>NC_139641.1:16411801-16679301 GCF_964638095.1 Poromitra crassiceps
AAAAGGGGTTTTGCCTTGAAACTGTTTTCTTTCTGTGACTACACGGACAAACCTTAACACTGCTGAGCAGAGAAAAATGCCACCTTTTGCTAGTTTGATTCAAACAGAAATAAATCTGTCATCAGAGGAATCACTTTTGCTGCCATTCCTCTCATCACCATCATGTTCTTTCAGCTGTAGTTATTGACAAGGGAGGCAACAATATTGTACATCAATATTTGATGTACATGACTGATGGATATATTCCAGGCAAAGCCCAACTTGACAAGATAATTTAAAGAGACAATTTGTAAATGATGTGTCCTAAACGTCTGTGAATTCATTGAGGTGAACCAGATGTTGGCTATAGTGACGATCAAGTGGTATAGTTTATTGTCCCTTTGATTCTTGTTTTCCCTGAGGAATCAAGTCCAATTCTGAGGGGATATTCCGCTATGACTATATTTGAAGTGCTGGCTGTCAGTCAGCTGGTAGTGCAGATACACCAGAAGCACATGTGAGCATTTTAACATGACTGACATGAATCCACGCGGGACTTTGCTTTGATCATGAGTGGTTATGTTGTCTCAGACAGTGGCCAAGTGCACTGACTGGCTGAAAAAAGAAACCTTTTTTCTGTAATGTTAGTCAAAGGAATTAGCTGAATTCAAATCCCTTTCCTATGTGATGTAAAAAGAGGATATATATAATATAATATATAAATATATAATATAATGCTTCCCCTGCAGCCATCTAATGTCTCAATGCCCTTAATCAGGTCAAAGGCATTCATTTTATTTTCCACACACACACACACACACACACACACACACACACACACACACACACACACACACACACACACACACACACACACATATGTATATACATATGTATATATATATATATATATATATATATATATATATATATATATATATATATATATATATATGTATATATATATATATATATAAGGGATGACAATACGTATCGTTGAGATGAAATCTCAAATGGCAAGAAAAAGAAGCTGAACATGGTGGCACTGATCTGCATCTGATTGCATGCTCGCTCTCCTTTTCATTGCTTTGTTTGAACAGACGAGGGACGTTACAGACACGGAGGATGAAAATGGTGAAATGACTCAAATTAGCGTGGAGGATGTCCCCTCAACTTACAAATCGATGGCAAAAAAAGTATTGTTAAAATATCGTATCGTATCGTTATCGTGAACCCAATATCGTGTATCGTATCGTATCGTGAACTGAGTGTATCGTGACACCCCTAATATATATATATATATATATATACCAAAATACAGCTCAACCCACACTTGGTGACTCAATAGGAATGTGTTGTTCTGTCTGCATTAGATAATAATCACACCCACCTACCCATTACCAACAACAACCAACTGACACCGTCAACAACCACGTCTGAGGGACAACAATACGTCTAAGTGCATTCAATCACAACGCATCCAGACAGAAAGCACCAGCGTCTGGTGGAAACTGTCTGCTGTCAATTTCCCCATTCGCTTCCTTTGCCTCACTTGGTTGAGCTTGATGGATACTGCAGCCTTCTTAATCCTATGCATTTTTAAAGAGCTAGTGGGACGCGTTGCTGGGAACTCATTTCCAGTGACTCTAACCATATTGTAATAAGGTGAGATATATAGTGCTGGTGTGGCACTTTGTATTGATTCGAGGCAAGGCTCCCACTATTATGATTCATTACAAAACCCAGCAAAGCAAAAATAGAGAACATACAGTCAAATACGCTCTTGTGTATTCGGGAGTGTGTGGGAATCCGTCATATATATATGATATGAGCATAAACCAGTTTAAAAGAAGGTATAAAGAACTTATATTTAAAAGGTATAGAGATATTGACATTGTGATCCTATAGTATTCCTTTGTTATGATGATGATGATGATGATGAAGATTAGTATTATTTACATTATTATTACTATTACTATTGTAAATTATATATTATATAATGATATAATAATGGTAGTGTACTATCTTATATACTGTTGTATAGTATATTTAAGCAATATAGCATGAGAGCAAGTGTGTTGTGGCGAATATCCCACGAGGCCTGCGGCCTCGTGGGATAACAGCTTATCAGCGGGATATATGCCACAACACCACGCAGCTCGAGTGCTATATTGCTTTTATAAAACGGTTTCCAAGTATAATAATATAATAATAATAATACTATAAGTCCGACTGGCATGGTATTCTGATAGAGTCAGTTGAAACACTACTGTAAGGCGGGACCGCAAGAACGTGCGGGTGATTTGATTGGATCGTTCTGGAGACTGAAGTTGACATTGGCCAATCCTGGCGCTTGCTGAGTAGCTGAGAGCTTTCTGGAAACCCCGACAGGCAGCTCGAGCGCAGCGTTGCATTCTCAGCGCTTGCTGAGAAGCTGAGTGCTTTCTGCAAAGCCCGACACCAACTAACGTTACGGGGTTAAATGCGGGGTTAAATGCGGGGTTAACAGCCTTTTTTTTGCAAAGAAGACATTAGCCCGCATCTATTCTTGTACAAAACATAATTTTCTGCGAAGTATTAGTAAAGTTATAAGCGAAGATCGATTCACAAGGATCTGACAGCTGTCTCCGCCATTTGTTTTTTTTGAGGTAACCAAAGGCTTTTAGTAAGAGAGTTGCCATGGCAACCAATAACCCACTCCAATAACCCATGGCCATGGGTTATTGGAGTGGGTTATTGGATTTATACAATGGCTGTGAACCAATCAGATTGCTTGATTTGAGAGAGCCGTTTTATAAATATATATATATTATATGTGTTATATATGTTCTATATATCGTATACATTATTATTATTATCATGATTATTATTATATATTATTATATATATTATATATGTTGTGTTATATGATATATGGTATATGTATATAGTGATGATATATATGATGTATATTATATTATATTAATGAATATATATATATATATTAATGAATTATGGACTTGGGGGTAGGACTATATACCGTAAGTACATTGTACTTCAGCCTACTCTTTTTCGGACTTTTGCCGCTGGCATTGTATTATGATTTGTATTATTTATTATTATTTGTCCGAAATAAAGCTTTCATTCATTCATATAGTGTAGAGTGTAGAAGACTATACATGCCTTTTATATCTGCACACACTCGGCATGCTGCCATTTCCATACAATGTTATTAAAAGTAGATCAAATGCACAGAGGTAGTTGAAGGCTATTTGCATTACATGCAAAGACATTATTTACATGACTTTAAAGTTATTATGATGTAGTATTATGATCAGTATTATGCAGTTGTCCCTTTGCCATAATCAACTGCATATTTCAGTGAGCGATAAGCCAGAGAGGGAAACAGCGTTTGGGGGGGCTATGCTGAATATTTTAACACCTTGGCATATTGTTCTTGCAACAGAAATTGTTGTTCATCTTAGAAATGCCTGTAGCAGCTTCATCCTTCAATCCTCCTGTGGAGAAGAGAGGGTTCCATCATGGCAGAGATTACATATGGCAATTAGTGAATTATTAAAAAAAACACGTCAGAGGGGGATGTCATAAATACACACACATTTTCTTTCACTTGCACAAACACGCTAAGACTGCATGGGGAACTCATCATTCTATGTCAACACAACTTTGATTGTTACCCGGACAACCCAGACAGACTGATGGTTGAGTCTGCAGTGCGTACGGCTGCAAAGCATTCAGATTAGAGTCGGTGGTGAGAATAGACATACAGCACTGATTACTGAGACAGATCCCATTGTGACTTTACAGACAGCAGACAGTTTCCTTTAGCGTTGACCTGCATGCGAACTATAGTCTATTCACAGAGTTGAACTACCGGTTGAATACCGTCTGGTATTCAACCAACCCAAATTCTCTCATGTCACTCCCCTCTTCCAGGACCTTCCCTGGCTTCCCATCTCGGCACGCATCAAATTCAAGACACTGGTTCTGGCCTACAGGGCAGTACACCAGTCAGCTCCCCTGTACCTGCAATCTATGGTCAGGTTCCAAACCTCTCAGCGCTCCCTTCGCTCCTCCACCAGCACAGGACGCCTCGCCCCTCCTTCGCTACGGGGGCTCAAAAGTCGCTCATCCCGTTCGCGACTCTTCTCGTCCCTGGCACCTCAATGGTGGAACGAGCTTCCACCTTCGGTCAGGACGGCCGAATCACTGCCGATCTTTCGGAAAAGACTAAAGACACACCTTTTCAGGCTCCATCTGGGTCCTTCTTGAACTAACGTCTTTCTCTCTCTCTCTCGTAAAAAAAAAAAAAAAAACGAACTTAACCACTATTCCTTCAGATGTTGTAGTTGTCATAGACTGTGTTGCATAGTTGATCGCTCTATTGCTGACAAAAATGTGTCTGCCAAATGACGTAATGTAATGTAATGTAACTATAGTCTATCCACTGAGAGTTGAACTATAGTCTATTCACTGAGAGTTGAACTATAGTCTATTCACTGAGAGTTGAACTATAGTCTATTGTAATAATTTGCAATTGGTTACTGTATATACAGTATATTTAAAAAAACATCTGCATGTGTGGGGAGCTTATACATTTAATCAGTAAACACCCAGTTAAAAACAGTTGTATTTTCCACCTTTGTAATCAAGAGAGAAATTTGACTAAATTCACAACTTGAAAAATCCTCAAGGTACTTTGAAAATGTTCAGAGGGAGGGGAACTGGTTGGAACAGCGTGAACCTCCCACGTGCTATGTCCTACCGGTGAAGCTTCCCCTGTCAGGTGAAAAGAAGCGGCTGGCTAACTGCCCATGTCTCGGAGGAAGCATGGAGCCAGTTTCCCGCGGGCCCCAGATTGGTCAGCACTGGTCTAATCACTGAGAGTTGAACTATAGTCTATTCACTACCCAACCTTTTATTTTGGCACTGTTCTTTGGAAAAGAAAAGACAAATACTGAATGTTGGAGAAATGATCTAACCTCTCGCGGCACAGAAACCAATAACTGCAAAGAAAAATGGAAAAGATACAGAAATGCCCATTGTAATAAACCACTGTGCATTGTCAACAAATCAACTATTCAGTATAGTGTTGTATAGTTATTTTGATAGAAAATGAATTTTTGATGGCACAGGGGGGTTCTCTGGTATAAACACAGTTTGAAAACGGCCATGCTTAATATTGTTTGGGCCGCAACTCCAACCAGAAAAGTGTGGCCACCCCAGATCTATAAAGAGAGAAATAAATAAACACACACACACACACACACACACACACACACACACACACACACACACACACACACACACACACACACACACACACACACACACTTTCCCAAATGTACAAAGAAATATAATAACAAGGCCTACACCTGGTGGAGGAAATCACACACGCACACACACACACGTTCCCAAATGTACAAAGAAATAACAAGGCCTACACCTGGTGGAGGAAATCACGCGCACGCACGCACACACACACACACACACACACACACACACACACACACACACACACACACACACACACACACACACACACACACACACACACACACACACACACACACGTGTGTTAATTAATTGGCCCTAATTACCTAATAAAAAGTTAAAAAAAAAAAAAAAAAAAAAAAAAAAAATCACTAATTTGTGATGTCACCAGTGATATCACTTGAGCATTCAATGATGATGTCATCAGTGAGTGATGTCACCTGATGATGCCACCATTGCTCGAGTGACATCACCAATAGGTATGCTCGAGTGACATCATCAATAGGTAATTAGGGCTGTGGCCAAACACAATTCTGCTCTCTCACTCTCACACACACACACACACACACACACACACCCACACACACACACACACACACACACACGTACGTTCCCAAATGTACAAAGAAATATAATAACAAGGCGATACACCCGACGATGGAGGAAATCAAAACACTTCATACAGAAGAAAACAGCCCCAAACACAACAGCACAGAGGCAAAACTACAAAGACTCTGTGAGGGTTCCTCTGTCTTCATTTCCGTGACAGGGGCGTCTGGCTGTGTGACAGGCAGAGATGAAAAGTGGATGTGGGCAACGCTTTCTAATGAGAGCAGGGAGTGGCCGCTCCGGCTTTAATCTCTCACACACACACACACACACACACACACACACACACACACACACACACACACACACACACACACACACACACACACACACACACACACACACACACAGCAAAGGGAGAACCTATGGAGCCGACAGTGCTGATGTCAAGTCATGTCAGATTGTATTGAAGTGACACAAAGTGATATTGATGTGCTGCTCGCTATAGTCGGGTCAGGAGGAGGCGTTATGAACTAGAGACATGTTATCGTCGGTGGAGGGGCGGCGGCGTCGACAGATTGCTTCTGCAATGGGCCAATCACAACGGTGCCGGGTCCAATCAGCGCCAGCGGAATGGCATTCTCCGTTTTACAAGTAAGTTATTGTTGTTGTTTTTTCCCCAGAGGAGGAGAGTTGTTAGCATGTTCAATGGCGCAGCATTGTTCTGTCAGAGTGTATGCCCTATACCAGGGGTGGGCAATTATTTTTCATGGGGGGCCACATGAGAAACCAAGATTGTTGCCGGGGGCCGAACAAATATCGTCATGCCGTAACCCAGGAACTTTGATGATAGAGAAAGCCACAAAAAAATGTTCTCGCTACCAGAGGGCCAGATTTACTGAAGGTTGGGGGCGCGAAAAAAGTTTGGGGTATTTGAAGTCAGGTTTAGAGGAATAACTCATTTTAAATTAACAGTTGTGATGTCATCATTCAGTCTTAAGTAGTCTCAGTATCAGTAAGTGGCCCGGGATTCTCAAAGCATGTGTTGAAGGTCATACGAACAAAAATGCACTCTTGAAGCTAAAAAAAATCCAAAACCAACAAATTAATTATTTTTTACTTCAATGTAGAACAGTTATTTCTTACACATGAGATTACTTTTGGCCTTTTAGTCATAAAGATTATTGAAAGATATTCCAAATTCCAGACTGAAATGTTATAACAGAAGTGGAGTATTGACCAGAATGACATGAACGACACTTATTCAGCGGGTATCTTGCATGTTGCCTTCAGGTGCAAAAAGAAATCCAGCGCGGGCCACACAGGTGGCACTCGGCCCGCGGGCCACCAGTTGCCCAGGTCTGCCCTATACTGTTTGCTACTTAACTGACCTTGGTGGAACAACAATGTAAAAGAGATGCATGGAAAGACATACTGCACTGTAAGCACACACCAGATTTCCACCAGCAGCATCATGTTGCTAAATCTAAATCTGAATTCAGCTTTGCTGACATGTTGATATCCTTGCCCTCCAATCCTCCTGCATTCTGTCCCCCTCTCTCTCCCTCTGCATATTTGTGTGCGCTCATAGACATAGTTTCATGTCACCAGCATAGCACATAAATTGTGTGGGTGTGTGCGTGTGGCTGTACTTGTGTCTTTGCGCTATTTTCTTATGTCAACATCGTTATGGGCCACAACGCAGTCACAACAGCTGAGCCGTGTTTGGAAATTGTATACACAACTGTGAAATCAGAGTAACCCATGCTTTAGAGAACTTGAAGTAAACCTTATTATTACGTTGTTTACCCAGCTGAGGACGTCATCTACTATACCTTCAGACCAGAAGCGTCATGCCCATTGTAACTGAGGGGGCAATTGCCCCCTCAGTTTCCAGTTTATGATTTTTTTAAGCGTAAATGCCATTGCTAAAAATCGCGATTGCCAGAAAACGCTTCAAAAATCATAAAAACGGTGTTCATTTGTGGAGATTATCTTGCTAAACAAAAGGTTGAAGTTTCATAAACGTTTGTTAACCACACACCTTATTTCAGGCATTGAACCAAAATCCCATTCAGAAAAAGCCACCGACTTGGAGACGGGGGAACCAGGCGATGGAGACGGGGGAACCAGGCGTCGATGGAGACGGGGGAACCAGGCGATGGAGACGGGGGAACCAGGTGATGGAGACGGGGGAACCAGGTGATGGAGACGGGGGAACCAGGAGATGGAGACGGGGGAACCAGGTGATGGAGACGGGGGAACCAGGGGATGGAGACGGGGGAACCAGGAGATGGAGACGGGGGAACCAGGGGATGGAGACGGGGGAACCAGGGGATGGAGACGGGGGAACCAGGAGATGGAGACGGGGGAACCAGGGGATGGAGACGGGGGAACCAGGGGATGGAGACGGGGGAACCAGGTGATGGAGACGGGGGAACCAGGGGATGGAGACGGGGGAACCAGGAGATGGAGACGGGGGAACCAGGCGATGGAGACGGGGGAACCAGGCGATGGAGACGGGGGAACCAGGTGATGGAGACGGGGGAACCAGGCAATGGATGGGACATTTTACCACCTCATTGTAAACACACAAAAAAACAGAAGAAATTATTTTCGATCCGGGGCACCTGGGGGACCATTCTCCAACACTGGTCCACGGTGCCCACATTGCCCAGGTTCATTCATATAAATATGTGGGTCTACATATTGATGACAACTTGTCGTGGAATGTCCATGTGAACTCTGTGTGCTCTAGGATTCAACAGCGACTCTACTTTCTACGGAGACTCGGGGTGTTTGGGGTCGGACAGTTGTTTTATTCTGCTGTTACAGAGAGCATTATACGTTATGGAATTTCTGTTTGGTTTGGCAACTTATCAGTTAAGTCAAGATCACAAATCAATAGACTGGTTAATGAAAGTGATGGGGGTGAGAAACCATCACACCCTCCAAATGCTTTTTGAGAAAACTGTAATTAGACAAGCTAGGAAAATGACTGCTGACCCCTCTCATGTCTTACATATAGAATACCAACTGCTTCCATGTTCCATCTGGTAGACGCTACAGAGTCCCAATCAAAAACAAAAAACGATCCCTCAACAGATACAAGAACTCTTTCATCCCCATATCAGTTAGTCTCCTAAACTCGGGTCATACTAAGCATCTACTGTAACTATGATGCACTTGCACTTTAATTGTATGTTTGCACATGTTTGCACTGTCTTGTGGTTTGCACTGTTGTTTTGTATGTAGCAGCCTCTATGTATGTCCAAGACAAATTTCCCTTGGGATAAATAAAATAATCTTGAATCTTAGTAATATTATTTTTTATTCATTGTAAAAGCACACAAATTGCAATGAGATGTTGTGTTGTTGTTGTTGTTGTTGGTGGTGGTGATGGTGTCTTTGGACAACCAAGCTTCAGCCTCATTAGTCTGAGAGACAGAGGGTGTGGGAATATCACAGCAGGGAAGCCGTGTGAAGCAAGAACAAGCTCGCTGATCATCTCCCATGCCGCCCATGACAACTTCATTTGAATATAATTACTTTCACTATCCACATGTGTCACATTTGTCACTTGATTAATATGTCAGAGCCTCCTTCCTCGCGTTGCCAATCATTCGTTTCCTGGCCTCGTTTCAGCGACGTCCTGAACATTGAAAGTGGCTTCACACTGGTTCCCAGCTTCCCCCAGAGGGAGGCTACAAGTCAATACAGGCATGTGCACGGTAACAGCTCCTCTGTCCTTTGCAAACACCACTGTTTGTTATGCCTGCTGTCATGCTCAAGGGCATTCCTAAAGATAGTCTTCTTTAAGCTCAATTCCATTCATTGGAAGAAGGGAAGTATGACTTTTCCTCTGGACAATATTTGCATCAAACGTTTTTTTATTTAAGTTGTTTATTTCTCAAAACATAATTCCCTCTTTTACATCCCCCAGTTGTGCAGAAGCCTGGTCAGGAAGATACAGTCCCATTGATGTACTTTGCTTGATTCTGGTAGATAAAACACACAAACAATTGTTGGTGCACAAACCAGTATGATGTATCAAACCAGTATGATGTATCAAACCAGTATGATGTATCAAACCAGTATGATGTATCATACCACAAGACCAGCTTCTTCCCAACCGCCATCAGCCTCACCAACAAGGCCCGGAAACCCCTTCCGCCAAGGACCTCACCAACAACCCCTCCCCACCCCACACACAAACTCACTACCTCCTCCAAAACTGTCTAACTGGGACTGTAAATTCATGTAAATTCCCTGCACATTAATGCCTATTTAACTTAGCCTGTAAATTCATGTAAATCCACTGCCTATTTAACGTCCATTTAACTCAGTCTGTAAATCTCATGTAAATCCAACGTAAATTCATATTTATCATCCACAGAACACTTCACCACTCATGTACATATTGTATATATTGACTCGATTTGATTGCACTTGCAACTTTGCGATTGTCTTTAGCTATCTTCCTACTTCTGATCTCTGATCTGATTGATGTGACCGCTTACGCTGCATACAGACACTAAGACAAATTCCTCGTATGTAACTTGCATACTGTGGCAATAAAAGTGATTCTGATTCTGATTCTGAATCCAGTATGATATATCAAACCAGTATGATGTATCAAACCAGTATGATGTATCAAACCAATATGATGTATCAAACCTAGAAAATGTGGAATGCCAGTTTCCTGCACAGATAATCCTATCTCTTCATGCTGAAAATAGCATGGTGAATAGAGCAGTGTCCAACTCCTGACAAAAAAACCTTTATTCCACTAAGCAATATTGAGACCCTGGTGTCTGGGAAGGATTTCACCATCATCAACTCTGCTCGCTCTACCATCCCTGTCAAATGTACCCTAAGGTGCATGAGGAAATAATGATGGATATGATAAGTGACTCAGTATTGTGCCTTTTGAATAACGGCCTGGCACTGCTGGAGAGCTGCTCTGAATAAATATTGTCGTCTTTTTAAATAGTAATTTATGCATTAAGTTCATTCTGAGTGAGCACTGACTCTTTGAATTGGTGCCAGCCACTCATTTTGTTGCCCTCAGTTTAGAACGTTTGATTTAGAGCCTCAACTGAAGTTAGAGTTCGAATTCTGACCAATCAAATCCCACTGTTCATTAAGCCAATCATCTCCTAATGGATGTTCTGGGAAGCTGTGTGAGAGAGAGAGAGAGAGAGAGAGAGAGAGAGAGAGAGAGAGAGAGAGAGAGAGAGAGAGAGCTCTATTCTCCCCCTGGCCTTAGGCGCTAAACTGGCGCCGCGGATTCTGCTCTATCTTCCCCCTGGCCTTAAATTAGTGTTTAAGGCCTGGCGCAGCGCTATTAGTGGGCGTGGTCAGGCGCATTCCCTAATTTGTCCTTGGCGCTAAAGCCGGCGCTAACCATTTGAAAGTGTCGACTCAAGTCCTCATTTCTGTCGGCGACCGTTTCAAAAGTGTCGGCAGACAAAGCATAAATTGGACTTAAGTTGCCGACACTACTGCCGAGCATATAGCATCAAAAAGATATTGAATGTTGAGTGTGTTGGCAGTGTTGAGTGTGTTGGAGAGTGTTGAGACATTGCTTATGTCTGCTGTAGTGCTAACTGTACTATATGGTTCTGCTGCTTGTGTCTGTCTATGTCAGTAGAGCTGATGTCTGCAGGACTGTGACTGTACTAAGTGCTGTGTTGTCAGTCTGCTTTATGTCTGTGTCCTCTCCAGCTGATGTCAGTATGTGTTTCTATCTTTAGTGTGATTGACATGTCTTACTGCATGACTTACTTTAGGATGCCAACTTCGCACCTGGCCAGGGACTGCACATGGAAAACTAGCCTTATATTTCTGATTACTCTTTCAAGGAAGTTTTCAAAGGCAACAATGGCCAGATGTAATATTGTCTTGTACTACTCTCTCTCGTCTCTCGTACTCTCTCTCTCGTAACGGGACAAGCCCGTCTTTTATTGTCACACGACCACCACAACACATGCATGCGGCCACAACACACTCATGCTGACGGTGGCCGGTGAAAAGTGTCCTCTGCATTTAACCCATCCAGGCATGTCCTTTCCTCCGGGGGGGCAGGCCAGGAGCAGTGGTCGCTTTCTCGTACAGCGCCCGGGGACCAACTTCGGATGTTGTCGTCACTGGTCGGATGACGATGACGATCTGATCTTCTGCATGTTTTTAGTGGGGGGGTTATATACGGAGGAACCCCCTGGGGGAGCACGGGGAGAACATGCAAACTCCACACAGAGAGAAAGGCCCTTACGACGAGATAACCCACCTGGGCAGTTGGCACTGAAGATATGGGGGGAACACAACCACAGCGCCCATAGTGTCCCAGACGAGAATCGAACTCAGGACCTTCTGACTGTGAGGCGACAGCTCTACCACTGAGCCACCGTGCCCCCCGTGCCCCTAGTATGCTATTGTATAGTTTGTACTGATACTACCCACCTACGTTTTTGATTGTATCATTTTAACTGTCTGTTCTATGTTACGTATTGTTTTGTATGTACCTTGTATGCATTATGTCTTGTCCTTTTTGTGGACCCCAGGAAGATTAGCTGTCGCCAAAGCATCAGCTAATGGGGATCCATTCAATAAACAATAAATAGCAGCCTCTTGGCTAATTCTGGCATATTTATCTTTATCTTTATTGTTTATTTGAGCAGGGACAGTACACAATAAATATATTGCACCAGAAATAGCTAAAAGCTAATTTGCATCTGTAGTCCCATGGGCACACAGAGTCCTGTGCGCACACAGTACATATCAAATACAGCAATTAAAATAGGTAATACATATACAATGCGCACAACGGTGAAATAGAACACATAGAGGTAGATAGCAATCCACTAAAATCACACATTAGCAAATGAGGTGATGGTGAAAAATAAATAATGTCATAACACAAAAAGAAATAGGATATGAGACCACACTAATGACTATAGGTGGCCACATGGTGTTCTTAACATGCACTGTTTATCAATATGCACTGTGAAATAACTAAGTAAATTAAAAATGAAATGAGTGACCATGTTTGATCCTGGTGATGTAGTCCTCCTAGACACCACTTAGCCAAAGGCCAGAACTTCAACCTAATTTAAAGGACTAATGGAAGTAGTCCCTCTTGATAGAAGCATGTTAAACAATGCTGTAAAGTAGGGATGTCCGATATTGTCGGCCTACCGATATTATCGGCCGATATTAGCATAGAAAATTCATATCGGAAAATATCGGTATCGGTTTTCATGCCGATATATATATTTTTTTAATAGAGGGGGAGTCTCACTGAGAGCAATGCTCTCTTTTTCAGGAGCGCCCTGTTCACATTCACACACACATTCATACCTGGAAGCTGACCAGTACAACCACAGTCTGATCTGCTGGCCACTGAGCAGCTCCACTGGAGCGGTTGGGGTTAAGGGCCTTGCTCAACGGCACCTCAGTGGTGGTAATGAAGGAGGGGCAGGCGCTGCCTTTTCACTTTCCCCACCCAGATTTATCCTGCCGGTCCTGAGGATTGAACCGACGACCTTCTGGTCACAAGCTCGCTTCTCTAACCGTTGGGCCACCACTGCCCCAATAACACTTACAACTTTAACACAACATGCCTATTATATATTAAACTCTTCAGCTACATTAAGCTACATTATGTAACTTGTTACCTGAAATTTTGGTGGGAAAAAAAGCCTGCTTATGTCGGTATCGGTTGATATCGGTATCGGAAATTAAGAGTTGGACATTATCGGATATCGGTAAAAAAGCCAATATCGAACATCCCTACTGTAAAGCCATAGAGAAAGAGAAGAACCGGGGGGAAATCATGAAGCCACAAGCTTTTCTGCAACGAATCCCCTTTCCTTTTCCTTTCTCCAGTCGCTCTCCGTCCTTCAGACATTAAAGTGCCTCTCATGTCTTCCCACTAAGGAAAGTCAAAGAGACTAAGATCCTTTTGCCTCCATTAATGTGCTGACTGGCTTCTCTGTCTTGCCCCGGCACAAAGCAGACGGCCATTTAATGTGAAGCTAAGTGATGCTGAGGCTGACGCAGAGCACTGATGTCTGCAGAGGCAGCATCGGCTCACCATTAAAGAGGAGTCATTAGCGCCTTTTTAACGAAGCACATCTCATAACCAGATCTATTATTTTCTCTTTATACCTCCACGACAAAGAAAAGGGCCGGGCGTCCTGGGTCATAAAGCCGCCGTTTCTCTAGTGTCAATAGCTGCTTAGGGACGGTACAGCCACTGCACAGCATCTACTGTGGGAGCTCCATGAGTGCTTAGAAGCAGATGCCACAAAAGCCCTGATTGCATTGATGCAATATGACTTCAAACGACACTAGCAAAACAAACGGACGATAATGTTACATATACCCTACCACACATAGAGAGATACTAGGATGATCTGTTCACCACTGTTTTAGCCAGTTTCATATTTGAATATCTTTTTAAAAAATAATTATTTTTAACTAGGCTAAAAAAAAAAAAAATCTGCACTGCACGCAACCAGATCTTTATTCTCTCATCTTATACACTTCATTATCTCTTTATATTGGTTTATTTTATATATCTTATGCTGTATTTCTTATACACTTCATTATCCCCCCCCCCCCCGATTTTTTATCCTATTTTTATCCCCCATTAGTGCTAATTTTAATTTATTTATCCTGGTTGCTGCTCCACCCTCTGCCGATCTGGGGAGAGCCGAAACTGGCTCCATGCTTCCTCCGAGACATGGGCAGTTAGCCAGCCGCTTCTTTTCACCTGACAGGGGAAGCTTCACCGGTAGGACATAGCACGTGGGAGGATCACGCTATTCCAACCAGTTCCCCTCCCTCAGAACAGGCGCCCTTAACGACCAGAGGAGGAACCACATTAGCAACCAGGATATTGCATGTTTTGGTGAAGGGGTTCCTATATGAAGGAAACCCCCGGGAGGCACGGGGAGAACATGCAAACTCCACACAGAAAGACCCTTTTTGACGACCCCACCCGGGCGGTGGGCACTCACTTTTATATATCTTATGCTGTATTTCTTATACCCGTGCAGTGTATTAGGTTGCCATTGTGCCGCATCGTAAGTTTGGCCATTAATCTACGCAGGCCTCGCTCACAGAGTTGGCATGTGGCCTCTCCTCTCTCGCCAGATGTTTTTCATAGTCCACTTCCCTGGCTGATACCAACTCCGCTCAAGTGTGTGCTCCTCCGTTCTGGAGCTCTCCATGGTGCTGAACCTGTGCCGAGTCATTTTGGCTACTAATTATCCATTTTTGCCAATTTAGTCAGCCCTAATTACCCAATTCAAAAATGCAGTTCCGTTAGGTCACCCGAAGGGGTGCTCTTTACACTTCCTGAAATATTCAGTGCAATCGCAGTAGCATAATGTCTTATGTACCTTGTGTAAAGCATTTTGAAATGTCTATTGTGTATAAAATGGGCTATATAACATACCTTGCTTTGCCTTTAGATAATATTTTGCAATTGATTTATCAGTACTTAGATATTGTGCCATGCAGTCTTAGGCAGCAAGGTGGCATTATTCAAAACTTAATCACAGGTTCAAGCTTCCGCAACAGCAGGCATCTGCAGGGTCGGTTCCAGAACAAGATGACTAGGGATGCATCCTAGATAGGAAGGGGTGCACATGCACGGGCCGACCCGGGTGGCAAGAATATTTCAAGTGTTTCAAGTGCTTTACTGAAATATTTGGACCATATAATGATAATTATCTCAACCTTAAAAGGTTACATGTAGGTGCCAAAAATCCCTAAATTCACATCAAAGAACAAAGAAAAACAACAATTATAATTCAAGTTTAAACAGTAAGTGTGCAGCTGCAGCATTTATAAAAAAATAAATAAAAAACAACAACTTTTGCAGCCAATTTAATTGGCATACAGCCAATTAAAATAAGGGTGCAAGGCGTGCTTTTGCACCCCTGTAAAACCGGGCCTGGGCATCTGCCACGCTGAAGTGTCCCAATTTAAAATGTTGAAAGTGGCTAAAACACTCTATGCTATATGAGCATGACGCAAAGCTCACTGAAGCCCAGGAGTACAAAAGCAGAGTGTAGAGGTAAGTGGGGCTATACACAGTTATTTTGGTATTGTTGGTCAGTTGAGTTCACATTTGCAAAACAGCAAAGGTCCCATAGAAACCTTTTAACTTCCTGTGCACCCTATCAATGATAATGGATTGGGGCATTTTAAAATGCATGAGCTGTTTTTCCAACTATTCCACATATTGCTCCAATACATCTTTAAAAATATATCTTCATGGGGGACCAATTAACACAAGGAGAGGTAGGCTACTCTGTAAACCCGAATCCTTCACTGAATTGTCTGACTGTATATTTGAACAACTTTCAGCACCGTCTTTCAAAGCTCCTGAGACTCCTTTAGAATAAAAGGCTCCGATTGTTCCACACGTTAATACAAACACATTAGATTTGACATAATTTACAGTCAGAACTGTCAGATTTCCAAGGTAAGGCCTCTGAGAGAGAGAGAGGGAAGAGGAGTTGTAAAGTCAGCAGTGTTGGGCAAGTTACTTTCAAAATGTAATATATTACATATTACTAGTTACTTTCATTTGAAAGTAATAAGTTACTTTACAATATTACTTTCTGTGTAGAGTAACTCGTTACTTATTACACTACTTTTGCATTACTTTGACCAAAACAACAGCAGCAACATAATGACATCGCCGCTCCGGAACCATCCTGAAAAATAATTTCAACCGCCTTGAAGTCAGTGTAAACAATCCAAAATTCTAAATGTTATAATTTTCCTTTGTTATTGTCATCTATTATAGTGGTTATTTGCATAAAAACGCACAGTTTGATTAGGAAATGATTGTATCTTTTTTAAATATGTGCTTTGATTTAATAAAATGTAACTCAATTTGTAACTTGAGTTACTTGAGAAAGTAACTGGTATAATATTACTGAAATCCTATAAGTAATAAGTTATATTACTGAGTTACTGCTAAAAGTAATATATTACATGTAATACGTTACTTTTGTAATGAGTTACCCAACACTGAAAGTCAGACACTTGAATGTGTGACGAGCAGTAGGCCTATAGGGCATAACCAAAGAGCAACACACAGCACAAGAGGAACACAGCACTGTTCGTGCAGCGCGGCGAGGGAAAGGAGAAAAACAAAACAAAACTGTGAGACAGCAAGTGAGTGTCTAAAAAACAAGCAGAGGAATCAAACCAAATGTGCACTTTTTGTCATAAGAGGTACTTTAGCGCTGAAGCACTTTCATGCAATGAGAGCTATAACTGTGCCTAACCTTTAGAAAGAAAAGTATAATAATAGACTATCCAAAAGGGCACATTCTTTATTTTATTTTTTAGACGAGTTTAGCGATGTTTATCTTTGCATGCTAGGTGAAGGATGGTTCTCATACTTCTAGACTTTGCCTTCACTCTGAAAGTCACTCTGAAATGGAGTCAAAGTATTGCTCAGCAGCTGAATCTCCAATTCCATAAGACGCACAACATTGCCCTATTATTATTTTTTTGCCTTATGCAATATCAAGCAAGCAGTATTTAAAAGTCTGACTCAAAGTCTGAGGTGCTCCCATATATTGCAGAGAGCAGTGCACACACACACACTGGCAAGATGCTTTATCTGTCCTAGCTCAAAACAATGTGGTTGTTCGGATAGAGTTTTTCCTCTTATGTGTGCACTGTGCACGTTCAGCAGTGGGGAAAAAGAAAGAGTGTTGTTTAAGGGCTAGACCCCCGCACAACACATCCAGGGAGAGAGCTACCCAACGGTCCTCACAGCTCAGTAGAAATCAACTTGGTTTCTGGCCTACTAGCGCCCCCTGCTGCCTGTTAGAAAGGGGGGAGTCAAACAGAGTCGCTTTTCATGTCAAACCTATTTACTCAGCAAATCCACACCTCTTCACATGACTCCGATTCTCACCAAATAACATAAAACACATTATGCAAAACCATAGTCCACTGATCTGTAAGCCATCACATCAACAGGCAATGCTGCTCAGACATGCTTTTGTATAAGTTATATATATATATATATATATATATATATATATATATATATATATATATATATATTATAATAATAATATAAAGTAATGATAATGGCATTTCACAACATAGTAAGTAAACCTTTATTTATATAGCGCTCTTCGTAGCACGAGTGCACAGAGTGCTTCACAGAGGACCACATACAGTTTAAAACAAGTAATACAATTAAAACATCTCATATAATTAAAACATGTCTAAGAAAATGCAAAATTAGGCTAGCAAAAAAATAGCTAAAATAAAGACAGACATTGCAAGCAGAAGAATGAAATAAATCAAAACAGTCGGTAAAGTATGGCCGAAAGCTTTTCTGAACAGGAAAGTTTTTAATTGCTTTTTGAACACGAGTTCAGAGGAAGAGACTCTCAGGTCCAGAGGGAGAGTATTCCAGAGCCCTGTGGGCCACCACCGCAAAGGCTCTATCACCCTTAGTTTTTAATCTGGTCCAGGGCACCGCCAGTAACTCCTGGTCGGACGACCTCAGAGACCGACTGGCCGAGTATGAATGGAGAAGCTCGGAGATGTAAACCGGGGTTTGTCCATGGAGGGCTCTATAAGTTAAGACCAGGACTTTAAACTGAATTCTGAAATTCACTGGGAGCCAGTGGAGAGAGGCTAGGATAGGGGTGATGTGGCAAGACTTTTTTGACCAGGTGAGCAATCTTGCCAACATGCCATATATCGTATATGTAGGCCTATATATATATATATATATATATATATACAGCATGTTGTGAAATGCTATTATCATTACTGGGAGAAATTATGTATTCACTGACATGGAATATTCATAACAAAGTTCAGAGGAGGATCCCTTAGCTCACAAGTCATTAACTTCTGCATTAAAAAATGTGTTGGGTTTTAATGTCTCAAGTATCACAAATGTGTGATAGCTACCCTGGCAGTCAAGGATACTACAGGAATATAAATTATCCACATGATACATCACCCAACCTCACAAGAAGCAGTCTATGCTCTACTTTAGATGTTTGTGATGTTAGGAGATGAGAGGCGTGAACGTCGTATTGGTGATCAATCCTTTGCAGTCTGAGGAAATCAAATGAAGACCACTATGCCATGGGCTTTGGTGAGTTCTCTCAGGCTCCTCCCACTGGTCTGTGGTGCTGCTATAAGCCTAGCATCGATTGGAGATGTTCAGCAGTGGAGAAGCCATCCTTTTCCCACAGCAGCACCGTGAATATAAATCACCATTATCAGTCCGATCAAGAGGTGGACTGGGGAGTTTTGCTTCACGTTCTGTTTCCCTGCAGCAGGCGCCACTAAAACGCAAAGAGCTACAGAGAGAGAGAGAGAGAGAGAGAGAGAGATGAGGCTGAATCTGAACAGACTATTACAAACAGACTGCTACAAACAGAGACACGGGTGATTGTCCTGACATTTTTGTAAATGGACAAAAAATAAAAAATGTCGATGAGTTTAAATACGTAGGCGTCATTTTGGATCCCACTCTGAGCTTTAAAAAGCATATAAGGACGATGAGCCAGACACTGAAATATAATCTATTATAAAATATCAATTTGCTATAATCTGGTGCAAAGCATCTTTTCTCTCTCTGAGATCAATGTTATCTTTTGCGCATGGCCCCTGACAAATAAACTTAATAATAATAATAATAATAAAAAAAAAACGTCTCTTGAAACTGGAACTATCAGCTCTTAAATATAAATAAATATAAATATATAGCTCTTAATCTTCGAGGTATGAAGCATCTGAATTCCATAAGAGCCGCCTAGAGTCGATTGTACTTTACCCGCCCACTAGAATGCCAGCCCTCTGCATACTGCATATTTGCTCATACGGCGATGCACTGTTACAGTACACAGTATATTGTTCAGTGTGTGGGAGAGCATTTTGGCAGTGTTTGCTTGACAGTTAAGCCTTTGTTTCTGCCAGCTTTATATTTGTTAGTGTATAAGCTAAGGCAAAGCTCCAGAGAAACAATAAGAGGACCGCACGAGGAGGACGCTAAACCTTCAAGACGAGTGCTGCAGCTGCTGTAAAATCTATTTTTTTTTAAATTCATGTTACTGTCGGTAACAGCATTGTTATGTAAAGCATGAGGACAGGTGTCAAGAACTAACAAATAAACAGTGTTGGGGGTAACTCATTACAAAAGTAACATATTACATGTAATATATTACTTTTAGCAGTAACTCAGTAATATAACTTATTACTTATAGGATTTCAGTAATATTATACCAGTTACTTTGTCAAGTAACTCAAGTTACAAATTGAGTTACATTTTTTTTAAATCAAAGCACATATTTAAAAAAGATACAATAATTTCCTAATCAATCAAGTCAATCAAGTGTTTTTATGCAAATAACCACTATAGATGACAATAACAAAGGAAAATTATATCATTTAGAATTTTGGATTGTTTCCACTGACTTCAAGACGGTTGAAATTATTTTTCGGGATGGTTCCGGGGCAGCGATGTCATTCTGCTGCTGCTGTTGTTTTGGTGAAAGTAATGCAAAAGTAGTGTAATAAGTAACAAGTTACTCTACACAGACAGTAATATTGTAAAGTAACATTACTTTTAAATGAAAGTAACTAGTAATATGTAGTATATTACATTTTGAAAGTAACATGCCCAACACTGTCGGTAACAGCATTGTTATGTAAAGCATGAGGGCAGGTGTCAAGAACTAACAAATAAAGCGCCGTTATTCAGTAGAAAACCAAATTGTGTAGAAAGGGAAATAGTTAGAGTACTGCTCACACAAGAGTGGATGAAGATCAGTTGGAGACATTCTGGTCGAGTGGAGAAGTCGTATCACCTCTGAACATCCACAGTCATGCTCATTGCACCAGCCCCATCTCTAATAAGCTATGACAGCTTGCTTTAGGCACTCGATCGTTCCAGGGGCAAAGCAGCTTGAAGAACCATATTAGCAGCATGGGAAACCTGATACTGGGGGTAGGGGGGCTCCATGGCAACAGCGTGCCTGGGACTGAGAGTCTGATGTTTGGAAGGAATTTGTAACAGCTTCTCTCTGGTGGCTTGAGGGTGGATGACAATGTGAAGAGGGGGATGTGTTGAAGGAGTTGCCTTTTGCACAGTGCAAATCCCATTGGAAACTAAAATTTGAATTCCTTCTCTGATCTTTTTGGCTTTACATATTCACACATGATCCACAACTGTGGAGAGTTAGTCGTAGCATCTCATTAAATACAGAAGGAGAACGGTGTATATTGTGGAAAGACAGTACTTGTGAGGCTATGGTGGAGCTGTCAAATCTGGATAAATGACAAGATGGTGAGGTGTTGTGCTGAACAAGTTGTCCATATAACAGAACCTTTTCCCCCCTGCTCCTTGAACCTTGCTCGCACACCGATTGTCACCACGGCTGCACAGCAATATGGCCTCTCCGTGCTCACCGAGGAAATTAATGTTTGTCTGCAAGCCTGGTGGCATGAGCAGCTTTAGCAAGAGGAGTCTGCAGGCTGTCCTTGATGCTCAGGGGGTAATAACAAAGCAGGTGATGCTCAGAGGGTAATAACAAAGCAGAGGATGCTCAGAGGGTAATAACAAAGCAGGTGATGCTCAGAGGGTAATAACAAAGCAGGTGATGCTCAGAGGGTAATAACAAAGCAGATGATGCTCAGAGGGTAATAACAAAGCAGAGGATGCTCAGAGGGTAATAACAAAGCAGGTGATGCTCAGAGGGTAATAACAAAGCAGATGATGCTCAGAGGGTAATAACAAAGCAGATGATGCTCAGAGGGTAATAACAAAGCAGGTGATGCTCAGAGGGTAATAACAAAGCAGGTGATGCTCAGAGGGTAATAACAAAGCAGGTGATGCTCAGAGGGTAATAACAAAGCAGGTGATGCTCAGAGGGTAATAACAAAGCAGATGATGCTCAGAGGGTAATAACAAAGCAGATGATGCTCAGAGGGTAATAACAAAGCAGGTGATGCTCAGAGGGTAATAACAAAGCAGATGATGCTCAGAGGGTAATAACAAAGCAGAGGATGCTCAGAGGGTAATAACAAAGCAGATGATGCTCAGAGGGTAATAACAAAGCAGAGGATGCTCAGAGGGTAATAACAAAGCAGATGATGCTCAGAGGGTAATAACAAAGCAGATGATGCTCAGAGGGTAATAACAAAGCAGATGATGCTCAGAGGGTAATAAAGCAGGTGATGCTCAGAGGGTAATAACAAAGCAGGTGATGCTCAGAGGGTAATAACAAAGCATGTGATGCTCAGAGGATAATAACAAAGCAGGTGATGCTCAGAGGGTAATAAAGCAGGTGATGCTCAGAGGGTAATAACAAAGCAGATGATGCTCAGAGGGTAATAACAAAGCAGGTGATGCTCAGAGGGTAATAACAAAGCAGGTGATGCTCAGAGGGTAATAACAAAGCAGATGATGCTCAGAGGGTAATAACAAAGCAGATGATGCTCAGAGGGTAATAACAAAGCAGATGATGCTCAGAGGGTAATAACAAAGCAGGTGATGCTCAGAGGGTAATAACAAAGTAGGTGATGCTCAGAGGATAATAACAAAGCAGAGGATGCTCAGAGGGTAACAACAAAGTAGGTGATGTCAGAGGGTAATAACAAAGCAGGTGATGCTCAGAGGGTCATAACAAAGCAGAGGATGCTCAGAGGGTAATAACAAAGCAGGTGATGCTCAGAGGGTAATAACAAAGCAGGTGATGCTCAGAGGGTAATAACAAAGCAGGTGATGCTCAGAGGGTAATAACAAAGCAGGTGATGCTCAGAGGGTAATAACAAAGCAGGTGATGCTCAGAGGGTAATAACAAAGCAGATGATGCTCAGAGGGTAATAACAAAGTAGATGATGCTCAGAGGGTAATAACAAAGCAGGTGATGCTCAGAGGGTAATAACAAAGCAGATGATGCTCAGAGGGTAATAACAAAGCAGAGGATGCTCAGAGGGTAATAACAAAGCAGAGGATGCTCAGAGGGTAATAACAAAGTAGATGATGCTCAGAGGGTAATAACAAAGCAGGTGATGCTCAGAGGGTAATAACAAAGCAGATGATGCTCAGAGGGTAATAACAAAGCAGGTGATGCTCAGAGGGTAATAACAAAGCAGAGGATGCTCAGAGGGTAATAACAAAGCAGGTGATGCTCAGAGGGTAATAACAAAGCAGGTGATGCTCAGAGGGTCATAACAAAGCAGAGGATGCTCAGAGGGTAATAACAAAGCAGAGGATGCTCAGAGGGTAATAACAAAGCAGATGATGCTCAGAGGGTAATAACAAAGCAGATGATGCTCAGAGGGTAATAACAAAGCAGGTGATGCTCAGAGGGTAATAACAAAGCAGAGGATGCTCAGAGGGTAATAACAAAGCAGAGGATGCTCAGAGGATAATAACAAAGCAGAGGATGCTCAGAGGGTAATAAGAAAGGGAAATAAAGTAATAACAAAAGAAGATTCTCGCCTGCGGGTGTTCCATTTGCACCAGCAATGGCACCTGATGGACATATCAGCCATCTGTCACCTTTGGTTTCTCCTCCCATCTGTGATATTTTGCACCAAGCAGCTATTCTTAATGGGCTCTGACTTTCCATAAAGCGGTGAGGGAAAGATAGAAAGGACTGTCATTGTAGTGTCGGCAGGTTCGAGGCTCGTCTCACACTTCAACTCCAGTCATGTTGTCTTGGCAAATACAATACAATACAATAAGCCAGAAACAACGATGCATCACAGGACGTTGTAGAGGAAACAGACATTCAGTCTTCTGACAGCGAATACCTTTAACAATTTACAACATTATGGTTTATAATATTTTCTTCTTACAGCGAATACCTTTAACAATTTACAACATTATGGTTTATCATATTTTCTTCTTACAGCGAATACCTTTAACAATTTACAACATTATGCTTTATCATATTTTCTTCTGACAGCGAATACCTTTAACAATTTACAACATTATGCTTTATCATATTTTCTTCTGACAGCGAATACCTTTAACAATTTACAACATTATGCTTTATCATATTTTCTTCTGACAGCGAATAATACCTTTAACAATTTACAACATTATGCTTTATAATATTTTCTTCTGACAGCGAATACCTTTAACAATTTACAACATTATGCTTTATCATATTTTCTTCTGACAGCGAATACCTTTAACAATTTACAACATTATGCTTTATAATATTTTCTTCTGACAGCGAATAATACCTTTAACAATTTACAACATTATGCTTTATAATATTTTCTTCTGACAGCGAATACCTTTAACAATTTACAACATTATGCTTTATCATATTTTCTTCTGACAGCGAATACCTTTAACAATTTACAACATTATGCTTTATCATATTTTCTTCTGACAGCGAATACCTTTAACAATTTACAACATTATGCTTTATCATATTTTCTTCTGACAGCGAATACCTTTAACAATTTACAACATTATGCTTTATCATATTTTCTTCTGACAGCGAATACATTTAACAATTTACAACATTATGGTTTATCATATTTTCTTCTGACAGCGAATACCTTTAACAATTTACAACATTATGGTTTATCATATTTTCTTCTGACAGCGAATACCTTTAACAATTTACAACATTATGGTTTATCATATTTTCTTCTGACAGCGAATACATTTAACAATTTACAACATTATGGTTTATCATATTTTCTTCTTACAGCGAATACCTTTAACAATTTACAACATTATGGTTTATCATATTTTCTTCTGACAGCGAATACCTTTAACAATTTACAACATTATGCTTTATCATATTTTCTTCTGACAGCGAATAATACCTTTAACAATTTACAACATTATGCTTTATAATATTTTCTTCTGACAGCGAATACCTTTAACAATTTACAACATTATGCTTTATCATATTTTCTTCTGACAGCGAATACCTTTAACAATTTACAACATTATGCTTTATCATATTTTCTTCTGACAGCGAATACCTTTAACAATTTACAACATTATGCTTTATCATATTTTCTTCTGACAGCGAATACCTTTAACAATTTACAACATTATGCTTTATCATATTTTCTTCTGACAGCGAATACCTTTAACAATTTACAACATTATGGTTTATCATATTTTCTTCTGACAGCGAATACCTTTAACAATTTACAACATTATGCTTTATCATATTTTCTTCTGACAGCGAATAATACCTTTAACAATTTACAACATTATGCTTTATAATATTTTCTTCTGACAGCGAATACCTTTAACAATTTACAACATTATGCTTTATCATATTTTCTTCTGACAGCGAATAATACCTTTAACAATTTACAACATTATGCTTTATAATATTTTCTTCTGACAGCGAATACCTTTAACAATTTACAACATTATGCTTTATAATATTTTCTTCTGACAGCGAATACCTTTAACAATTTACAACATTATGCTTTATCATATTTTCTTCTGACAGCGAATACCTTTAACAATTTACAACATTATGCTTTATAATATTTTCTTCTGACAGCGAATACCTTTAACAATTTACAACATTATGCTTTATCATATTTTCTTCTGACAGCGAATACCTTTAACAATTTACAACATTATGGTTTATCATATTTTCTTCTGACAGCGAATACCTTTAACAATTTACAACATTATGCTTTATCATATTTTCTTCTGACAGCGAATACCTTTAACAATTTACAACATTATGCTTTATCATATTTTCTTCTGACAGCGAATACCTTTAACAATTTACAACATTATGCTTTATCATATTTTCTTCTGACAGCGAATACCTTTAACAATTTACAACATTATGGTTTATCATATTTTCTTCTGACAGCGAATACCTTTAACAATTTACAACATTATGGTTTATCATATTTTCTTCTGACAGCGAATACATTTAACAATTTACAACATTATGCTTTATCATATTTTCTTCTGACAGCGAATAATACCTTTAACAATTTACAACATTATGGTTTATCATATTTTCTTCTGACAGCGAATAATACCTTTAACAATTTACAACATTATGGTTTATCATATTTTCTTCTGACAGCGAATAATACATTTAACAATTTACAACATTATGCTTTATCATATTTTCTTCTGACAGCGAATACCTTTAACAATTTACAACATTATGGTTTATAATATTTTCTTCTGACAGCGAATACCTTTAACAATTTACAACATTATGGTTTATAATATTTTCTTCTGACAGCGAATACCTTTAACAATTTACAACATTATGGTTTATCATATTTTCTTCTGACAGCGAATACCTTTAACAATTTACAACATTATGCTTTATAATATTTTCTGCTCTTTAACTGTCACTGTGGAGAAACACCAGAGCTCTTCCTCTGGGTCCTCTGCTCTTCACCTGTCACTGTGGAGAAACACCACAGCTCTTCCTCTGGGTCCTCTGCTCTTCACCTGTCACTGTGGAGAAACACCACAGCTCTTCCTCTGGGTCCTCTGCTCTTCACCTGTCACTGTAGAGAAACACCTCAGCTCTTCCTCTGGGTCCTCTGCTCTTCACCTGTCACTGTGGAGAAACACTACAGCTCTTCCTCTGGGTCCTCTGCTCTTCACCTGTCACTGTGGAGAAACACCTCAGCTCTTCCTCTGGGTCCTCTGCTCTTCACCTGTCACTGTGGAGAAACACCGCTGCTTTTCCTCTGGGTCCTCTGCTCTTCACCTGTCACTGTGGAGAAACACCGCTGCTTTTCCTCTGGGTCCTCTGCTCTTCACCTGTCACTGTGGAGAAACACCACAGCTCTTCCTCTGGGTCCTCTGCTCTTCACCTGTCACTGTGGAGAAACACCTCAGCTCTTCCTCTGGGTCCTCTGCTCTTCACCTGTCACTGTGGAGAAACACCACAGCTCTTCCTCTGGGTCCTCTGCTCTTCACCTGTCACCGTGGAGAAACACCACAGCTCTTCCTCTGGGTCCTCTGCTCTTCACCTGTCACTGTGGAGAAACACCACAGCTCTTCCTCTGGGTCCTCTGCTCTTCACCTGTCACTGTGGAGAAACACCACAGCTCTTCCTCTGGGTCCTCTGCTCTTCACCTGTCACTGTAGAGAAACACCTCAGCTCTTCCTCTGGGTCCTCTGCTCTTCACCTGTCACTGTGGAGAAACTCCACAGCTCTTCCTCTGGGTCCTCTGCTCTTCACCTGTCACTGTGGAGAAACACTAGAGCTCTTCCTCTGGGTCCTCTGCTCTTCGCCTGTCACTGTGGAGAAACACTACAGCTCTTCCTCTGGGTCCTCTGCTCTTCGCCTGTCACTGTGGAGAAACACCACAGCTCTTCCTCTGGGTCCTCTGCTCTTCACCTGTCACTGTAGAGAAACACCACAGCTCTTCCTCTGGGTCCTCTGCTCTTCACCTGTCACTGTGGAGAAACAGCACAGCTCAAGCACACATGGCCTGTTCTGCCCGTGTCATATCGTCCCATGGAGGACTAGATATCAGGCTGGAGTCACATTTGCATTTTAATTTTATATTCTGCACCACAGCTTCCACATCCTTTAACTACGTTGTGCTCGTTTCATGAGTTGAGTTTCCTCCTGTGTGAAATGAATGCATATGTTTATAATAATAAACAGACGACTTCATTATGCAAATGCAGACCCAACTTAACTTGGGGGATATCTTTGTTGATATATAATATGTGGAATTGCCGAGGGAACGTCAGTCTTATTGGATTACCTGCAACCAGATCCTCTGCTGCTCAGCAGCCACAGGACGGGATACAGATGCTGCATCGCATACCATCTTTCATTTACACGTAGCAATAGACATGCAAATCTCCAGCGCTTACTGTAGTTTCATTATACCGAGCAATGCCTTACGTGTGTGTGTGTGTGTGTGTGTGCGTGTGTGTGTGTGTGTGTGTGTGTGTGTGTGTGTGTGTGCGTGTGTGTGTGTGCGTGTGTGTGTGTGTGTGTGTGCGTGTGTGTGTGTGTGTGTGTGTGTGTGTGTGTGTGAGTCAATGAAAGATTACCGAGCCCTCTGGCAGCACATCGCCCCCACCCTCGCCCACCTCCGCCGGCTCCCAGTCAAGTCCTGCATTACCTACAAAATCCTGCTCCTCACTTACAAATCCCTCCATGCACTCCACCTCCAGTACCTATCTGACCACCTCTGCCCCTACACCCCGTCCCGGAACCTGAGGTCTTCAGACACTGGTCTCCTCTCCATCCTCCACACCCGCCTGCAAACCTTTGGGGACAGAGCATTCAGTGTGGTGGCCCCTACCCTCTGGAACTCTCTCCCGGCAGAGATCCACAACGCCCCGTCCCTGGACTCCTTCGACGCCCCGTCCCTGGACTCCTTCAATGCTAGGAGTTTCCCAGAGCCACAGCTCCGCCTGCTATTGGTCCGTGATCGGCAAGCTGCGTGATCACTGGACAGGCGACCTGTCAATCACCCACTTTTCTATTTTACTCCAAACGGCCGAGTTATATAAGCAATGACCCCCCTACAGTTGTTATGAAAAGGTGAAATTAGCTATATAGAGCAAAACCGTGTTTCACCCCTAACTGGAAAGAGGTTTAATCCTGTTACAAAGTCGGGCATTTTAACATGGGGGAATGCCTACTGCCCCCGACGCCTAGTGGCCATTCGAGGAACTACAGCTTTTCACTTCACTTCCTCCTCGTCAGAGGGAAGGGGGTGGGCTTGCCCACTGGTATAAACAATGACAAAAACAAGCGTGAATTCACAATAGCTGCGTTCAGATAATTGTAAGTCAGAGTGTGACATCATCCACTCCATTGACATTGATTTTGTGGACCAACATTTTTTGGCGGACCGACCGACTGAGCAACCAAGTGACCTATAGAGCTGGACCACGACTGGTCGTCACAGCTACAAACTGTGTAGCCTACTCTGCAACTACAGCTTGAGCCAACAGTCCAGGCTGCTGCTGAGAGAAACTATTGTTCTACAGAAAGCTAACGACCTGACTAAGCATAAGAATAAGAGTATGAGCTTTAGAAAATGCATTGTGAAGTCATAGACGGCCCACAGGGCACAAGTAGGATTCATAAAGAGCAATAAAGAAGATATGAGCCCTCAGTGACACTGCAATAACCCAAAATCAAAGTGTGTGGAAAAGGTCAGCCGTAAATTCAGCTGGTCTGCCTCGAAACGTAATAGTACTCTGCAAAGGTCACATTTGTTTTGGCTTTTAATCTGTTAAATGCCATCACTCACAAAAGATGTTTTATGATTTTTGCAATGGATGTTATTACGGCTAAAAGAACGCCTAACGACTTGAGAGGAATGTCAGAAACGATATATTGTGAAAGATAAAGATTGTGTTGCATTATATGGTACTGAGTCACTGTGGTGTGGGTAGCTACAACTGCTGACACAAGGGCCCTATCTTCGTACAGGCTATATCCCCTGTTCCCCTGCGTGCCTTAACGCAGGCAAGATAACAGGCCGCCTTGCGCATTTGTCCAGGTGTTGTGCCGAGTTTTGCACCCCCGCCCCCCGGCAGCAAAAAAAAGCATCCCCACCTCACGGGATAATTGTAATGATTTATACAGAAACATATATGTTTGATATAATTGTTTGGGTAGACGTGACCTCCCTGTTTTTAAGTTAAAACGCACGGCGCAATTGGGATTTGGGCGGTGTTAACCACCAGAATTATTCACAGGTGTGGCCTGGCAATGCCTGGGCGTTACATCAATCAGATTCCCGTCTCGCAGTCCATGTAATACAATTTGCGTGAGCCGTGAGGCATGCTGTAGGCTACTTCTCCCCATGCGTAATTTGGATAGGTGTAGGCCTATTGACTGTATATATTATCCCTATCTCATAACGACACCATCACATCATATACCTCATACCTGTTAAAAACATCTGAGTTTTGGGTTATTTTGTTAACTGTGGTGGGACAATAGAAACGTGTTTGCAGCGGGTAAACGACGGAGACAAAATAAAAGATTGGAGGATTTACAGTGGACTGAAATGGAAAACATGTGTTAAGTTGTTTGAGGAAATTAAGTCAGCTGGCCCGGTGCGTTGCAGCGATGAAATATGCTGCCCAGACCTGAGATTCCAGAGATTTTTTAATAGTTTTATCTTATTTTTTCTGTTTTAGTTCTATGGCTACTGAGACATAATTATGGCTTCATTGGGAATTGGCTACATGGACGAGATTTGTTTGATGTTTTGTTATTTTCATAGGATTATGAAAAAACACCAGCCTACTCAAAAGGGAGCTCTATTTGTATTTAGCACAGGACAGCATCCCTGGAGCTTGTAGGGTGTCTTGCTCAAGGACGCTTCAGCAGGGCGGATGTTTGCTGTCACGGAGGCTGGAAAACAGGCGTTCTGGCTTAAGTTCAAGTTTCTTCTGGTTGAAAGATGATGGTCTCCCCAACTGCACTGCTGCCTTGTGTGGAGCGACATGCTGGGCTGTCAGCAGAGTGGTGCTGTGTTTGATTTGGTACCCCCACAGTATGTAGCAGCCTCATGCATGAAGGATCAGACATGCTGCGGCTGTTTCTGGCAGGGCCGATTTTACCAACGGGCTTACCGGGGCTGAAGCCCCGGGGCCCGGGACATCAAGGGGCCCAAAAAAATAAATAAATAAAAAAAAAATGTTTTTTTTTTTGAAAATTAACTCTCCCTGTAACAAATGCCTCTGGAGAGCGCTCCTTTTCAAAACTTGGGCTTGTCAAGAACAGGATACGGTCTACAATGGGACAAGAAAGGCTCACCCACTTGACATTGATGTCATTAGAAAGTGACATTGTTATAACATTGGACTTCACCACTCTAGTCAAACGCTTTGCCACGGCAAAAGTCAGGAAGAAGACATTTCAGGTACGAACAGACTTGAATAATGCTTGATTGATTTGTGCAATAATTGAATAACCATGTGTGTGTGCACTGTAATAATAACAGCAATAATAAATACTATATAATAATAATAAAAGTGCTTGTTGTGACATCTCAGTGGCAATGTTTTCTTTCCAATCAGGCTGTTTATGAAAGAACATGATGGCTAAACCTACAGTTTGTGTTTGTAAGTTAGAATGCTGACAGGAGAGCAGGTGGTGACATGAAAGTTAGTGAGAAAAGGAGAAGATACTGAATAATGACATCACAACAGTATAATCCTAATGTTGATTTATAATGAGATATTCCTTTAAATACGCCTAAAAAAGGTTAAAAAAAACACTCAAATTTTTTCCGCTTGAGGGGGGGGCCCTGCAGAGATGAATAGCCCCAGGGCCCATGAAGTGTAAAATCGGCCCTGGTTTCTGGCTCTATCTTCCAAGCATCTGAACAAGTTAAAGTTAGCTAGCTAGGTAAAGTTAGCTAGCTAGATAGCCTAGGTAAAGTTAGCTATAGCTAGATAGCCTAGGTAAAGTTAGCTAGCTAGATAGCCTAGGTAGATGTTCCTCTCCCTTCAAATACAGATGATGCAGACACAGTTTAGATGAGAGACCAGCAGTTAGATGCTAATCTTAAATCCTGTTTCTGTTCCCTGGATTGTATGCTGCCTTTTTCAGCTTCTTCGCATGATCTGCCCTTTCTATGAATCTCACAATACTCACTCACACAATCACTTCCACCCTTCCATCTTTACTGGGTGGCCTGTCTTATGTATATGTCTGTCCCCCCGAAAGAAAGAAAGAAAGAGGCCAGATGTCCCCCCGAAAATCAGTGATTGATGACATCACTGATAGATTGATGACATCATCACTGATAACATCATCACCGATGATATAATAATTGCTCCAGGGATGTCACTGATTGACACAGAAGTCACATGTCGTCAACACAGTGAGATCACGTGCGTGCTATGAGTGATGATCACCGACATTATGGCATCATCAGTGATGTGATAAAACCACTGAATATGTCATACCCAGTGATGATGTCACAGACATTGTGATCATCAGTGATGTCATAAATCTTTCCCTGCTGAGGTTATGAGTGGGACGACTCTTGCTCCACAGCCAATAAAGCCTGAACCTGGGGCAACAACAGAGTATCGACCACACTGTGTGATGTTGGATGTTATCAACTTGGGTACGACATCAGGTTTGATGTGTGTAGACTGTACGATGATGACACCTACTGGCTCGCAGGCGACAATGCATGTCTCTCCATCAATACCTGTCAATCAGCAGTAGGGGTGTCACAATATATCGTCCCACGAAATTTCGCGATAGTAAAACGTCACGATATGTATCGTTGAGATGAAATCTCATATCGTGAAAAAAAAAAAAAAAAAAAAAAAAAAAAAAAAAATTCAAAAGTAGACAAAGAAACGTCTTTGTTTGTTGAAGTTCAATGTGTGGAAAGTAGTTCAGTTGAACAAGTCTCTGAAGAGACACATGAGAAGTTATACAGGAGAGAAACCATTCAATTGAGTTTCTGGCAAAACTGTTTACTTGACAGGAAAAACTGAAGATGCATAAAAAATAGACTAAGAAAAGTCTTGTTGTTTGAGTTTGAAGAAAAACTGAAGATGCATAATGAGAATTTATACTGCTGAGAAACCTTTTAGTTCAAAGTAAATCTAAGTGACGGTGTAACTCATTCTATTTCAAGATAAGCCTTATCTCCAATCTCATGTTTTTTCTAGTTGTTATTGTAATAACAATTTCCCACAACAGCATGTTTTGTATTTGTGCATTTCAAATAAAATACTACTTTTCCAGTCATATATTGTCATTATTCAAGTTTAAAAAAATATTGTTAAAATCGTATCGTATCGTATCGTTATCGTGAACCCAGTATCGTGATACGTATCGTATCGTGAACTGAGTGTATCGTGACACCCCTAATCAGCAGTCAATTAAACGTTTTCACACCAGCCTGGCGCTAAACGCCGTTTTAAGGCCGTTGCAACGATAGAGCCCAGTCCAGTCCTCTGATCTCAATGGCTGGAAATAATAATCTGTAACCATAGTAACATCTACTTCCAATATGACGGCTACCATCATCACCTGTATGTATTTTCAGTTCAATTTACACCAGTAACCAGAGGCGTCAGTTGAGATCTTAATAACCACTGACAGCGGCATCATATTCTCTTTTTCATAAACATATTCAAGATTTGCTTATTCATTCGGTAAAGATGCATCAACGGGTCAAATGTATCCTGCCATTGCAAACATCCGGCTACTTTTGCCATCTAGCTGGCAGAGGGCAAAGTTTGGGGAACGTTCATGTTGCTCATCTTTCATCTGGTACAGCCCAAAAATCACACAGTGTGTCATTTTCCTCATTCCTTTCTGCAACACGTCACCTCCTTCCCTGTCTCCTTCCCTGTCTCCTTTCCTTGCTCAACATAAACCACTCCTTAACTCACTCTTTCTTTTCTCAGCAGCCAAGCTCAAATTGCCTTCCTTACTGTGTGTAGTGGTAGTAGTGTGCTTCAGTGATTCGTCTCTGACCTGTCACCTGCCTCGCCTCCTGCTGGATACTAAAAAAGAAACTAACCCGTAACTGCTGCCTGTAATCTGAAGCATTTGTCAACATTTAAATAGCATTTGAATTGACATAGCAGCTGGCTTTTGAAGAAAAACTGTAACTTGGAGACTGCATGGTGGAGCTCTGATAAGATGTCAAAAGTATTTCAATATTGTTGAAATAGCCACTAAAGTCACATCAGTTCAAGGAAACTGCACAAGGAAACTGCACTCAGATTTAGTCATCAGACATATTATTTGGTTTTTATATTTTATTATATTTTTCTGTTACTATGCACTTTTTGAGGCCTCACTCTGGTATACTGCACTTTGCTCCAGTGCCGCAGGGAATAAAGTCAACCAAATGCATCAATTTGTTGTCTTCTTTCCCTGTGACATTGGCACAAATAGCACTTTACCGCGGACACTTAGGTTTACTTTGGTCGACTTCAACTTCCTCGTATGTGATGTCACCATTATGACTAATAGGATTAGTTCTGTTGGCCAAAGCCTTCACTTGGTGGTGGACTTAGTTCCCTCACACGCCTCTTTGGCACAGGAGTTTGTTTCTCTGTGCTGATGGAACCAAACTCTGTAATTGTCCATTGTTGTTGTTTGTGTACCTGTGTTACTGACATGATATGTAAGCAGTTGTACCAACCTTTGTGCCTGAAACTAATTTCCCCTCGGGGACAATAAAGTTAATCTCATCTCATCGTCATCAACAGGTAACATAAAGGAGCTAGAGCTGCCTTGGGATTGGCGTTGTGGACAGAGATGTCCTCATTTTGATAATTTCTGTCAATCACATAGGCCTCTAAGTGTGTTGCCGAGTTTGCTAGGGCGGCATTATTTTGGTTGAGAAAGACTCAATAAGTGGGTCACAATAGTTGTGTTTCCATTACACTCAGAAATGCGCAAAATCTAAATATCGCAATAGAAATTGGGTAATGGAAACACGTAAATTTCGAAAAACCTCCCAAATATCGCAAAACGTTTTTGCGCTCTCATGAGGTGGTTTTTCAGACGTGTCGATATAGCAGTTTATCGCAAAAGTGTAATGGAAACAGTTTTTTCGCATTAGCACGTCATGTGACCCATTCTGCTTTGGAAAAGCAGCGAAAAATGAGGAAGAAACGGTTCGATAAGCCGTGGCAAAACCTCCGCAGCAATGGAAAACTTTGAAGCAACGCTAGCAGAAAGACGAGTGTTATGCAAAATATATATAAAATAGATTATGTTTAATGGCAGAAATCGGTCCATGGTAACAGGCTGCCTGTGTGCGCGCATTTGGCACAGCGCGAGGGGATGAAAAGCAAGCACACACCGGTGCGGTGCGTGCTCCTGACTGAAGTGAATACAGTGACTGTGAGTAATACATTACACACGTTTCAGGTGCACCGTGCAGTGTTATAATTATAATAGCTACACAACATTGTGATTATTGACCAAATCAGCCTTTTCCCCCCTCCATCTCTAAATCGGACCAGTTGTAGGCTATTAGGCTATTAGGCTTTTTTCCTCTGCCTGTCACGCTCACTGCATTCACCGCAGCCAGCAACATTTTGCGACTCATTTTATTTTGAATTGATAATCAGGCTCGTTTATATGCGTTGTAACTTCATGTTGTGATTTGCATTGACCATTGGTTGGATTTGAGCATGCAGGGGACGGGATATGGGGCAGATCCACTGTGGCAGGCAGCTGCTGGTAGGCTAATGGGAATTGCGTTCAGGTGTGCGCTCAGTCAGACCAAACTTAACTTCAATGGAAACGCCTACAAGTCGCAATTGTACATTGTCGAAGTTGTAGAAATATCGCAATTATTTTGCGAAAAACTGTAATGGAAACACAGCTAGTGTGTTCCATATGTCCCTAAGCCAGCAGGTTTCCACTGTCCTCCATCCTCAACTCATTTGGAGGGTTTCTATTGGAGAGATTTCTAACAGGCCACCCTACTTGGACCAAAACCACTTCACATTCTCTAGTCACGTAATTATCTTGTGGAACAAAATAATGTCATGGAGATCAGACACTGCTGCATTAAGACCGATTTAATTCACCTTCGAAATGCAATGTAATACTAATGCCAATACAAAAGTGCACTTAGCAGAGGCCGGGGACTAGGGGTGTCAAAATTCATCGTTTTTAAGATGCATCGCGATGCAGACGGAGAATCGAATCGTCGGAGTTTATCGGACTGCTTGTATTATTAACTCATTCTCTGCCAAAGACGTACCCGGACGTACTTTTAACAATGGCGTTCTGTGCCAAGGACGTACTCGGACGTACTTTCATGTTTTGGTTGTTTACATTACATCAGACACTTTCCCAGCATGTGACATTGTTTCAAGTCAAACTGATAAAAGGAACCCGCTAGTTTAGTATTTATAGTATAGTCACCCATTTAGCAGTAATCTATTTAGCAGCAGCAGATGAAGAGAGGCGGTCGCTAAATAGAGCGCTGCTGGGCGTCCTCAAGGCCCACACTTGGATTCCCCTGGGCCCAGTTCCAGCACGCACCCCGGTCCACGCCAGCGGACAATCGAAGAGACCATGGGGCTTCGTCGTCCCGTGCCCCTGCCCAGGGTCCAGATGGAGCCTGTGGTCGAAACAGAGTCCGACCCAGAGTTCTTGGATGGCGACGATGGCGAGGAAGACACCGGCGTTTCTTCTGTTGTTGCTCCACGACGGAGGGCCAGGGCGTCGAAGGCTCCCCTTCACAGCGTTCTGATCCGTCTGACACAGATGAATCGGAGGAGGAGGAATGGGTGCCACTTGGAGAGAGCGATGACGATGGTAAGAAGTAGCCTATTTTTTGTATCGCGTTTGAGATGAAATGATCACACACAGCCGTCTGTGTCACATAAACATTTCAAAGTTTACAGCACTAACGTAGCTATTGTGTGATCTTCTGTGCTAACGTTAGTTATGAGAGGTAACGTGACAGCAGGTAACGTTACAGCACTCGTTATTCCTGTGTGTGTGTGTGTGTGTGTGTGTGTGTGTGTGAGAGAGAGAGAGAGAGGGTTCGTTCCATTTGTTTATGCTTGTATCAAGCTAAGCTAAAAATCCACATGGCAACTGTAAAAGTAAATTATTTATTTGATTTGGTGCACATATTTATCATACTTTGATATTTTGTGTTTTCAGACTCTGAGTCGATGGAGGCGCAGTCCAGTCCTAGTCCCAGTCCTGTGTGTAGTCCTACACCACCTATTTCGGAAAGACCATGTCTCGAAATAGGTTCCAACTTATTCTGAGGTTCTTCCATTTTACTGACAATACTGTAGCAAGGAGGCTGCGGCCAAGCCTCATCTGTCAAGAAACCCCAGGGGCCAGACTCTCTCTCTCTCTCTCTCTCTCTCTGTAGCCGCTCACTGGGCGGGATGGACCGACACAGCTCCCTCAAATACATTCTCTTATTTTTTATTTATTTATTTGGGAAAACAAATACTGTATATGTCTGATGTGTCACTGAGGCAAAAAATAAAAGGCTCAAAAGAGAGTTCTGCTTGAAACGGTGTCCTTCACTAAAAACCTCCTTTTCTCCTATTTCTCTTCCAAGGAGGGCATTTTTAGTGAAAACAAGCTAACTTCCACTGCTTGTAACTAAACAAGGAAACATGGGAGAGTTTCAGTTTTTTACAAGGGGTAAGAAGAGAGTCTCTGCTTTATTGTGAGATATGTTGTGTAATTTTATTCCTAGCACAGAATATTCTGTGGGTCCTGGAAGATCAGGAAATATGCTCAAAATCCTGGCACTGGGAGCACACAGACCGAAATGACCCTGGCAGAGAATGAGTTAATTGATGAAAAAGTAATATAATATAGAAAATTGAGGATGTTCTTCTCCCTCCAAAATCAATGTCAATAGAGTGGATGACATCACAATGGAGTGGATGACATCACATGCGCATGCCTAAAATTGCATATCTGGTCACAGCTCTTGCCGACGATACTGATGCCGATATATCGTCCGTGCTCTACGAAAAGGGTTGAAAAACGCTGGGATGTACCGTAGTAGGATGGCATACGGGACATGGGACAACAGGGTGGGGTGCCATTAGGGGGGAGGATTATGACATCAATTTCCATGACTTCATCAGTGACATCATAAATACTTCCCAGCCCCGAAGGGTGCTTTGTTCATCACCTTCGGGGCAGGGAAGGATTTTCAACATCACTGATGATGTGATAGACATTGTGACATCATCATCAGTGATGTCATAAATCCTTCCCTGCAGAGTCTATAAATAGGAGCGGTTTTAGTTTGGGGTACTGTTGATGGCACACTACAGGGCACGGGTGCCCCTAAGCCCCCCACTGTCTGCAGGCGACTGGGCGAGGGCCCCAGAAGTGCCGCTGCCGTACACGTGCAGCGAGGTGGGAGACTGCGGCTACTTGCTGCTGCTTCGCCTGCGAGATCGACGCCAGCTACTCGAGCTACTCGATCAGCTCGAGCAGTTCGACCCCGGACAAGAGCTCAGAGAGGAATTCAGCGACATCCGAAGGGAGCTTTGTTCTAGTTCGTGGCAATTCTACGTGGAGGCGTGGCGGACGCATCCGCGGGCGCGAGACGTTTTACTCTCTTTGCTCTCGACTTTCCAGGAAATTGCGATTTTGCGATCGCAATAATTCACAATGCAAATTCAACCGATCGGCGATATTTGCGGGGGCTTGCATTTTTTTTTCTAAATTCACGCAATACCTAGCAAAAATCAAGTCCAAAACAAGCCCAAAGTCGCTAAAGCTGCGTTCACACCGACCTATTAAAGTTTTTCGCTGCCATCGAGTTTACATACAAAGTCAATGCAAACGAGCGATTGAGCGTATATTCGCCCCGGGAGAGAAAAATCGCTGGGTGTCCGAGCGACAGAGACAGAGCGATAGGGAGAAAATTCGCTCGTCGCCCGAGATGAAATATCCCAACTCGAGCGAAATTACGCTGGCATCAGTCGCTCGCTGTTCAACGCTGATTGGCTGCCGTGTGAGAGCGAGTCAAGGATCACTCTGGCTTGTGGCAACAAACCTCATTGACAGCTGATTGACAGGAGAGCTGACATGAAGTGAAGTCTGTACTACCGGTATAGAGCTCGCATTAGGAGTACGCTGATAGGCTTAGCTTGTAAACAACTATGGTGGCTCGTAGTGGACAAACATCATGACATTGCATAACGTTATAGCCCCCAGATGTCCGTCAATTATTGTGCCTGTTGACGAGCGATTTAAACAGAGCGACAGAGCGATTCCAAAGGGTTGAATCAAGCGACAGAGAGAAAAATAAATATCCCGGTGTGAACACAGCTTTAGAATAAACCGATTTGCCAACACGTCATCGCATCGTGCATTCAGGTGAAATTGCCACGATGAAAGTGAACCCCTCTCATTTGCCAACAAAAATAACTGCAGAGGACCATGCTAAACAGTTTACACGTGTTTTACATGAAAGTGGAGACACTATTTAGCAAATCGTCGCTGGAAAGTCACCCACTACTACTGTGAGGCCATTTACACCTGGCGCTGCTAACATGCGTTTTTTCTGTGATCAGATTGCAATCAGATTGTGTTTTATCACTTGAAATGCCAGGTGTAAACAGCCCCAAAACGCATTGAAGAAGGATTGTAATCTGATCGGTCAAACCACCTCCGGAGGTGGTCAGGGATGCATTGTGTACACATTGAACACAAGTGTAAATGCAATGTGTCCTCTCAATCTGGATACAGCAACTTTATGTGGATTGAGAGGACAACCATTTCTGCAATCTGATTGCAATCAGATTGCAGAAAATGCATGTTAACACCAGGTGTAAATGGCCTCTGTGAGACAGAAGAAAGCCTGTGTGTGTGTGTGTGTGTGTGTGTGTGTGTGTGTGTGTGTGTGTGTGTGTGTGTGTGTGTGTGTGTGTGTGTGTGTGTGTGTGCGACATGCAGAGAGTTCTTCAGGGGCAGGCGCTCAGGTGGGAAAAGACATCAGTGTCAGTTCAGTGCAGGTGTAACCTGCGTGTTGGCTTGACGGCATGTGCAGCAACCCATGTTAAGGGCTTAGCCCAGGGGTGGAGGAGCGGGATTCGATCCGCCGATCTCCCGCTTCCAAAGCGCACACGCTAACCACTACTTCAAGAGAGCTAGCTCCCCTTGGCAGAGCTGGTTCACTTTATACTGGGGAGTAGGGATGTTCATCAATAATCGAAAATCGATAATTGATCGTTAAGGAATTGATTCGATCATGTGGAATTTTTATCGATTTTTTAACGTATTTTTTTAATCAAATCAAATGGGCCTAAATGTGCTCAAACGACAGTATAAGATTTCACTACGTGGTCGCAACCAGGTGAGGGCGCAATGGGACTATGAGACAACTGAACAGATCACCTCTGGGGGTGGGGCTATGGGCGTGGTCTCACTGGGCTTGCTGGTGAGAACATCAACAGCACTCATTGTCAGCTCTCTCAGCCAGACGAGGAAATGAAGCGAGCGAAGCGAAGTTTTGTTTGGGACCATTTCGAGTTAAAAGACGACATTGTTCATTGCAAGAACTGTGATGGCGTTTATAAGTACAACACGGCTAGACGCCAATGATTCACCACTTGAACAGCGTAGATCCGAGCCTGGTTAACGAGGAAGGCGCCTCGTTCATGCAGAAAAGATCACCCGTCTGGAACCTCATCGAGACCTGATCAATGTGATTGAGCCAGCTATACTATGCGCTTCCCTCCACCATTACCAGGTGGATTGAAAAGCGCTTCATAGCACTTCGCACATAGGCATTTTGTAAAATAAAAAATAAATGCATAATAAAAATAATAAAAAATAATAATATGATCGATAATCGATAATTGATAGTTAATTTTCCCGAATTTCGATTATGGAAATTGTTCGAAATGAACATCCCTACTCGGGACTCACGAGGAGGACTCAGTCATTCGGTTACACAGGGTTCACTTTGGTCAGCTGTTCTGCAGACTTTCACATTTGCGCCGGCATGTTTTTCACCATAAATCATTATTTTTTTGGTCGGCCGCGTGTTTTAAGCACCGTGATGGTCGCTCCGCCCCCACCGAGAAACGAGAGGCCATCATCTCACAAAGCGACACCTTTTGAATAGGACGCCTCCCGGCCTGAGTGACTGACTCCCCGGAGTGACTGACTTGCCTTGTTATGACCACGTACGTAGGTGCGCCGTGGTAAAAAGCGAGGGAGAGAGGATGGAGGAAATGGAGATGGAGAGAAAGAGAAGGACAGGTGAAGGAGAGATTATTAGCAGGCTGAGGAGGAAGAGAAAAAAGAGAAATAGCAACGGGACTGCGTACAGTAAGGTTATGAAGTGATTACATAATGACTTCATTAGGGAGTAGTTGGGGGATGACACCCCCCCCTCAACTTGCATTATCTGCCAGTTGCCGCAATTTTTACCACAAAAAAGCATAACATTTGATGACATCACAATTGCTCGTGTGACATAATTGAATGTAGATTCTACATTCACGAAATGTTACAAAAGAAGGTGGCCAGCTCGCCGATGATGTCATACAGTTCTAGACGGAATTATTCACGGGTGTGGCCTGGCAATGCCTGGGCGTTACATCAATCAAACCAATCAGATCCCCGTCTTGCAGTCGCTGTATGTGCGAGGCATGCAATATGCTGTAATTCTCTGCATGCGCAATTTGGATAGGTCTATCTCACAATAACACCATCATATCATATACCAGTTAAAAACATCTGTGATTTGATGCAATTCGGGTTCTTTTGTTGACTGGGAAATAGAAACGTGTTTGCAACGGGGAAACAGGGACATTTGGCAATAATATTGCAGATCATCAGGCCTTGCAAAGAGCATCCTGCAAGGCACTGTACTGTACAAGGAGGCAGGAAATGATGGGAGGAGAACATCCAAGAGTGGACTCAATTAAAACTCTGTGAAACACTGAGAGCTGCAGAGGACAGAGAGAGATGGAGAGAGCTTGTCGACAACGACCCTCCTCCGGGTTATGGGATAGGAGAAGGTGACTATTGCAAGTAGGCTATGTCCAGGTTTTCTCAATTCATTTGCCATTAACCCCTCTTTGTGATGTGATCAAAGTTTCTCAGTGAATTATAGTTGATTGCCTCACTGGATTATCTGCCGTCACCCAATTGGCGTCCACCCGCTGTGCCGACCACCCGCAGTGCCGACAGGCCGCAATGCCAACATTAGGTTTAGGCGTAGGGGGTGGGAGAGGTTAGGTTGAGGGTTAGGGTCTGCGGGAGGTTAGGTTTAGGCATGGGGGGTGGGAGAGGTTAGGTTTAGGCGTGGGGGCTGGGAGAGGTTAGGTTTAGTGTTAGGGTCTGGGGGAGGTTAGGTTTAGGCGTGGGGGGTGGGAGAGGTTAGGTTGAGGGTTAGGGTCTGGGGGAGGTTAGGTTTAGGCGTGGGGGGTGGGAGAGGTTAGGTTTAGGCGTGGGGGCTGGGAGAGGCAGCCGGTCCCCCGACACGCTGCACACCGCCTCGTTCAGCTGGTTCTGCCTGTGGGCTATCGGCACTGCGGACTGTCGGCACTGCGGACTGTCGGCACTGCGGTCTGTCGGCACAGACGCGGCACCACCCAATTTTAGTAGCATAATTGATGTCCTGGTGTTTAGCACCTCCGTGCGTAATGATCTATCCAAAAGGAATTCCCCTTCACAGAATACTGGTGCACCAAGTGCAACGGGGTATTTTTGCGCTAAGAGCTGGTTAAGAGCTGCTGTTAGGTGCTCTTAAAACTGCGTGCACGCAAAGAATTTGCGGCATTCTGACGATAGCAGAAAGCAAGCATTTTGTGGAGACACGCCTGGTTTGGCGCGCATGGGGCACACCTACCCCATGCACGCCCAATTATAACGGGCATAGAGGTAATAGCGCGGCAGGGATAATACAAATGCGCTTGTGCATGCCCCCAATTTGCATTGCGCGCGGCGTTAAACAAGCACAAATGCAAAATGACCGCTTTTGCGACAATAGGGCCCCAGGTCTCCTCCCTCTCTCTCCTGCGGGCTTCAAATTAATTCAGTCAGCCGACTGCTGTGTACCGGTTGGGATTCACTCAGTCATACACTCTTCTTGTGTAGCCCATGATGACATCACTGATGACTTCATTCACTGATGACATCATCAGTGCTGTCATAACCCCTTCCCGGCTGAGGCTATATAAGTGATGGCAGGTTGGGTACTCTGTCAAAGGTAGACAATGGCAAAGCAGGACCTACCAGCATACAGTAAGCTGAACAAGATGATCATTTTAATGCTCCTCTTCAGTCCGCTTGTCAAAGGAGTGCCTGCGATTGGAGAACAACCAGCACCAGAAGAAGGCGGTCCAGCAGGAGAAGGAACACCACCACCACTAGGATTAACAACAGCACCACCTGTTTCAACCTCTCCAAATCAGACAACACCAGCAGGATCAACAGCAGCACCATCACCTGTTTCATCCTCTCCAAATCAGACAGCACCACCAGCAGCAGCACCAACAGGACCATCACGTGTTTCATCCTCTCCAAATGAGACAAGTAGCTTTCTGGTTCTGGTTGCTTGTCTGGCTATGCTCGCAGCGGTCCTGTACATCTGAGGGCCCTAAGCAGCTAAGTTTGGGGATCCAAACTTATCGTACTTGGCGGCAAGTATTCATAGAACCAGTCAGAATGCCATTATAACGGTATGCAATTTATCTCAATCAACATGATGAGCAGCGATGGGAACCATACTCAAGAGACCTATGCCATCCTGTGTGACAGGTCCAATTGTCCCATGCTTCTTCCAGCAGCTGCACAAGCCCTAGGTCTACTGGGGACACAGGTCTGAAGAAGACCTAGCATTGAGGACCATCCTGCAGGATGTCCTTACGCATCTCCATGGCAGATGAACCTAAGATCAGCTTCTGCATCTCAGCCTGGACAGACTGGAGAAGCGGTACATGCACCTACAAATACTTGCCTATGTGCTGTCGGCACACAGGCGTGGCACCGCATCCAAACACTGTTGATGCCATACCCACTGATGATGTCATACGTAATATGATAGGCCGGTGGTGGAGGGTTTCGATGTCATAAATCCTTATCACCCATGATGTCACCGTTTAGTCACGGATGTTGCAATGCCTATACATTATGTGATTTATGACATCACTGTTGATGTCTAATTGTCTATGACATCATCAGTGTCTGTCAACAATCACTTACGCACAGAGCAATTGAGATGTCATCAGTGATGTCACTCGAGCGATGTAATTGGTGATGAAGTCATCGGCTTTGAAGGCGTCGAGGCCAAGCCATTATTGGACTCCGCAGCAGAGCCAGTCTGCCCTATACGCTCACTATGCAGCTAGCCTCCAACACGGAAAAGGCCTCACAAATTGCACAAAAGAACTTGCATTGATCAGAAGTGACACCTAATACATTGGTCCATTGCAACATCAGAGCACAGCAAACCTGCCATTTTGGCCTGGAGGGAGACACCTCTGATTGGCTGTCATGCTTCTGTGCTGTTGTCCCATTGGCCAAAGCGGCACTGTCAAAGCAAATGTCAATTCTTGTCTTCAACACTCTTTGGCTGCCCTCACCCACCTCCGCCTCCCCAAATGTGTTTAGCGTGCCTCAATGTAGATACAGTACAAGTCAAGTTTGTTGACTGCACTGCTGAAAGATGAAGAGGATTGATCCCTCTGGCAATGAAACAAAAGAAAAAACATGAAAGTGAACTGTGACAACAGCAGTCAGGTAGGCGAAACGTGTTGTTCACTCTGGATAGATGGATGGATGGACAGACACAGACAGACAGACAGAAGATATTCTCAGAGAGGAAATGATATTCACAGTTGGTGGTGGTACGCACAAAAAAGAAAGACACAATACAAAATAACAGGAACACAAACAATAACAAGGTCCAAGAATACATTGACAATAATAAACAAGACAATATTTAGTCTACCAGAACTCAGTCAATAAAAAAAGAATAAAACCAAGTCAAACTTTACTTTTATACGCATTTTAGAAAATAGATGGAAAAATGAATGGTGGATGAAATCCCTTGGTTCGTATGCTACACAGAAGGGGGCGTGACGTTGGCAGTCTATTGTTGTTTTAATGGGTTGCCATGGTGATGTTATTGTTGTTTTAATGGGTTGCCATGGTGATGTGATGTAGGGTGCAGCTTACGAGGTTATATCAGTGTAGAAAGCTTAAAGAAGCATTTCCGGGTTAGGACGCACTGTTTGAGACACTGGTCAGACTGCATGGACAATGGTGTTCTGATGAGCCGCGAGCCGTTTCTATTTCCCCCTTCCCTCAACCCTCCTTTTCTTTCTTAAGCGCCTATGTTCATAGGAGCCGAGGTCGTTGGAAGCCCTAGATGAAGGAGTGCATAATGTGTAATGGGTCAAAAGTAGACTTGTATAAATTCACGGGTACGGCCACGGGTAAAAATGAACTAAACGCGGGTGGGCAGTGCTTGAGAACAACGTAGAGTCATGTATGTTTTTGTGTTGTGCTCAGACTGAATTCACAGTCACTTACGGTAATCTTGTACATGACGCAGGCAGCGTTTGTTGTTTGGCGGAAGTCATGGTAAGTAGGCAGACAGAGGCAAGAGGAGAGATTTGCAGTAGGCTACTTTGCCCCCTCTCTACACAAGCGACATGTTTCAAGTATGCATACTGCATTGTTTGAAGCTACAGACTGCACAACATAAACATTCAAAATTCAGCTGCAGAGTCAACGTGTAAGACTGGAGACGCTGTCTTGTCTGCATGGTTTCCATAACGACATCATAAAGTGTGGAAGTTAACATTATTCTTTATTATTTCTGTCAGCAGAACAGTGATCATAAAGGCAGTGTGGATTACATATACTGCCTCTTCAGCAGGCACGATAGCAGTCCGCCCCGCCCAAGTGCCAATTTGCGTTCCAGGTGTTATGCCGAGTTTTGCACCCCCGCCGCCAAACGCATCCCCACCCCACGGGAGCATATTGTAATGATTTATACAGAAACGTAACTGTTTAAAAATTATTATAATTATCTGAGTAGATGTGTGACCTCCCTATTTTTAAGTTGAAACAGCCCCAAAATATGGTGGGCATGCAGTTCTTGGTGGGGTGCGGAAGTCGGCACGCCACCGGGCGCAGGCGCAAATTGGAGCCGTGCCAAGTCATTTGCGCACGCGGCGCAAACGGGATTTAGGCAGTCCTAACCAGCCAAGTCACTACTATACTGATGCGTTGTATTCACCGATGATGTCATAATATAGGGGGCGTATAATATACGCCCTCCATATTATGACATCATCGGTGAGCTGGCCACTTTCGTCGACCTACTTTCCTGACACTTTCTTTCCTTCTTTCTTTTTTCTATGGGACATACGGACAGACATACATACAGACATACGTATACATACAGACAGACAGACAGACAGACAGACAGAGAGACATACATACAGGCAGACATACAGACAGACATACATACAGACTACATACATGTATGTATGTATTTGTATGTATGTCAGGGGTGTTTCTACGGGTGGGCCTGGGTAGGCACAGGCCCACCCACTTCTTGCCCTGGCCCACCCCAAATTTTTTTTTTTTTTTTTTTTTTTTTTTTTTCTAGAGGCAAACTTGCTGCTGCCTTGCTAGCTAATGGTTTTGTAGCTTAAAAACGCAGGGCACATTATCTCCAGAGTCTAATGCATGACGACTTCATGACATCTAGGAGTCATGCAATTGCCCCACCAATTTTATTCAGGCCCACCCAATTTTATCCAGGCCCACCCAATTTTATCCAGGCCCACCCATAATTTAATTTCTGCCTACACCGCTGATGTATGTATGTATGTATGTATGTATGTATGTATGTATGTATGTATGTATGACAGAGGAAACTAGATGACAGAGGAAACTTGATGACTGTTGAGAATATCAACATGTTCCTCAGACATCATAAAACGACTATGAAAAGTATGAAAAGTCTGTATTACAGACATACAGACACTAGTGAATTAGCTAAATTGTTAGCTGGCTTCATTTTCATTCATTTCATGTGGCTTCATTTGAGCTGTACAGAGCTTTTCATAGTGGTTCTATTATGTCTGAGGAACATGTTGATATTCTCAACAGTCTCATCCTCTTTCCTCTGTCATTATGCCTTTGCATTTCCTGCATTAACGTAGTTAGCCGCTCGCTAGCTGGTGGTAGCTAAATCGTTAGCCTCGGTGGCTTCAGTCAACTGCGGATGTTCAGTCCACGACTTCCATTTGAAGGCAGCAATTAGACATTGTGACATCATCAGTGATGATCATGATGTCATAAATCCTTCCCTGCTGAGTTTATAAATTGGATGACTCTTGCTCATATACCCCCAGCCAATATATCCTGAACCTGTGCCGGCATAGAGCAAATTGTTGGCCACCCAGTCCAATAGGTTTATAACCACGCTGTCATTACACTGCATGTTTTGTTTTCTCGTGCAACCTTTTATAGAGTTTTGGAGTTGGAAGTGAAGTCCAGCCTCAGATGTGAGCTTAGCTGTTAGCTGTTAGCTTAGCTCTTATTTACCTCCGACTGTAAATTCATGTAAATCCACTGCCTATTTAACGCCTATTTAACTCAGTCTGTAAATCTCATGTAAATCCAACGTAAATTCATATTTATCATCCACAGAACACTTCACCACTCATGTACATATTGTATATATTTACTCGATTTGATTGCACTTGCAACTTTGTGATTGTCTTTAGTTCTCTTCCTACTTCTTATCTCTGTATATTGATGTGACCGCTACGCTGCATACAGACACTAAGACAAATTCCTTGTATGTAACTTGCATACTGTGGCAATAAAAGTGATTCTGATTCTGATGCTGTCTGTGAGGTTACAGCCGGCTGTTTGAGAATGCTTCCACGCAGGCAGCAACATCCAATTCCCTCTTCTGTAATACACTGTCATTACCAGTCATTACTGGACACGGAGGTAAACAGTGCTGGAGAAAGGAAAAGAAAATTACCCTTCCCTGCTCGCACACAAATTAACTCAAACATGACCTATGCTACCCAGGAAGTGAAAAGGTTTGTTTGTGACATGATTGAAAAGAAAAACATGGGGGGGGGGGGGGGGGTGCAGTGGCAAGCGCCATCGCCTCACAGCTCGAAGGTTCTGGGTTCGATTCCCACCTGGGACGCTGTGAACGCTGAAGGAATGCGTGCCCGTCCGCATGTCCTCGAGTGCCCAAAAGGGCCCTTCTGTGTGGAGTTTGCATGTTCTCCCCGTGCCTCCCGGGGGTTTCCCTCATAAAGGAACCCCCTTCAGCAAAACATGCAATATCCTGGTTGCTGATGTGGTGCCTCCTCTGGTCGTGAAGGGCGCCTGTTCGGAGGGAGGGGAACTGGTTGGAACAGCGTGAACCTCCCACGTGCTATGTCCTACCGGTGAAGCTTCCCCTGTCAGGTGAAAAGAAGCGGCTGGCTATCTGCCCATGTCTCGGAGGAAGCATGGAGCCAGTTTTCGGCTCTCCCCAGATCGGCAGAGGGTTGAGCAGCAACCAGGGTAAATAAATTAAAATTAGCACAAATGGGCGATAAAAATGGGATAAAAAAAACAAACAAACAAAAAAAAAAAACATGGGATAATAAATAACCCACATCCAGCTCCACTGAATGACGTCCAGCATAGTTTCAAGCAGTGGCTCAAAGGTTGGAATCTTATGGTCCTCCTGTATATTTATTTGCTAAGACTTTGCCAAGCATTTACATAGTGATATAATATCCTTGTGTTTACATAACAACAAAGGGGATATTTCTCTGTTCCATTGAGTTTTTAAATGCATTGGTCTGACAGCAAATAATGATTTTGCTCTTTTTTTTTAGCAGAAAAAAACAAAAACAACATCTCATATTCAAAGTGCTACACTTTCGTCTCTTTCGATGCACTACAGAGATGATCAAAACGTACAAAATGAAATCAGTGAAAGCATCGGTCACTAAATGATGGTGATGGTCTACAGCGAGTCAGGAGAGGTGTAGAAAAAACAATTGAGAGGAAGATGATCCAGATAGTTATTCCTATCTGGAAGATAAAGCGTATACCGCAGAGATCGTCAGGGGGGGACACACACAGAAGACTGAATACCCAAGGTAGCAGAGAGATTGGACACTTTCTGTATCGAGTGCACAGACTTTGAGTCTTAAAACAGTCTCCCCGAGGAGCGAGTGGATAAGAGAGGATAAGTGGAATAGTGCAGACTAGAGTGTGCCGGGACTCCGGTGGCGTCAACAGATGGCGTTAGTCGGTGTTAGTGTTGGAAGTTGAAAAACAGATGAACCAGCAAACTAATTAAACCTTGCTCAAGGGTCAATAGCACCATGCCAAGAATGAGGGAGAATCCTACCCCCGAACCAGGAAAAATCTATGGGGGAAAGATTTAAAAAAAGATGTGCTGCTAAAGTTCACACTGTTATAAGGTGTTTTAAAGTTTGCTGTGATGTCTCACTCTGTCTAGAGTTTAAGTTCCAAGTTTATTTGGATCACCAAGTTCAATCAGAACCGGGGGGAAATTAAATCAGAATCAGAATCACTTTTATTGCCACAGTATGCAAGTTACATACGAGGAATTTGTCTTAGCGTCTGTATGCAGCGTAGCGGTCACATCAATATACAGAGATAAGAAGTAGGAAGATAACTAAAAGACAATCACAAAGTTGCAAGTGCAATCAAATCGAGTAAATATATACAATATGTACATGAGTGGTGAAGTGTTCTGTGGATGATAAATATGAATTTATGTTGGATTTACGTGAGATTTACAGACTGAGTTAAATAGATGTTAAATAGGCAGTGGATTTACATGAATTTACAGTCAGAGTTAAATAAGAGTTTACATTGAATGTACATGAAATGTACAGGCTAAGTTAAATAGGCATTAAATATATAATAGATATTATAATATAAATAATATAAAGACGATATTTTGAGGATTTGTTGTGTGGAGGCAATCATTACTGTCCATGTGGCATGCTTTTTACAGCCTCTCTCAATCTCCCTGACATTTTCACTCTGGCCTGCACGCTAATAGCTGTAATAGCCTAATAGCTTTTATCAACTCATTTGTAGTTGCAGGCAGCAGCTCCCTGGCAATGCAATTTATGCCCACGAGAACACAATACAAGCATGATCAGGGTTAATTAAGCCAGAGAAAGGCTTCATGTTGCCTGGACGATGCAGACTATTTAACGATGTGCCCGCCCCGTAAGCCTATACAATATCAAGCAAGCCGCCAACTAAAAGAGAGTCTTAATTGCGTGCGAGAATGGCCTTGGGTTCAAGATATGAAGCGACCCATTCTGCTCATCACAGGCCTCTCAACAAGGGATCTAAATACAGCAATGCAGTGTAGGCTATCATCCAGGGGTTCAGGGCCGGTTCCAGAACAAGATGACTAGGGATGCATCAAGGGGTGCACATGCACATGCACGGGTTGACCCATGCATGTTATTTTACAAAAAATAAGGCATTTTACCATCATTTCAAGTAGAATGATACCAGCCAAGCAAGAATATTTCAAGTGTTTCAAGTGCTTTACTGAAATATTTGGACCATATAATGATAATACGATTATCTCAACCTTAAAAGGTTACATATAGGTGCCAAAAAGCCATACATTCACATCAAAGAACAAAGAAAAACAACAATTATAATTCAAGTTTAAACTGTAAGTGTGCAGCTGCAGCATTTATTAAAAAAAAAAAAAAAAAAAAATCTTTAACACTCTTTTCAACTGAGCATGCAGACAATTAAAATAAGGGTGCAATGCGTGCTTTTGCACCCCTGTAAAACCGGGCCTGCCAGGGTTTCTTCGTGAGATGACTCATTTGCAAGAACACACTTGAAGCACGAGAAAGACTTCTAGACACTATAGTCAACACACTCCACTGACATTAAAGTTGCAGCATCCATCTTTGGAGTCACTGCTGCAATCCCTCCCTCTTCTTATCGCCCATTTTTCATCCTTAGTTCCAAAACCTGTCTCCCCCATCCTTCTATCCCCTGGTCAGGTCTGATCTTTCTCTCTCTATCTCTCTATCTCTCTCTCTCATTCCCTTACATCCCCAGCCATCTGTCAGAGAAAGGGTCCTTGCTGCCAAACATCTCCTTTGAAAATAAAGCTCGCACTATCTCATAGTCAACATTTTCCCTGTTAAATTAAAATGTATTAGCTTCAAGATTCAAGATTTTTATTGTCACTCCGTAGTACAAGTATAACGTGTGAAATTATTGTGCTGTAGACTCCGTTACACCATAGTGCAAAATAACAGGGCATATAGGTGCAGAAAGAACAAGCAATAAGGCAGTAAAGCAATAAGACAAGCCAAAGACAGTGACATATTCACTGCACATAGGTGCAAATGGCATGGACATACTTTAAACATTAAAGGAACACTCAATCATTAGAACATCAGTAGTATATCAGAAAACTGTAAACTGTTTTGAAGTCTGTCATTTAATTTGACAGTTATTGAGTGTTAAAGTGTGGACCAGTGACATCACTGGTCCACACTAACTCAAATTAATAACTCATTAACTCAAATCAACTCTCAATAACTGTCAAACTAGATGAATGACAGAATGTTTGACAGTTATTGAGTTGATTTGAGTTAATGAGTTATTAATTTGAGTTAGTGTGGACCAGTGATGTCACTGGTCCACACTTTAACACTCAATAACTGTCAAATTAAATGACAGACTTCAAAACCGTTTACAGTTTTCTGATATACTACTGATGTTCTAATGATACAAAGCTGGTTGAAAATGGGCGGAGTGTTCCTTTAACATTCTGTTTGCACAGGTGCAAATAGCATAGACCTAATTAAACATACAATTAAACATTAGACATACGTAATGGTTGCAGCTATAGTACTGCTACTGCATGATTGTTGGGAGTTTATTTGTGTATGTTATGTTATTATTACATTACAGTATTATTGTTGTTGTCAGCCTACTAACAACAGGTCTCTGCTGATAGCGCAGACCCTAATGATGCGGCAGTCCATACTTTTCCTCATACCTCTCATTCATTCTCATTCATGGTTGGAATTGTTGGCTGCATTTGTCTATGGAACACAAATTTGTTCTATAATATGCTAGCTTCTATTCTATTTTTGTATCCCATTACTCTTTTCTGCTTCTTCTTCTTCGAGTCCGTAGCAATCTCAGATGTCGTTCTGCCAATATCCGGCACAGGCCACAGCTGATGGGGAAGGTTCTGCCAGGTCTTCTGGACTGCACTGGGGGGCATCAGCACATTCCAGTAGGTGGGACATTGTCTGCACAGATCCACATCTACACGTGTCTTCTGTTGTATAGTTCCAGGCTTTCATCAGTGCTTTGCACCTCCCCTGTTCTACACGCAGTCTATTAAGGGACTTCCAGGTTGTCCAGCCTAGATCGTGGCCACTAGCGAGGCTTTCTGTTGGTGTAATTCCTCTCTCCAACCATTCGAGAGCTCGTGTGTTGTAGCTGTGCCATTCATCTTCCCAGATGTTGGCCCTTGCTGCTTCTTTGGTTGTCTGGAGGGGCAGAACTGTCTTCACAAAGCTGGCTCTGGATCGGAGCCTCCATGGGGGTGCTACATGGCCATGTAAGGGATGTCTGGTGTCTGTCTCCTGTGTTCTCCGTTCATCTTGAGCGATACCCAGTCGTCTGATGTGCGGAGGAGAGATGCCGGCTAGCGCATACAGGCACGGGACAGGTGTTGTCTTGACACAGCAGGTGTCATTCAAGGCTGTGTCCACCAGTTTGGTATGACGTGATCGGCTCCAGCTTGAGCAGGCATACTCTGCTGTAGAGAAGCACAGGGCCATGGCAGTTGCACAGATTGTTGGTGGATCCGCGCCCCACTTGGAGTTCACTAGTTTGCGTAGGATGTTGTTACGGGTGTTGACCTTGGCTTTGGTGTTCTCCAGGTGTTTCTTGAAGGAGAGTGTCCTGTCGAGTGTAACTCCAAGATACATGGGATGCATGTGGTTGGACAGTCCCAGGTGACGCTCAGTTCTTTCTTTGCGTCTCGGTTCCTCAGGTGGAAGCTGCAGAGTTGGGTTTTTGATGGGTTGGGTTTCAGGTGGTTGTTATTGTAATAGCTTGACATATCTTGGAGGGCACTTTCAAGGACAGACTCAATCTTCTGGAAGTCTACTTGTTGGGTGGTGATGCAGAGGTCATCTGCGTAGATAAAACGCTGGCATTCTGGGGGTAATGGCTGGTCGTTAGTATATATGTTGAACAGGAGGGGGGCCAGTACGCTACCTTGGGGGAGGCCGTTCTTTTGGGCTTTCCATTTGCTCCTCTGGTCATTCAGTTGAACATAGAAGCGCCTGTTGTTGAGGAGGCTTTTGATGACTTGGCACAGATTCAGGTCACCAGTCATGTCCAGTAGTTTCCTGACCATTGTGCGGTGTTGGACAGTGTCATAGGCAGCAGTGAGGTCTATGAAAGCTGCTCCAGTTATTTGTTTTCCTTCAAACCCATCCTCTATGTGTTGGGTGAGGTTGAGTAGCTGTCCAGCACAGGAGCGGCCAGGACGGAAACCAGCTTGGTCTTTCGTCAGCTTGGTGTCTATGAGTGGCATGAGGCGTTGGAGTAGCAGCCTCTCATAGAGCTTGTAGGTGATGCAGAGGAGGGAAATGGGTCGGTAGCTCTTTGGGGATGATGGGTCTTTGCCGGGTTTGAGAATTGCAACCACTTTGGCCTTTCTCCAGACAGGAGGGATGGTTTTCTGTGCCATGCATGTGTTCAGCATCTCCAGGAGCCAGGTCTTTGCGTTAGGTCCCAGGTGCTGTATCATTTCTGCCAGTATGTCATCAATCCCTGCTGCTTTTCCGGGTTTCAACTTTCCCATTGCAGTTTCGAGTTCTTCTATGTCGAAGGGTTTGGTGAGAGGGCTGGCTGGTTGTGGCTGGTCGGATACCACTGTGCGATGGTGTTCTCCTGTGGGTCGGCGGCGGAGTTGGTTGCGGCCATTGGCCACCAGCTGTGTTGCAACCGAGTTTGCTGTGACCGTTGTGATTATGGGTGGTGTTGTGTGGTCTTCGCCAAGACGGCAGATTGTGACCCATGCCTTCCTGCTGTTGTTTGTCATGTTGTCATCTTTTCTGCTGCAACGACCCAATTCAAGTTTCTCTCATCTTATCTTTAGCAGAAGATACAGACGTTCACTAACCTCTGAAATACAGTAACACACAATCTAGAGTTATTCACTTTTTTTTTATCCTAAAGAATGTGAAATATGGTAGAATATAGACTGTTCAATCAAAATTCAAGATCTCTATTATCACTCTGTAGTACGCACGTGTGAAATTCTTATGCTGTGGGCTCCGTTACAGACAAGGTGCAGTAGGTAAATAGGTGGAAAATCACAGCAAACACAATCACAACCACAACTATACTGTATATACACCACTGTTCCAGGGCATTCACCTCTTTCCTGTAGGCTGTCTCGTCGACTTTGGAGATCAGCCCCACAACTGCTGTGTCGTCTGCAAACGTCACGATGGTGTTTGAAGTCTGGTGTTGCCACACAGTCGTGGGTGTACAGGTCATACCAGAAGGGGCTGGAGACACAGCCCTGAGGCGCTCCTATGCTGATGGTCAGTGGGAGGAGAAGGTGTGGTTGTCCACTCTCACCACCTGGCGGCGGTCTGTCAGAAAGTCCAGGATCCAGTCACACAGTGCTGTCTGTGTTCAGGCCCCAGATCCCTGAGCTTGCTCCAGGTGGGGGAGAGGGCGGCGTGTAGGACGTGGGCATCCGCTGTGCTCCTGTTGGGGCGGTATGCAAATTATAGAGGGTCATGGTAGGGGGGGGGAGTGTGGGGCGGATGTGTGATATGACCAGCTTCTCCAGGCACTTGCTGGCTATGGCAGTGAGGGCTAGGGGGCGACCGGTCATTGAGGCTGGTCACTTTCTGCTGTTTGGGGATGGGGATGATGGGTGCAGATTTGAAGCAGGAGGGGACAGTGGAGAGGGACTGGTTAAAAATGTCTGTGAATACCCCCCCGCCAGCTGGTGGGCGCAGACCTTCAATCTGCACGTGTAAAGTATTTCTATAGAGACAGTCGGCATGTCTGGGAACGCCCACAAAATGTTAAACGGCTGGCGCGCGAGTGGGGTAAAACCGCCCATATATCTCACGGGCTGACTCACCAAAAGACGGTGCTGCGGCTCTAAACTACAGATTTGGGGGTTCTAGAGCAGAACACAAGACGTCTGCTCAGATGTGCGTTTACTGCGGTGGTTAAATCCCCGATCGTATCTGCCTGGGCTGGGCTATCAGGCTAAATTCTAACTTTGCTGAATGGATAGAACGGGGGGAATTTACCCCACCCTGACCCCGCCCCCAGCAAGGCTGAGCCAGCTAACCCAGCGTCTATGACGAGACGTGGCCTCAATCTATTATACATCCAAGCAGACATTTGAATATACTGGCACTAAATAACTAGTATATATACTCATAGAGGACATGTCATTTTTGCCCCCCAAGCATGATAGCCTAGGAGTGCATGCAGAAGCCCATCAGTCATCTGGATACCTTTACACATTCACACCCACATTCACATTTTGCACTTAGCTATGACAGCACATTTACATTAGAAGCCAAACATATTAACTGTAGGCTTATTCAACCATGAATATGAGTGCTCGGGGGCTTGTTATCAGAATGATGTATTGATTCCTGTTGCACCTCCACCCTCCTCTGTCTCTGTGCTCTCCATTAACACCACGTGAAGACTGGAACATGATGATGATCAGTGTTGGGAGTAACTAGTTACTAAGTAACTAGTTACTGTAACTTAACTACTTTTTTCAGTAACTAGTAATCTAACTAATTACTTTTTCAAATTCAGTAACTCAGTTACAGTTACTAAAATAGTAACTGGGCTAGTTACTAGTTACTTTAGGACATGAAAATAACGGACAACTTCAGAGGATTACCCAGTTTCTGATGCTCAGACCTAGTCCGGGGAGAGAGCTGCAGCCAGAGCCCCAGGGGCTAATGACCTTGATAGGCTATAAGCCTCCCCAATAAGTGAATGTTCAATGCCACACTGTGGCACAGCGACACTAACATAATGTGTGCATTAATAAGACAATCAAAGCAGGCTTTTAAAAGTAACGCAAAAGTTACTTTCCCTAGTAACTAATTACTTTGAAGTAACTGGTAACTTTAAAGTAATTAAATTACCTTTTGAGAGAAGTAACTAGTAACTGTAACTAATTACCAAATTTCAGTAACTTGCCCAACACTGATGATGATCAAAAGGTGGAGTGGTGTGGCCATGGAAACCAACACAAATTCCCACGCGGAATATTTCCCCCAGAGGCTGAAATAATAATAGACCGCGACATGTCTTGAAATCACCGCAAATCACTCAGAATAGCTATCGATCCGCTCGTGGCCAGGTTTTGTGCCACGTTGCAGGGCTAATTTCCCATTCACCCGTTTGCACATGGCTTGTTGAACTTTCACAAGATGTCCCTCTCTTTGTTTTGCCCGACGAAGACCTGCGTCCAGGCGCGGACTGCATAATCGGGCACGTCGGGCAAATGCCCGGTGGCCTGGCCTGGCCTGGCCTGGCCTTTTTTTTTGGTGTGTGCCCGCAGTCAGGCCACTCACTGAACAGCAGGCCAGGCAGGCCACTGCTCATTTCTGGACTCTTGTGTTGGAGCCTTGAGTTTTGCATTGCTCAACACTTGGCTATAGGCTATAGAGACTAAAACCATTGTTGGTCTCATTTTTCAGAAACAAAGGTTGGGGCTTGAGCAGAACACACTACCATGTGTTTAATGTTGGGGGCTTGCTTAAACAGGAAGATGTTTAATGAAACTGAGTATATGTTGATGTTTATTATTATTGTTATGACTTGTAGTTCTTAAAGGAACACTCCGCCCATTTTCAACCAGCTTTGTATCATTACAACATCAGTAGTATATCAGAAAACTGTAAACGGTTTTGAAGTCTGTCATTTAATTTGACAGTTATTGAGTGTTAAAGTGTGGACCAGTGACATCACTGGTCCACACTAACTCAAATTAATAACTCATTAACTCAAATCAACTCTCAATAACTGTCAAACTAGATGAATGACTTCAAAACCGTTTACAGTTTGAGAGTTGATTTGAGTTAATTAGTTATTAATTTGAGTTAGTGTGGACCAGTGATGTCACTGGTCCACACTTTAACACTCAATAACTGTCAAATTAAATGACAGACTTCAAAACAGTTTACAGTTTTCTGATATACTACTGATGTTCTAATGATACAAAGCTGGTTGAAAATGGGCGGAGTGTTCCTTTAAGCCTGTGGAGAATAACGCAGTATGCACGATCTGATCACTCTTCCTTAAATAAAGTTTGCTGTGAAGCGTTTGTACAGAGGCATGTTTTTGGTTTTACTTCTTCATATTATACTTGCAGTTATCTAGGCAATGTTGACGTTTCTCTTAGTGAACAAATAGGTAACATGCATCATCATCGCGTTAGCATTATATTCACTAAATCTAGCTTCAAACGACCCAAATTGGGCTTCAAACGGCCCAAATTTTTCACGCCGGCGACCTTTGGCCGCTGACGCGCGTGCGTCGGCCCGTATCGGCCTGGCCTGCTTGGTATAAATGCCCGGCCTAAATTATGATCCCAGTCCGCCCCTGCCTGCATCACACTGAATCAAATGAGCTTGAATCCAGTGTGCAGATATATATCCTCTTTTTCTTTTATCGTGTTTCACCTTTTGCCCATTCAGATGGGGCAAAGTCCCACAAGTGGATGTGCTGAAGGATAGAATTAGATATTTTCTTAGCAGTGTTGGGAACGTTACTTTAAAAAAGTAATTAGTTATAGTTACTCACTACTTGTTCCAAAAAGTAACTGAGTTAGTAACTGAATTACTCTATAATAAAAGTAACTAGTTACCAGGGAAAGTAACTATTTGCGTTATCTCCACCTTGAAAATGCCAAATTTTCATCGGATTGCTCCGGACTCGCCATTTCTGCTGCTTCCTCGAATCTGTTTGGTGTGTCTGTGTGTGTGTGTGTGTGTCGCGCGTGTCCTGACTCCTGGCTCGTGTGTAACACTGGCTCCGATTGGCTACCATGAAACACATGACTGCCTTAGCCAATAATCGCTTATCTCGTTGTTAATGTCCTGGCTCGTGTGTGAAAACACTGGCTCCGATTGGCTACCATGAAACACATGACTCTGCCTTAGCCAATCATAATCGTTTATCTCGTTATGTTAACCCACCCGGACTCCTCACTTGACAACACTAGTGTAGGCTACGGGTAGTTTACTCAATCATTTCATAGTAACGCACCGCATTTAGCGTTCAGTAACGATAACGGCGTTGTAACGATGGAAACAGTAATTAGTTAGATTACCCCGTTACTGAAAAAATAACGGCGCTACCTAACACCGTTCTTTTAAACGGCGTTATTCCAAACACTGTTTCTTAGTCAAATTTGATATACAGCCTAGTCTTTTCTTTTGTTATTGTGATATTGTGCTCACTCGGATGTCTTTTCCCATCCGGTTTGTATTCCGGGAGGACAAATGGGCCACGATGGTTTCGTTTTTGTTTTGTTTTTTTGTGATTGGAACCCCATGAAGACAAGCCCGTAAAATAGCACACTGCTCTGGGGTGGATAAAAGTTGTGCAGAGATCCTCTTTGACCTTTGCCAAACCGCTTGAAGGTAGTAGGGCCTTCAAAAAGCTTTGAAATGTTATTGTCCCAGAGATACAAACTTGCGCTTAATTAAATATTCTGTTTCAATTCCCTCCACGTTATCACGAATGGACCCCTACGCCTTATCACCTCATGCCAGTTCCCCTCTATAAATATTTAGCCCAGAGAAACTTGCGGCTGCTGAAGAATACCAATTGTGAGCCAGCGGACCTTCATGCCGAGGGGACGGAGTGTGTGAGTATTGGATTAACAGCAAGTAAATGAATACAAACATCTGCTCTTCTCATTCACACAGCTTTAATCATGTTTATATTCACTCTGTTTACATGTCCCAACTGCATTCCCATCTGTGCTAATATATGTCCTTTTGGGCTGTGGCCATCATACCTGGGATGGACATAGATTTAACTACGGCAATAAAACATGATTTCACAAAGTCCAAATATCATCGGCAAGAACTTTATTGACAGTAAAGGCAACGGTGAAATTGGGCTCTTATTGCGGTACACTCGTGAAATGTGCAGGACATAAAAGTACAGACTGCAAATTGCTTCTGAATAGCTTTTACTTGCTAGTTAAACTATATATGTGAGCCGCTCCATCCTGTCTCTGAATGTGTTAGATGATGTCATCATTCCTACTATGATGTCATCGATCACTGATGATGTCGCAGACGGTGATGATGTCATGATTCATAAGTGTCTCAATCATGCCTGTCGGCTGGTGATGTCATGACACAGGTGATGTCATATTCGGGTTCTATAAAGGTTCGTTTCTGCAGGTCCTCTCTAGTGGTTCATACTGTCAGGATTGGTGTTAGACATGTGGATCTATGAACGGTTGCAGAGTGTTGTCGCGAGATTCGTTTATGAACCACTAGAGAGGACCTGCAGAAACGAACCTTTATAGAACCCGAATATGACATCACCTGTGTCATGACATCACCAGCCGACAGGCATGATTGAGACACTTATGAATCATGACATCATCACCGTCTGCAACATCATCAGTGATCGATGACATCATAGTAGGAATGATGACATCATCTAACAGAATGAGAGAAAGTACCAGGACAACATATCAGCTTCGCCAAAGTGTTGACATCCTCCTCTGCCAAACTCAACCTGCAGCCTCTTACATTTCATGCCACATGCCAGTGTAGTTTTAGCTTTAGAATGGATGGATTTTGTTATACAATGGGTTAGGGTTATTATCGCCCTAGGGGAGAGTAGCCTACCTTTATTAGTTAAGCTACTCTCAAGCTCGACTTTGCTTCAGGATCAAGTTGAGCTATGGGAATGCTCTGAGCTCATGTCATAATGTCGGGGGAAATGGCTTGAAGGAACCCCATTGCTGACGTGATCCTTTATAACTTGATGCATGGTGACGAGTCATAAAGCCATTTATGTATTTCACATTTTATGAAAGCACTACGGGCATTATAGAACTAAACATAAACACTAACTGCATTGAGGTTTTAGATGTTGCATTTGAGGTCTAGTGATAAGTGTTTCTTTCATAGGAGTTAGGGCTGAGCTCTTCTGGTCGGTTGGTCGACTGTTTGATCAGTACGCAACTCGGCCTGGTGGCCAGGTCACCACTAGTGCTGTCATATTACCGATGATGTCATAAATCACTGCTGATGTCACAGACAGTGATGAGGTCATAAATCACCAAAGATGTCACAGTTCTAGAAGGCTCAGCCATGGTGGCCAGGTCACCACTATAGTGATGTCTGCAACTGACCATTATTTTCATTATCGATTACTTTCTCGATTAATCAATCAAACGCTGTGGGCGTTTTAAAGCTGAAAAAAGTTTAACTTTAGAGGAAAAGCGCCCTGCTCGTTTTTTTCACTCATCCTACCTTTTCTCCTCCCGAGGGATTTTCAACCTCGGCTGCTGCCAGAATTGGCAATAATCTGGCTTTCGTGTTGACAGTGAACAACATCAAACAGACAAAACTAGCTGGCTACCGGCCGTGTGGTCGTTGTGTTCTGATCTGTACTGCACGCGACTACAGGGGAAAACAAACGGAGCACAAAAAAAACGCTCCGTGCGCTGTGTTTTGTGCACAATGGAAGCGCTCTCAACATGATTTTCATAGCGTTCTGACTGAAAAAAACACTTTGTGTGACTGCGCCACGCCTCTTCGGCGTAAAGCCCATTTCGGGGCCTAAAAACATGATGCTATCTTCCCGAGGCAGACACAAAGCGTGTTTTTTTGTGTTTAACGCCAGTTTAGCGCCTAAGGCCAGTAAGAAGATAGGGGCCCAGATATACGGAAGATGAACACTCCAACTTACTTCCTTGACAGCTAGATCCACATTTTTCTTCTCGCCAATTCTCAATGGCTTCCTTGTTTTACTCGGGAGTACAAACAATTTTTAACTGACGATTTTTTTACATTTGTTGTCTGCGCAGCCCCACCACACAACAGCTTTTAGCTATGTTTAATTCAAGGAAAATGACGCTGCTGTATGGGAGTGAGAGCTTTCCCCCGTGATGGGTGTGGCCTATTCCATGCAGTGTATGCAGCAATATATTATTATAGCTAATGAGGCCATTGACATTGTGACATCATCAGTGAAGTCATAAAGCACTGTTTCAAATACACAGGATGTGATGTTAATTGCCATGAAACACCAATGATGTCATAGACCGTATATGCTAAGAGGTCATCAGTGATGTCATAAAGCACTGATGATATCACAGAAATTGTCACATCTTATTCTTCAGTGATGTCATAGACATTCCCAAAATGGTCATTTTTCCTAATATTTGACTGCTTGAGGGTAATCCTATTATTTTGATATTCAATTAATATATACGAATTTATATCCATAAAGGTTGTTGTGCCAACTGTCAACAGTGACAAGTGTTGGTTGTTAAAGCACAAATGCTGGCTGGCTCTTCACTTATAGCCTCAATGTGCTCCTCTTTCAAGTGTGTTTTCTTTTAGAGGACTCTTGAGTTTTCGCCAAAATGCAAAATGCCCTCATCTTAATTGATAATGGCTATTTGAAGTGAGAATGTTATTAATCTTTCTTAGAATCTACAGCTTGATTGACTTGGACTTGAAAGTGAAAAGAATTGACTAGAATACTAGAATTGACCATGACCAATTTCATCAGCCTGTTTATGCATCTACAAATATATTTAGTTTTCAGACATATTCATAAACATATACGCTACCAATAAAACGTTTGAACACATCTGATTGAATGTACCATGTTTACATTCGCTTAAAGCCATTTAGATTGAAGGGCTTAGGCTTAAATGCTTCAAATTGTTTTTCTTAGACGAATATAAACTGTAAAGTTGATGCCTATGAATTTATTCCCATAGCCTTTGCCTTTTCCCATCCAGGGAAAGGGCGGCTACTTCTTTATTATTCTAAAAATGTGAAAAATAGTATTACAAAATGCATGTGTCTAAACTGTTTACTGGTGGTGTTGTGAATTGTATTTCACAACCATTTTTACATAACCCACAACCGAGGCTCCAACATTAGGATGCACATAACTATGGGAAGGAAAGTGCATCCAATATGTACATAGAATGGACAGTACAACATCACTGCTATTCAGGCATTTTGCTGATCAATTCCTCCCAGCATCTCGAAACTCCCTCAAAGCAAGTTTTAAAAGTAGGCCTACCACTCTCACCACAGAGGGGGTGAAAGTAGGCTATACCACTCTCACCACAGAGCAGGTGAAAGTAGGCTATACCACTCTCACAACAGAGCGGGTGAAAGTAGGCCTACCACTCTCACCACAGAGCGGGTGAAAGTAGACTATACCACTCTCACAACAGAGTGGGTGAAAGTAGGCTATACCACTCTCACAACAGAGCGGGTGAACGTAGGCCTACCACTCTCACAGCAGAGCAGGTGAAAGTAGGCTATACCTCTCTCACAACAGAGCAGGTGAAAGTAGGCTATACAACTCTCACAACAGAGCGGGTGAAAGTAGGCTATACCACTCTCACAACAGAGCAGGTGAAAGTAGGCTATACCACTCTCACAACAGAGCAGGTGAAAGTAGGCTATACCACTCTCACAACAGAGCGGGTGAAAGTAGGCCTACCACTCTCACAACAGAGCAGGTGAAAGTAGACTATACCACTCTCACCACAGAGCAGGTGAAAATAGGCTATACCACTCTCACCACAGAGCAGGTGAAAGTAGGCTATAACACTCTCACAACAGAGTGGGTGAAAGTAGGCTTACCACTCTCACAACAGAGTGGGTGAAAGTAGTCCTACCACTCTCACCACAGAGTGGGTGAAAGTAGGCCTACCACTCTCACAGCAGAGCAGGTGAAAGTAGGCTATACCTCTCTCACAACAGAGCAGTTGAAAGTAGGCTATACAACTCCCACAACAGAGCGGGTGAAAGTAGGCTATACCACTCTCACAACAGAGCAGGTGAAAGTAGGCTATACCACTCTCACAACAGAGCAGGTGAAAGTAGGCTATACCACTCTCACAACAGAGCAGGTGAAAGTAGACTATACCACTCTCACAACAGAGCGGGTGAAAGTAGGCCTACCACTCTCACAACAGAGCAGGTGAAAGTAGGCTATACCACTCTCACAACAGAGCAGGTGAAAGTAGACTATACCACTCTCACAACAGAGCGGGTGAAAGTAGGCCTACCACTCTCACAACAGAGCAGGTGAAAGTAGGCTATACCACTCTCACCACAGATCAGGTGAAAGTAGACCTACCACTCTCACAACAGAGCAGGTGAAAGTAGGCTATACAACTCTCACAACAGAGCGGGTGAAAGTAGGCTATACCACTCTCACAACAGAGCAGGTGAAAGTAGGCTATACCACTCTCACAACAGAGCAGGTGAAAGTGGACTATACCACTCTCACAACAGAGCAGGTGAAAGTAGACTATACCACTCTCACAACAGAGCGGGTGAAAGTAGGCTATACCACTCTTACAACAGAGCGGGTGAAAGTAGGCTATACCACTCTCACCACAGAGCAGGTGAAAGTAGGCTATACCACTCTCACAACAGAGCAGGTGAAAGTAGGCTATACCACTCTCACAACAGAGCGGGTGAAAGTAGGCTATACCACTCTCACAACAGAGCAGGTGAAAGTAGGTCTACCACTCTCACAACAGAGCAGGTGAAAGTAGGTCTACCACTCTCACAACAGAGCGGGTGAAAGTAGACTATACCACTCTCACAACAGAGCGGGTGAAAGTAGACCTACCACTCTCACAGCAGAGTGTGTGAAAGTAGGCTATACCACCCTCACAACAGAGCAGGTGAAAGTACATTACATTACATTAAGTAGACTATACCTCTCTCACAACAGAGCAGGTGAAAGTAGACTATACCACTCTCACAACAGAGCGGGTGAAAGTAGACTATACCACTCTCACCACAGAGCAGGTGAAAGTAGACCTACCACTCACAGCAGAGCGGGTGATAAAAATAATAATGAGCTGCTTTTCATTTAGCGCTTCAACATACTCCTCCTTTTTTTATCATTGTCACACGCTGTCATTCCTTGTATCAAGACCTCAGTTCATTTCAGAGATAGTCCCATGAAATAAACACAAACATTTAATCAGCTCGTGGGGGGAATCATGGTGCCACAGGTGGTGCTGTTGTGCACCGATCCGTATACTCGCTTGCTAATTCATGTCTGGTAAAAGCTGACTTCATTAACGAGCACACAATAATCTAAACCTCCAAATCCCTGTGTGCATGTTCCTCAACCCTGCTCTTATCTGTTGTAGGAGGTGAGCTGAGCGTGTTAACAAAGAGACCGTGTGCAGATCTAAAAAGCATGAGGAACCCCCCCTTCCCCCGCCCCCACATGCCTATCACTTTGAAACAATACATATAACTTGATGATTGTATCTTGACAAAATCTAAATGGAAGTGTCTCGGGGAAAACAAGGGATGGTGGAGGCAATCCTCACACGGCTCTGCCCATCGACACGGGCTGATAGATGACGCTATAGGGCTGACAGCCTCGCCACAGCAACTAAATCACACAGAGGAGGAGCAGAGCTGATAAAAACTGGGACTGTCACACTGTTTCTGATTAGGGGTCCCTTTCACCCCCGCTCTGTTGTGAGAGTGGTATAGCCTACTTTCACCCGCTCTGTTGTGAGAGTGGTATAGCCTACTCTCACCTGCTCTGTTGTGAGAGTGGTAGGTCTACTTTCACCCGCTCTGCTGTGAGAGTGGTATAGCCTACTTTCACCTGCTCTGTTGTGAGAGTGGTATAGCCTACTTTCACCCGCTCTGCTGTGAGAGTGGTATAGCCTACTCCAGTGGTTCCCAACCTTTTCCAACTCAGGGCCCACTTTTATGTCTCAAAAATGTTCGCGGCCCACCTCCGACCCCATAAATACAAAGGCCATATAATGCGTTCTCAGAGCACTTTTTTATTGAAAATTGAACATAAAGGACTGAACTGAATACAGGAGAAACATGTTGGAAGCTCCACAGTCACTAACACAGCGCCTGTAACATGTTGCAACACCTTCAGTATTACAGTTTTCAAGGAGCTGTCCACACACACACACACATACACACACACACGCACACACACACACAGACACACACACACACACACACACACACACACACACACACACACCAATCATTCAAGGAGCTGTCCATCAGCACCACACAGATGTCAGAAATGACAAGCAAGGGGCTGTCTGTAACAGGCTAATTAACAAATGATTAATAAATAACGGTATCCTTCAACAATGGAAAAATGCATTCTCATAACAATTTGACATCCAATATCAGATCCAAACAAAATCCAAATATCAGAAGAAAGCCCATTAAATCGATAGGGTTACAAATAAACACAAACCCAATATAAAGATGATGTAAAGATGAAACTTCAATTCAAGCAAAAGCAATAACATCAAAGAAACAAAAATCATACTTTTTCAAGTATGATTTTTCAAAATCTTAAAAAAAAAAAAATTGATTTTTTTTTTTTTTTTTTGATTTTTTTTTTTCAAAAATCATACTTTTTTGGAAATGATTTGGCGGCCCACTTGCAATACCTTCGCGGCCCACCAGGGGGCCGCGGCCCACAGGTTGGGAATCACTGGCCTACTCTCACCTGCTCTGTTGTGAGAGTGGTATAGCCTACTTTCACCCGCTCTGCTGTGAGAGTGGTATAGCCTACTTTCACCCGCTCTGTTGTGAGAGTGGTATAGCCTACTCTCACCTGCTCTGTTGTGAGAGTGGTATAGCCTACTCTCACCCGCTCTGCTGTGAGAGAGGTATAGCCTACTCTCACCTGCTCTGTTGTGAGAGTGGTATAGCCTACTTTCACCCGCTCTGCTGTGAGAGTGGTATAGCCTACTTTCACCCGCTCTGCTGTGAGAGTGGTATAGCCTACTTTCACCCGCTCTGTTGTGAGAGTGGTATAGCCTACTTTCACCCGCTCTGCTGTGAGAGTGGTATAGCCTACTTTCACCCGCTCTGCTGTGAGAGTGGTATAGCCTACTTTCACCCGCTCTGTGGTGAGAGTGGTATAGCCTACTTTCACCCACTCTGTTGTGAGAGTGGTAGGTCTACTTTCACCCGCTCTGCTGTGAGAGTGGTATAGCCTACTTTCACCTGCTCTGTTGTGAGAGTGGTATAGCCTACTTTCACCCGCTCTGCTGTGAGAGTGGTATAGCCTACTTTCACCCGCTCTGCTGTGAGAGAGGTATAGTCTACTTTCACCCGCTCTGTTGTGAGAGTGGTATAGCCTACTCTCACCTGCTCTGTTGTGAGAGTGGTATAGCCTACTTTCACCCGCTCTGCTGTGAGAGTGGTATAGCCTACTCTCACCTGCTCTGTTGTGAGAGTGGTATAGCCTACTCTCACCCGCTCTGCTGTGAGAGAGGTATAGCCTACTCTCACCTGCTCTGTTGTGAGAGTGGTATAGCCTACTTTCACCCGCTCTGCTGTGAGAGTGGTATAGCCTACTTTCACCCGCTCTGCTGTGAGAGTGGTATAGCCTACTTTCACCCGCTCTGCTGAGAGAGTGGTATAGCCTACTTTCACCCGCTCTGTTGTGAGAGTGGTATAGCCTACTTTCACCCGCTCTGCTGTGAGAGTGGTATAGCCTACTTTCACCCGCTCTGCTGTGAGAGTGGTATAGCCTACTTTCACCCGCTCTGTGGTGAGAGTGGTATAGCCTACTTTCACCCACTCTGTTGTGAGAGTGGTAGGCCTACTTTCACCTGATCTGTTGTGAGAGTGGTATAACCTACTTTCACCCGCTCTGCTGTGAGAGTGGTATAGCCTATGGTAGGTCTACTTTCACCCGCTCTGTTGTGAGAGTGGTATAGCCTACTTTCACCCGCTCTGCTGTGAGAGTGGTATAGCCTACTTTCACCCGCTCTGCTGTGAGAGTGGTATAGCCTACTTTCACCCGCTCTGCTGTGAGAGTGGTATAGCCTACTTTCACCTGCTCTGCTGTGAGAGTGGTATAGCCTACTTTCACCCGCTCTGTTGTGAGAGTGGTATAGCCTACTTTCACCCGCTCTGCTGTGAGAGTGGTATAGCCTACTTTCACCCGCTCTGCTGTGAGAGTGGTATAGCCTACTTTCACCCGCTCTGTGGTGAGAGTGGTATAGCCTACTTTCACCCACTCTGTTGTGAGAGTGGTAGGCCTACTTTCACCTGCTCTGTTGTGAGAGTGGTATAGCCTACTTTCACCCGCTCTGCTGTGAGAGTGGTATAGCCTATGGTAGGTCTACTTTCACCCGCTCTGTTGTGAGAGTGGTATAGCCTACTTTCACCCGCTCTGCTGTGAGAGTGGTATAGCCTACTTTCACCTGCTCTGCTGTGAGAGTGGTAGGTCTACTTTCACCCGCTCTGTTGTGAGAGTGGTATAGCCTACTTTCACCCGCTCTGCTGTGAGAGTGGTATAGCCTACTTTCACCCGCTCTGCTGTGAGAGTGGTATAGCCTACTTTCACCCGCTCTGTTGTGAGAGTGGTATAGCCTACTTTCACCCGCTCTGCTGTGAGAGTGGTATAGCCTACTTTCACCCGCTCTGCTGTGAGAGTGGTATAGCCTACTTTCACCCGCTCTGTGGTGAGAGTGGTATAGCCTACTTTCACCCACTCTGTTGTGAGAGTGGTAGGCCTACTTTCACCTGCTCTGTTGTGAGAGTGGTATAGCCTACTTTCACCCGCTCTGCTGTGAGAGTGGTATAGCCTATGGTAGGTCTACTTTCACCCGCTCTGTTGTGAGAGTGGTATAGCCTACTTTCACCCGCTCTGCTGTGAGAGTGGTATAGCCTACTTTCACCTGCTCTGCTGTGAGAGTGGTAGGTCTACTTTCACCCGCTCTGCTGTGAGAGTGGTACAGCCTACTTTCACCTGCTCTGCTGTGAGAGTGGTATAGCCTACTCTCACCTGCTCTGTTGTGAGAGTGGTATAGCCTACTTTCACCCGCTCTGCTGTGAGAGTGGTAGGCCTACTTTCACCTGCTCTGCTGTGAGAGTGGTATAGCCTACTCTCACCTGCTCTGTTGTGAGTGGTATAGCCTACTTTCACATGCTCTGCAGTGAGAGTGGTAGGCCTACTTGAGACTGTCACAAACGTTTTACTGTCACAAAAATATGAATGAATGGTGGTGAATTTATTTAATATTTTTTTTCATCCCATTAGAATTGTGCCATGAGGTACACCACATACAGTATGTTTGTCAATTTAAAAGCTTTGCAAGTCAAGAAAGTCACAGTATGTAAAACTGTTACACTAATAAATCAGAAAAGCTACACACAACCCCATTATACTGTATGTTCCTTATTTTCCTAATCTGATCACATAATCCAAGATTTCCAACTCAAAACGGCAAATGGATCATTTTCAGAATTTCTATCAGCACATTTCTGTCTTTCTCAGGAATTGTATCATTCATACACAAAAGGAAGCTATTTCAAGTATTTCCAATACCATCACAGAACAGCCCGTCGACATCGATTACCAATATAACACTGTTGAGACATTAAAACCAGTGAATGTGAGAGACTCAAATGTCATCTGATCTTCTATAAAAAAAAAGCAAGCATGAAAAGCTTCTTCAAACATCTCCCATCTGAAAAATGTTATCCAACACTGCAGGTGGGTAATTGAATGGAGTGTATCAAAGAGCAGAGATGAGGGAAGGAATGGTATAGATAGGCCTCAACAAAAGACTCGGAGCCATCTGGAGTCTTTTGGGAGAGCTCATTATGTGGCATGGTGTGTGTGTGCGGGCGCGGACGGGGGTTGGGGTGATGGATTTTCGAAAATTGAACATAAAGGCTATTCTGCGAGGAGGTATAATGTGAACCTAAGGGAAAAACATAAGAGGATCAGGGACTTGACATTTCAGTAAAATCACATTACTCGAGTCGATACGATACCTATTTATTCCAGCTATCGGGGAGACGTATTTAAAGGGGACGTACGGGTGATGCAGAGGAGCAACACTGTTAACAGCAGAGTCAAGAGATCAAGTGAAATCTCTCTCAGCATCAGCCACATGAAAGCATAGAAGTTAAGAAGTTAATGGGTTTATGTTAGTGCAGTGGTCCACAAAGTGGGGGTCTGGGGACCCCCAGGGGGTCCTGGAGGGGGTTCCAGGGGTCTCCAGCAAAAAGGGGAATAATTTATTTTCACTGAATTCCATGCCACAACACAATGCCAGAATGTATGACTATTTTGGTCATGAATTTCATACACTTTCTGCAGGGCCAGTTCCAGAACAAGATGACTAGGGATGCATCCTAGATAGGAAGGGGTGCACATGTACGGGCCGCCCGAAAAATGTGACGTGTTATATTACTAAAAATAATGCATTTTACCATCATTTCAAGTAGAATGATACCAGCTAAGCAAGAATATTTCAAGTGTTTCAAGTGCTGTACTGAAATATTTGGACCATATAATGATAATACAATTATCTCAACCTTAAAAGGTTACATATAGGTGCCAAAAAGACATAAATTCACATCAAATAACATAGAAAAACAACAATTATAATTCAAGTTTAAACAGTAAGTGTGCAGCTGCAGCATTTATTAAAAATAAATAAATAAATAAAAAATTACCACCATCAACTGAGCATGCAGACAATTAAAATAAGGGTGCAATGCATGCTTTTGCACCCCTGTAAAACCGGGCCTGACTTTCTGTAATAAAACATCTAAAAATGTGAGAGAGACTGATGCTCTGAAGGTCTTCTTTTTAAAGATTCTTTTTGGGGGCATTTTTGCCTTATTGATGGGACGGTGGGCAGGGAGAGAGATGGTATGTGGCGAAGGACCACAGGTTTGAAGTAGGCCTGCCCGATAAGAGGAAAATCTGCGATGTGCGATGACATTGTTCAATATAGCGATGACGATACGACTTGCAATAAATAAACAAATATTAAAGTATGCATATTAGCTATACAGTTCCTATGTCTTTCTGCTTTAATAATGCTAACATAGACCCCAAACATAGCCTGTGCCCACTGAATAAAGAAATTAAATACACACTGACTCTAGCTGAAACTACACACAGCGTGTTTGGGCTTTGGCAGAGGGACGGAGCGCACTGTTGCAAGGGAAAGGTGTACGCTGGATTTACAACACAAGACAAAATGATCAGATGCTGAGTGGGAATGCATGACGCATGTAAATAAAACCACTTTTGTTATTCATTGCGTTTCAGGCAGTCTTTGCGATGTGTTTATTGCGCATGTTCATATTGCGATGACGATGAAAATACGATTAATTGTGCAGCCCTAGTCTGAAGGTCTTGTTAAGCCAAGGTGCTAACCATGCAAGGTCAGCTGGATTCGCACAAGATCATGATTTCAGATCACACAACCATTTGGCAGCATCGGGTTACCCAGGTGCACCCAATCAGCCTAACGACCCCATCACCAGGCTCCTGCAAGACAGGACCAGGAGAGTGGGGAGGGTCATAACAAAAGCTACAATCTTATCGGATGGGAGTCTGTGGTCTAATTTATGTGACAAAACACAATGTCCAAGCACCTTAAAGAGGTGTACCACTCCCTGTGTCAAACACAATGTCCAGGCACCTTAAAGAGGTGTACCACTCCCTGTGTTAAACACAATGTCCAGGCATCTTAAAGAAGTGTACCACTCCCTGTGCTAAACACAATGTCCAGGCATCATAAAGAAGTGTACCACTCCCTGTGTTAAACACAATGTCCACGCATCTTAAAGAAGTGTACCACTCCCTGTGTTAAACACAATGTCCAGGCATCTTAAAGAAGTGTACCACTCCCTGTGTTAAACACAATGTCCAGGCATCTTAAAGAAGTGTACCACTCCCTGTGTTAAACACAATGTCCAGGCATCTTAAAGAAGTGTACCACTCCCTGTGTTAAACACACTGTCCAGGCATCATAAATAAGTGTACCACTCCCTGTGTTAAACACAATGTCCAGGCATCTTAAAGAAGTGTACCACTCCCTGTGTTAAACACACTGTCCAGGCATCATAAATAAGTGTACCACTCCCTGTGTTAAACACAATGTCCAGGCATCTTAAAGAAGTGTACCACTCCCTGTGTTAAACACAATGTCCAGGCATCTTAAAGAAGTGTACCACTCCCTGTGTTAAACACAATGTCCAGGCATCTTAAAGAAATGTACCACTCCCTGTGTTAAACACAATGTCCATGCATCTTAAAGAAGTGTACCACTCCCTGTGTTAAACACAATGTCCAGACATCTTAAAGAAGTGTACCACTCCCTGTGTTAAACACAATGTCCAGGCATCTTAAAGAGGTGTACCACTCGCTGTGTTAAACACAATGTCCACGTCCAGGCATCATAAAGAAGTGTACCACTCCCTGTGTTAAACACAATGTCCAGACATCTTAAAGAAGTGTACCACTCCCTGTGTTAAACACAATGTCCAGGCATCTTAAAGAGGTGTACCACTCGCTGTGTTAAACACAATGTCCAGGCATCTTAAAGAAGTGTACCACTCCCTGTGTTAAACACAATGTCCAGGCATCATAAAGAAGTGTACCACTCCCTGTGTTAAACACAACGTCCAGGCATCTTAAAGAAGTGTACCACTCCCTGTGTTAAACACAATGTCCAGGCATCTTAAAGAAGTGTACCACTCCCTGTGTTAAACACAATGTCCAGGCATCATAAATAAGTGTACCACTCCCTGTGTTAAACACAATGTCCAGGCATCTTAAAGAGGTGTACCACTCCCTGTGTTAAACACAATATCCAGGCATCTTAAAGAGGTGTACCACTCCCTGTGTTAAACACAATGTCCAGGCATCTTAAAGAGGTGTACCACTCGCTGTGTTAAACACAATGTCCAGGCATCTTAAAGAAGTGTACCACTCCCTGTGTTAAACACAATGTCCAGGCATCTTAAAGAAGTGTACCACTCCCTGTGTTAAACACAATGTCCAGGCATCATAAAGAAGTGTACCACTCCCTGTGTTAAACACAACGTCCAGGCATCTTAAAGAAGTGTACCACTCCCTGTGTTAAACACAATGTCCAGGCACCTTAAAGAAGTGTACCACTCCCTGTGTTAAACACAATGTCCAGGCATCTTAAAGAGGTGTACTACTCCCTGTGTTAAACACAATGTCCAGGCATCATAAAGAAGTGTACCACTCCCTGTGTTACATGCGCACAATGCGTCGGAGTGTGTCCGTGTCTAACGTGTCTAACCCAGCTGTATGCTGGGAGGTTAAGGGGCAGAGGAAGGAAATTCATTATCCTTGAGCGGCTATGGGCCTTGGCAGCAGAGTGACCTTCAGATAGGGCGTACGTGCTTCCTCCTCACCCCCAGCCAGCCTCCTCGTATCTCCTCAACCAGTCCATGATGAATAGGTCCGATCACCGGGGCAGCTGATTGGTGGAGCAGGTAGCATCTCGCTAAGCGTAAAGATGAAGAGGAGGAGGAGGGTATAGTGCCTTCTTTGCAACACACTGAATATCTATGAAGTGTGTATGAAATTGTGACAGTGCTTTCGGAATGGCACTGCAATCTATATATCAATGGCAGGATGGACATGGCTATTATTGTAAGAGATCAGTGGCTGCTCCCATCATTCTCAATGTTAGTAGTAATCAGTGTTGGGCAAGTTACTTTCAAAATGTAATGTACTACATATTACTAGTTACGTTCATTTGAAAGTAATGTTACTTTACAATATTACTATCTGTGTTGAGTAACTCATTACTTATTACACTACTTTTGCATTACTTTCACCAAAATAACTGCAGTAGCAGAATCACATCCGCTGCCCCGGAACCATCCCGAAAAATAATTTAAACTGCCTTGAAGTCAGTGTAAACCGTCCAAAATTCTAGATGTTATACTTTTCCTTTGTTATTGTCATCTATAGTGGTTATTTGCATAAAAACAGACAGTTTGATTAGGAAATTATTGTATCTTTATTTCAATATGTGCTGTGATTAAAAACAAAAATTAACAAAATTTGTAACTTGAGTTACTCGACAAAGTAACTGGTATAATATTACTGAAATCCTATTGGTAATAAGTTATATTACTGAGTTACTGCTAAAAGTAATATATTACATGTAATATGTTACTTTTGTAATGAGTTACCCCCAACACTGGTAGTAATCATAATATAGAGACTATACAATATGCCCATGCCTCATTGCTGTTATGATTCCTTTATAATGCTAGTTACTCACTGTAACATTAGTAGTGTCCTATACTATTAATAATAATAATAATAATAATAATACTTTTTATTCATAGAGCGCTTTTAAAGGTACTCAAAGACGCTTTACATAGGGGTTTAAAAGAAGGTTGAGGAAGCAACACAATAAAACAATACATAATACAAATCAAGAAGGATTCACAACATGGTTAAAACAAAATACAATTCTTAGTTATCACAGGTTAAAAGCACTTTTGAACAGGTGAGTTTTGAGTCGTGACTTGAATGTGGGTAGATTGGAGCACTTGGCTGCTCCAATATTGACTCTGACTGCTCATATTCATTGTGTAACAACCATTTATTGACATTGGTGGGTTCGCCTTTTTCTGTCCGTGCCTCGGCAGTCTGCTTCTATGCTGTTATCTGTATTCTTCATGCTGTCTTTGACCCTTTATCTGTCTGCTACTGGTTAACAATACAGGGTGTGATGGCTGGGGGATAAGCACCGAGCCAGGATTTGTTGGAAAGCCAAAATAAACCAAACACATACGCCAGTATATAGAGTTGTCTTTTCGTTTGAATCTGAATATGCGTGGCAATGACGCCATGCAGAAAGAATGTTTCAGTTAGAGAATGTCAGTTTTCAGTCAATATATGGCCCCAACACAGGTTAAGTAAAGGGTATAAAATCTGTACTTACAGGGCAAGTACAGGGTACAAAATCTACAAAATCTGTACTTGCAGGGTAAGCACAGAGTACAAAATCTGTAATTGCATGGTAAGTACAGGGTATAAAATCATAAAATCTGTACTTACAGGGTATAACATCTGTACTTAGAGGGTAAGTACAGGGTACAAAATCTACAAAATCTGTACTTGCAGGGTAAGCACAGAGTACAAAATCTGTACAGGGTAACACAATCTACTAAATCTGTACTTGCAGGGTAAGTACAGGGTACAAAATCTACAAAATCTGTACTTGCAGGGCAAGTACAGGGTACAAAATCTACTAAATCTGTACTTGCAGGGTAAGTACAGGGTACAAAATCTACTAAATCTGTACTTGCAGGGTAAGTACAGGGTACACAATCTACAAAATCTGTACATGCAGGGTAAGTACAGGGTACAAAATCTACAAAATCTGTACTTGCAGGGTAAGTACAGGGTACACAATCTACATAATCTGTACTTGCAGGGTAAGTACAGGGTACAAAATCTACAAAATCTCTACTTGCAGGGTAAGTACAGGGTACAAAATCTACAAAATCTCTACTTGCAGGGTAAGCACAGGGTACAAAATCTGCATTTATAGGGTAAGTACATGGTACAAAATCTGTACACAAATTCTGTACTTACAGGGTAAGGGGTACAAAATCAGGGTAACAAAATCTGTACTTGCAGGGAAAGTACAGGGTTTTCTGTCTGCTCCCTGTTTTGTGCGAAAGAGCTGCCCAGCCCCGCCTCCCTGCACTGCTATCTACAAATACTGCAACAGGGAACACACTCACGCACGCACGCACGCACGCACAGACACACACACACACACACACACACACACACACACACACACACACACACACACACACACACACACACACACACACACAATCTCCTGGCGGAGAAAAGGAGATAATAATAATACTAATAGTCATGACTGCATCATAGGGACTGGAGGACATTTGGATTCATTACAGTCTGATCATGATGTTTTGCTCAGTTCTTCATATGATTATAATAACAACTCTCATAAGTCATTGATTTTCCCAATGATTTCCCCCATGAAACAACAAAGGAGAGAGATGAAAACGCCACAATAACAAAAGATAAATAGGCTACCTGGCAGCAGAGAATCAAGAAAGAGATGGGGAAGAAAAGAAGTTGGCTGTCTGTCACCTGGCAAAAAGGGATCGGGCAAATGTAATAACTGTGAACAAAGCTGTTCCCTATAGCAAGTTGAATATTTAATTACACAACAGGAGAACGAGGCAACACAATATTACCTTGGCAACCTTACAAATCCTACAAAGCAAATCAAGCATTTAGGGGAATGCAGACTTGGAGAGTAGCGATTAGAGCCCGACCGATATCGGTCCACCGATATTATCGGCCGATATTGGCCGATAACCGATAGGGCTGTGAATCTTCACTGGCCTCACGATTCGATTACGATTCAGAGGGCTACGATTCGATTCGAGTACGATTATCGATGCATCTCGATGCATCTCGATGCATCTTAAATCGGTGCATCACTTTTTTCCGCAATACATGATTTATTTTTTCTCACTTTCTTTTTTCTCACTGTGTGGCTACTTTTAAAATAAAAGTGCATTTGGAATTGCATTGTATTATGATCCATAATTAAAATAAACAACTGCATGTACTTCCATTATATTTTATTTGATTATTATTATTTATTTATTTATTTATTTATTTATTTTTAAATAATCGATTTTTGACATTTGTGAATCGATGCAGAATCGTGCACGTCCGCATCGCGATGCATCTTATAATCAATTATTTTTGACACCCCTAATAACCGATATATCGGTATCGGCCGATATGTTGGCCGATATGCCGATATTTTTTTTATTTAGTATTTTTTAAGTTATAGACAGCATGTCGTGTATATTTGATCTTTTTTCTTAACTCAAATTATATTTTGTATTTGTTCCGTTTGTGTTTTTGTATTTCTAGTTATTTATAATTATTAAATTCCGAGTTCGGTTTACCGTTTCATTGCATTGATGTCATTTTGGACAATAAAGTTGATTGATAAGCTGTAAAATATCCTGCCCTACATTACATATCTCAAGTCATGTCAAGTCATATCTTGGTCAAGTGTTTGATATTTGCGGTATTATTGCAAAATAATTGTGTAATATAATGTGTATTTATATAATGTAAGAATATCGGCCGATATATCGATATCGGAATTTTTTTACTCCCTAATATCGGTATCGGCATCGGCCTCCAAAATCCAGTATCGGTCGAGCTCTAGTAGCGATAGCTTTGTGAGGCAACTCATGGACCCAAGGAAGAGGGAGAGGAGACCAGGCATGCTGGAAGGAGAGGAACGGCCATGCAGGCGTATGAAAATTGATGGAGAGCAGAGACGGAATTGATAGTTAGAGGACAGGAAGCTGGCTGTAGGGCAATTATCACTATCTCTGCCGTTTGATTTAGGGCCCTCTAAGTGTAGAACACTGTGAATTAATCACACTGCAGGGTAGATACGTCAGGAACCCATTTCTGCCTTCTTACATTTCAATGATTCTCCTCCATCTCTCTGGAAAATGTACTTCAGTGGTGATGCTGTAACTAGCTGCACGGCATATGCATTTCCACTTAGAGTACATGCTGTGTGTGTGTGTGAGTGAGAGAGAGAGAGAGAGAGAGAAGAGAGAGAGACAGAGAGAGAGAGCATTGCTTTGGCAATGTAAGATGCACCTTATCATGCCAATAAAGCCCTTTGAATTGAATTGAATTGAATTGAGAGAAGAGAGAGAATGACAGAGAGAAGAGAGAGAAGAGAGAGAGAGGAGAGAGACAGAGGGAGAGAGAGAGAGAGGGAGAGAGAAAGAGAGACAGAGGGAGAGAGAGAGAGGGAGAGAGAGAGAAAGAGACAGAGAGAGAGAGAGGGGGAGAGTGGGAGAGAGAGAGAGAGGGGGAGAGGGAGAGAGAGGGGGGAGAGGAAGAGAGAGAGAGAGAGTGAGGGGGGGAGGGATAGAGAGGGGGAGAGAGAGAGAGAGACAGAGGGAGAGAGAGAGGGAGAGAGAGAGACAGAGGGAGAGAGAGAGGGAGAGAGTGAGTGAGAGAGAGAGAGAGAGAGAGAGAGAGAGAAGGGGAGGCTTGATGAGAGAGAGAGGGAGAGGGAGGAGAGGGAGGAGAGAGAGAGGGAGAGAGAGAGGGGAGAGAGAGAGAGAGAGAGAGAGAGAGAGAGAGTGAGAGAGAGAAGAGGGCGAGGCTTGATGAGACACCTTATGAATGCATACCCCAGATTAATAACTATTGCGGCTTAATGGGAACAGCCGCCCACAGACGCCATGACATGATACGTTCAACTCGCACAGCACTTGTGTTTGGTTAGCTTAAGGCTACTCACTGTTGTTGATCTTCCACCGTGTTTTACGGGTCGTTGACCAGGTGGTGGTTGGTAGCTATGTAGTAGTAGGCTACTGTAGGCAAAACAAACTTTCCCCCCAAATTAAACAGACCATCAAAAACGGAAGAAACCCAGCAAAAATAACCAAAAACACGGAGGGTGTGGTTGAAGACTGTCTCCGTGACGTCTTCCACAAATCAACTCCTTCCTGAGCACACCTGCCTTCATTAAGGGGGTTCACGATTTGTGGGTCAGGTGACCTCTCTGCTCATGGCATGCAGCACCAAAATCCTCCACCAGGTGTCGCCAAACGATTACCATTCAAACTAAAAAATTATATGGAGGTCCTTAGAAATGGCTCTAACAATAGCATAGGAAAAGCTCCTGACAAACATACAAAATTCACAACATGCAATGCAAACACCCGCAAAACATATCAAAAGACAGACTCAGGCATGCAAACACACACACACACACACACACACACACACACACACACACACACACACACACACACACACACACACACACACACACACACACACACACACACACACACACACACACACACGTAAACAAAAACACCCCCCATACTTTATTTTCACTATCATTCCATCCATAAGTAACACAATGACAGAATGTATGAGGGTTTGGTCCTGGGTTTCATACACTTTTTCTGTAATAAAACATTTAAAAAGCAAAACAAATATCAGGGGTCCATGGTTTAATTTGTGTCAGTTGAGGGGTCCTTGATGTGAAAAAGGTTGAGAACCACTGGTATAGAAATTAGAGTAATGGAAGAGGTCTGCAAATATATGTAAATATATTATGTACAGTATGTGTAAATATATAATGTGTAAATATATTTAGAAAATGTAAATTTCTTAAACCAACCATATAATGTAATCTTCTGTAATATTTTTCAGACAGTTATTGTATTTTGTCACTGTATTTTTTTATGCTTCCGCACTGCAGTCTATAAATAAACTTATGAAACTAACAGACCGTTCTCTGCAGGTTCTGTCATTTTCTTGTTAGTAAATGTAGTGAGGGAAGTGGCCGCTGGAGGAAAAGCAGTGATGAAATAACAAACCACTAATAGCTTCAGCTCAGTGGCTGCTAAAGCTTCAATTCCTGTTTCTTTGCTCCTCAATGTTAATGTCACACCAACAACATTCAGCTATGGAACATACATTTTACAGTTAAAGGTCCCAATTCGTGCAGCTGTAACCTCTTAAAAACGTGTGTCTCTGGTCCATAAAACATGATTCTGGATTAATCTGTCGAAAATATAGCAACCCCGTTTGTTGTGACGGAGTTCTCACTTCCTCATCTGGTCGCTTCCCAAGAATGGCCTGTTTCTATAATATATTCAGAACTAACAGTTCCCATTGGCCGCTGAGGGAGAGCCCGCCCCAGGCTCCCAGCGGCCAATCAGATTAGCGTCTGTGGACCAGCACGCTAGGTTGCGAGTTATCGTTAACTTAACGGTACTACGCTAAAGAGGACATCTCAAAATGCTTAGACTTACCGAATGCACCTCTGCAGTTGCTGGATATCGTACAGTTGGCATCGCTCCAGCTAGAAGTGTTAATTTTGTGGCTATAGACTAAATGGTGCAGGTAGCTTGTGTGAGAGGGACCCGCGCAGTATGCAGGAGGAAGCTAGTGACGTCGAAATTCCCACCAGATTCCCCTCTGGGCAAACGACGCGTTTGGGGGTGTGGCTTGGAGGAAACTGCAGGGGGACGCTGGATAGGGACAAATCCAACTGTGGCAGTTCTGAGCGTGTGACCACTCATTACAGGGAGGGCTGACAGCATATGCATTTACAAGTAAAAACAGCTTTTGCACGGAATGGGACCTTTAAGTCACATAAACTTTTAAATATTTCACAGTTTTTTACCTTTGCTATCCAACCTGTTAATAAACATGAATTCTCCAAAAGGTCTTGTTCAAGTTGCCGTGACCAATAAAACACAAATGGTAGGCTATTTGTGCACAATGACTTTCTTTCTTTCTTTCTTTCTTTCTTTCTTTCTTTCTTTCTTTCTTTCTTTCTTTCTTTCTTTCTTTCTTTCAGTGTGTGCGTGTGTTTGTGCGTGCGTGCGTGTGTGTCTGTAAAACCATAGAACGGTAAAGAAGATATTGATGTGTGTAGTTCTTCATAGATCTAGTCTCTTCATTTTGATCTCAAAGTGCGCCACTTTGATCCATTTTTACTTGAAACTGTACAAAATTTTCTTCCGGGGGGGCATGCCCCCGGACCCCCCTAGGGGTTCAGTGGTCCATGACCTTTGGGTGGGGTGAGCCCACCCAAAGCTCTGATGCTAAAACCGCCCCTGGTCAGTGGCCAATCACCTGGCTTCCCATTAATGTGAAATGTAATTTTTTCAGTCCTTAAAGGGACAGCACACCCTAAAATCAAAAATACATATTTTTCTTCGCACCTGTAGTGCAATTTATCCATATAGATTATATTCTTCGGCCATATGTCTGCCTTCTCTGCAGTACAATGGAACTGGATGGCACTTGGCTTGTGGTGCTCAAAGCACACAAAAATATATTTGTAAAACTCAACAGCAATGTCTCTTTAAATAATGACCCGGTTACTCAAGATAATCCACAGACCTTGTTGTGACCAGTTTAATGTAGGAACTATTTCCTTTCGACCAAACCCGCTAGCTGCTATAGTTCCTACATGAAACAGCAACTAGCGGCAGCTTTAGAGCAGCAGCTAGCTAGCAGATGTAGTTCGGTTGAAAATACAAAGGCCCCTATTCTCCCACAGGCCTTCGGCGCTAAAACGGGCCTTAAACGCAAAAAAACGTGCCTTGCGCCTGTTTTGGGACGATATCAATATGGCTTTACGCTGCCAAATGCGCTTTAGGCCGAATGGGCGTGGCGCAGTCCCAGAATGGGCCAAAGTGGGCGTGTCGGCCTTAAATCTCGGCGTACTGATATCTTCGCACCTGGCGTAAATTTAGCGCTTTGCGCCTTTGAAAACCAGGCCTATTCAGTGCGCCAGTGCTCTTCTGCCTCTCCCCTGTCACCCTTCTCTGTCTCTCTCTGAAACCAGGCCTATTCAGTGCGCCAGTGCTCTTCTGCCTCTTCTCTGTCACCCTTCTCTCTCTCTCTCTGACTCCCTCGCTTAGACAGGCACAACACACTTCCCATATAGGAAAAATAAGTTGTAAGTTGTCTGGCCTGTCCCAGCATGCATTGTGCTTCTCCATTTCGCTACTAAATAGCAACCAAATGAGGCGAAATAGATATAAAAGGACGATCTAAATTAATGTGTAATGGTAACACAACCTGCAATTGTACACATTTCAATATTGGACCAAATGAAACATCGAAATGAATACACCACCCTATGTGAAACATATATGTCCTCCTGGGCCTATATATATCTCTTGTCGATTTAACGTGATTTAGATAAGTGACAGCGGAACGCGCTGCGGAACGCTTTCTACTGTCATGTGCTATACTGTGATGTCCGCTCCAATAACTTGGCCCTACTTCACATTTAGTTTTACAATAAAAACACATTTATGCAATGACTTTACATAATGTAGGGTATATTTATGTGCATCATTCTACCTGCAGCAGGGGAGAGAAAACGATATCGTTCTGGACAAACTTTCACCAATATAAAATTAATCTCATCATATAGGGATAGGCTATATTTTTCTAGCTGATGCCTTTAGAACATTCTTTTCACTTTGATCTTGCTATAGTGTAGCGTATTTACATGCTTGCCGTATTTAAACTGCAGTTAGATTGGTTTGAGAAGCATAATAATATGGAATAATAGCCTATAATGGAGACAGACAGACTGGATGAAGGGAGGGGGGGGGGGGGGGCAGAGCGCTTGGCTTTCGTCAGGTTTTGCGGGACCACTGGAATTGGAGCTAAAAAGGCAAGCGTGCGATTCGTTTATTGCACTTATCCAATGAGCATGACGGTGCATAATTTACGCTTAAAAGGCGTGGTTGTAATGCTTTAGGCTGCGTGTAGCGCCAACACCAAGATATCAAGTGCACTGGTCCACGCCCACTGATCAGCGCTGCGCCAGGCGCTCGGCCTAGTTTCTACGCCGATGCAAAGATAGGGGCCTATAACTCTGCAGATACATCATATAGGTTTGACTGCAGGTTCTGAGAGAGAGAGAGAGAGAGAGAGAGAGAAGGAGAGAGAGAGAGAGAGAGAGAGAGAGAGAAGGAGAGAGAGAGAGAGAAGGAGAGAGAGAGAGAGAGAGAGAGAGAGAGAGAGGAGAGAGAGAGAGAGAGAGAGAGAGAGAGTGTGATGACACTACTGACAGCAGGGAAGTGATATTGGTATAGACGGTTTTCACCAGAGCGCAACCCCACAGCACTTCCTTTTTCTCAGCATTCGGCAAACTGCAGAAATATTCACTCGACATCGTTGCTTTTGTTTTCGCTGCTCAGCTGTATAGACGGTTTTCACAGAATGGTCAATCCTGCACTTGAATGTTTTTTTTTCTTTTATGTCCATAGCAAACACTGCAACAGGAAGTGAGCGGGGGTTCAACTTAGAATGTTTTTGTTGTCAAGTTAAAACCGTCTATAGGTGAAGTAGAGACTGAGAGACTTGGCGGTTCAACAGTTGAACATGAATATCCATCACATCACCGTCTGTTACGTCTTGCTCGGTGAGTAAACTCTGTCTGTCTACCGGTCTTCTATATAGGCGATGTCTGTCGGTCGGTCTGTCTAAACACATTTTCTTCAGTGTCACATTATATAAATATGTGTGACACCTGCTACATACAGGGCTTGGAGCCAAAGGGCTTTATTTGAGGTGAATATGAGTAGTCTATTATATATTAATTGAAAGGTATAGATTGATCATTTTAATACCAAAAGGACACAACTGAAATCATGACCCACAAGCCGTAACAGTAAAAGTAGGGTGTTTGCTGTAAAAGGGGGTACAGTAAATTGGCACCTATAAACCCACACACTGAATAAGCATAGAGAATTCTGACAGCACTTGGGTCAACTCACGTAAGTAATGCGAGCAAGTCGAAAATAATCAAATTTTTAGACATTGTGGAGTATAAAACAGCTCGAATAATGTATAAATCAAGAAATAATCAAGTACCAGGTAACATCCAAAAACTTTTTTTTGAGAGAGATGGGGGATATAATTTGAGGGGGAAGACCAATTTAAAAACACTGAGGGCACGAACAACAATGAAATCCTTTTGTATTTCACTCCGTGGGGTGAAGCTCTGGAACAGTATGGATGCTGAGCTCAAACAATGTTTAAGCGTGAACCATTTCAAAAATATATATAAGGAACATTTATTTAAAAGGTACAAATTGTGTATATGAAGCGATTAATAGCATGGTATGATTATTTATATTGTATATATATTATAATATGCACTATTAGTTAATTGTATTGTACATAATATTACTCTGTAAATATGCAAATTTATACATAATGGTATATTATATTTAACATATTAATAATTAATAATTTATTCACTAGAACTATAAATTATATTTATTATGCAAGGTATGAATGTATTTGTATATATATATATATATATATATTTGTATATATGTGTGTATGAATATATATGGTTTATTGAGAATAGTATAAAAGTGGAAGTCAATTGATTAAGAATGTGAACTGTGGACTCGGGGTAGGACTAAATAAGTACAGTGTACTTCATCCTACTCCTTTTCGGACCTCGTTGCTGTCACGTATTCTGATTATTATTGTTTATTTTTATTTATTTTTTCGTTTTCTTTTCTTTTTTTTTCACTTATAAATATATATATTTTGTAACATTGATACTACTTGTCTATATATATATATATATTACTATTTCTTTTTTTTAAAGTCCGAAATAAAGGTTTCATTCATTCATTCATCTCCCATTAAATACTTAGGTATTAGAAATGTTACTTTATAATAGGAGTATAGGATATAACATGGTCAAGATGAGCTCTGATAGTAAGACTGCTGGTATAGTTGAAGATATCCCTCAAACTTATGAGGAGTTTTACAGGTATTGGAATGTGTCTCAGGACACATGTGACCTGTACACAAATGTATTATGGTAGAAAAAGATCATCAAAAAGTAGTTTAGAATCAAAAGTAGTTTATTCAAGACAGAAAAGACAGAAACAGAAAAAGGTTAACAAAATATAATTCAACTTAAACTGCAGTATTAATATTACGTATTCATTATATTTGCTATTTTAAGTATTCTGTTACTAGGCAGTCCTGAGTGGCTGAATCTAGTGTGTGAGAGGAAACTAACTTTATTTGAAGAAACCACAGTGGCTGCTAGGTGTGAATGTTTTTTTTGCAATGAATGCTTGATGGCGTGTTTTGAAGAGAAGAGGAAGTTGCAACCTAATGTGTGTGTGTGTGTGTGTGTGTGTGTGTGTGTGTGTGTGTGTGTGTGTGTGTGTGTGTGTGTGTGTGTGTGTGTGTGTGTGTGTGTGTGGGGGGGGGGGGGGGGGGGAGCATTGTGATGATCATCTCTCAGAAGGCGCATGAACAATTTAGCAAGTGAAAAGTGAGTCACATTCAGCCACAGTTTGTAAGTTTGAAAATTCTGTTTGAAAATTTTGGTTGCAACTTCCTCTTCTCTTCAAAACACGCCATCAAGCATTCATTGGAAGAAAAAAAATTCACACCTAGCAGCCACTGTGGTTTCTTCAAATAAAGTTTGTTTCCTCTCACACACTAGATTCAGCCACTCAGGACTGCCTAGTAACAGCAGACTTAAAATAGCAAATATAATGAATACATAATATTAATACTGCAGTTTAAGTTGAATTATATATTTTGTTAACCTTTTTCTGTTTCTGTCTTTTCTGTCTTTAATAAACTACTTTTGATTCTAAACTACTTTTTGATTATCTTTTTCTACCATAATACATTTGTGTACAGGTCACATGTGTCCTGGGACACATTCCAATACCTGTAAAACTCATAAGTTTGAGGGATATCTTCAACTATACCAGCAGTCTTACTATCAGAGCTCATCTTGACCATGTTATATCCTATACTCCTATTATAAAGTAACATTTCTAATACCTAAGTATTTAATGGGAGATTGATCTGATATTGACCTAGAATAGGATAGGCCTAAAAATTAAGTGATCATGTTGCCATGCTCGCATTACTTACGTAAGTTGACCCAAGTGCTGTCAGAATTCTCTATGCTTATTCAGTGTACTGTGGGTTTATAGGTGCCAATTTACTGTACCCCCTTTTACAGCAAACACCCTACTTTTACTGTTACAGTTTTCATCCCACAATAGAGTATAGCGTACTTACAATATTAGAATATTATAAGGTAAAGTGGTATCCATATGAATATATATCTGGATTTTCACATGTGGATTTTCTGTAGAAAGTGCCGTTTAGCAAGGCACTTTCCCACAATCTGCCCAGACCGCTGCTCATTGGCCAGCAGTAGCAGGCTAGTTGAAATGCAGCTCGCCATGTGAATGTGAAGGAGCAGTTAGTGTTTAGCCTCTCACAGATCTGATCAGAACTATTGATTACTCCTCTCACAGTACTGATCAGAACTATTGATTATTCCTCTTTTCAGCGGCGCTGTATGATGTCACTGTGTGTAAAGACTATGAGGCAGCTGAAGGAGGAAATATCACAATTCCATGCATCTTGGATAAGGCTGAAAAAGACAAAGCGAAGCTCTTCTGTAAGGGAGAATGCATCAATAAAAACATTCTCATTGAAACTGATAAGGACAAAGATCAGAAAGGCAGATACACCATTGAAGATAAGAGGGATGGAACCTTCTCTGTGACCATCACACAACTGATCAAGTCTGACTCAGGAAGGTACAGGTGTGCTGTGGACGCCGGAATGTTTGATGATGATAATTCATACGAGGAAGTTGATCTCAAAGTGACAGAAGGTGAGTTCTCACTTAAAGTCATGAAAATGTTGCTGCATATTTTTGGAGGCCTGAAGAAAGATTTCACATCCAAACTAGAGGCTGTGCTCACTGAGAGCTACTCCTGTTTGAAATGACACATATTTGTTATTGTAGATTTCCATTCATGTTTAGATGAATGCTGATTAGTTAGCATTACATATAATTAATATTTCCAATGCAATGTGTTTATGCTTGTAATTGAGAATATTTATATCACCACTTAGAAGAGCATGATAAATATGTTGTTGTTTTGAAAAGGAGCATCTCATCTTTCTCATGATATCAGTATTGAGTTTTTGCATCTCAATGTTTCATCATGTTTGTTGTTCACAGCTCCAACTGCTTCAACACAAACCCCCACTGTCAGTCCTGATACAACAGCAGACCCACCAGCTGCTCCGGGTTCAGGTACTATAAAAAACGACAACAAAATGTGCAGTATGGTGCTACTTATAATGATGATTGAATATAATCCAAACTATAGTAATAGTGCTGCTACCTACTGCTACTACTATCTGCTACTGATCAGCTGCTTTCACAGAGAATACAGTAACATTAGACTGACTGACTAGCTATGTTAATGTTAGCATCTACATTTTTAGCATTCAAGCACATCATGGCCCCTATCGTTGCATCGGCGCAGTTTCTAGGCCGAGCGGCAGGCGCAGATCAAAGCAGTGGGCGTGGAAAGGCGCACTTGATATCGTCGTGCTGGCGCTAGATGCAGCCCAAAGCATTACAACCACGCCTTTTAGGCGTAAAATTATGCACCGTCATGCTCATTGGATAAGTGCAATAAACGAATCGCACGCTTGCCTTTTTAGCTCCAATTCCAGTGATCCCGCAAAACCAGACGAAAGCCAAACGCTCTGCCCCCCCCCCCCCTCCCTTCATCCAGCCTGTCTGTCTGCATTATAGGCTATTATTCCATATTATTATGCTTCTCAAACCAATCTAACTGCAGTTTCAATACTGCAAGCATGTAAATACGCTACACTATAGCAAGATCAAAGTGAAAATAATGTTCTATGCATCAGCTAGAAAAATATAGCCTATTAGATTGGTGAAAGTTTGTCCAGAAAGATATCATTTTCTCTCGCCTGCTGCAGGAAGGATGATGCACATAAATATACCCTACATTATGTCAAGTCATTGCATAAATGTGTTTTTATTGTAAAACTAAATGTGAAATAGGGCCAAGTTATTGGACGGACATCACAGTATAGCAGATGCCATTAGAAGCGCGTTCCGAAGCGCGTTCCGCTGTTACTTCTCTAAATCACGTTAACTCGACAAGGGGTATATATATGCCCAGGAGGACATATATGTTTCACATAGGGTGGTGTTTTCATTTCGAGGTTTTATTTGGTCCAATATTGAAATGTTGACAATGGCAGGCTGTGTTACCATTACACATTAATTTAGAACTACCTTTTATATCTATTTTGGCTCATTTGGTGGCTATTTAGTAGCGAAATGAAGAAACACAATGCATGCTGGGAACTCAGAGAGAGAGAGAGAGAAGGGTGACAGAGAAGAAGCAGTGAAGGCAAAGAATAGGCCTGCTTTTGAAAAGCGCAAAGCGCTAAATGTAGGCCAGCTCCCAAGATATGACTAGGCTGGTATTTAGCGCCGACACGCCCACTTTGGGACTGCGCCACGCCCATTCGGCCTAAAGCGCATTTGGCAGCCTAAAGCCTATTGCTATCTTGCCGAAACAGGCGCAAGGCACGTTTTTTTGCGGTTAAGGCCCGTAATAGCGCCGATGGCCTGTGGGAGAATAGAGCCCCATATGTGTATGCTGTCTTGGGATCATAGCAATATTTGGCTACTTATACTGTACTGTATTGTCATACATCAGTACAGTAGTTGTGATGTCATCAAAATACGTTTAATTTGAAGATCATTCTGGAAGATTCCTATCACAGCTAGGTGTGATATTTTAAAATAATATGGCCCCTATCATTGCATCGGCGCTGTTTCTAGGCCGAGCGCCTGGCGCAGCGCAAATCAGTGGGCGTGGACCAGCGCACTTGATATCGTCGTGCTGGCGCTACACGCAGCCTAAAGCATTACAACCACGCCTTTTAAGCGTAAAATTATGCACCGTCATGCTCATTGGATAAGTGCAATAAACGAATCGCACGCTTGCCTTTTTAGCTCCAATTCCAGTGGTCCCGCAAAACCTGACGAAAGCCAAGCGCTCTGCCCCCCCCCCCCCCCCTTCATCCAGTCTGTCTGTCTCCATTATAGGCTATTATTCCATATTATTATGCTTCTCAAACCAATCTAACTGCAGTTTAAATACTGCAAGCATGTAAATACGCTACACTATAGCAAGATCAAAGTGAAAAGAATGTTCTAAAGGCATCAGCTAGAAAAATATAGCCTATCCCTATATGATGAGATAAATTTTATATTGGTGAAAGTTTGTCCAGAACGATATCGTTTTCTCTCCCCTGCTGCAGGTAGAATGATGCACATAAATATACCCTACATTATGTAAAGTCATTGCATAAATGTGTTTTTATTGTAAAACTAAATGTGAAGTAGGGCGAAGTCATTGGAGCAGACATCACAGTATAGCACATGACAGTAGAAGCGCGTTCCGAAGCGCGTTCCGCTAACACTTATCTAAATCACGTTAAATCGACAAGGGATATATACCCAGCAAACATTTTCACGTATAACGACCGTCTGCTGCACGTCAAACCACTACATCTAGTCAGGGTCTAATTATATATTCTGAATGGAAATCTTAGCGACGTAATTCCTCTACTTCCCCACAACGTGTCCAGATTCAACGATTTTTGCTACATCGAAAGACAAAAGATCGCACCTCATGGGGGATTCGATCCTGCGGTGTCTTATCCATTAGGCCACGGAATTAGTTACAAATACTCCGGATTTGGTCATATATAGAGATACTTAACATTGAGCACTTGGCATTTTGACGGTCCCTACTGGAAGTTGCATTGATAGGCTAGCTGCCTCGCTAATTCTGTTTCATGATTTCAACCAGCGATGAGACAGGTATATTTATATCATTTACGATAATGTAACCAACGTGACTTTAGCAGACAGCATAGCACATCCAAAACCCACAACACTGCGTTTAGTTACGGCAAGAGAAATGGGACAATACCACAGGATTCAGGAAGTTTGTGATAAATACAAGCCCATAGCAAGAGACACTTGCACTTATATGACATAAACGTGTTTTCATATTAAAAAAAGAAAAGGGCGTTCAATAAAAGTCGTCATTGCAGGTGGAGTGCATGTCACACTGTGAGTATCTGATCACACAACAGGTAAATTGTCAATCAAATGTCATTTTATTCAACAAAAACACAAAAGACACCTACATGTGGTGTTTTCAAGGCAATATGAGGTCAATATTTTTTGTTTTGAAGTGACAGTCTAAACGTTACTTTGGAGGAATGTGGAGAGAACGTCAGACTTAGATGGTAGATGCCAAACCACAATTCTATCGTCTGGTGATGTCGCGGTCAAGACGATGTTTGCTGGGTATAGGCCCAGGAGGACATATATGTTTCACTTAGGGTGGTGTTTTAATTTCGATGTTTTATTTGGTCCAATATTGAAATGTTCTACAATTGCAGGCTGTGTTACCATTACACATTATTTTAGATCGACCTTTTATATCCATTTCGCCTCATTTGGTTGCTATTTAGTAGCAAAATGGAGTACCCAATTGCATGCTGGGACATTCACAGGCAGTGAACTTACAACTGCTATTTCCTATAGGACGTGTGTTGTGTCTGTCTGAGCGAGGGAGTCAGAGAGAGACAGTCGTATTGTGCCTGTCAGACTGACGGCCCGGCCACATCTACGCGTCGTTTGACGCGGGCTGACGCTTGGCTGTATGGACGCTTGACGCTTGGTGGGCGTGGAAATCCGGAAGCAGCAGCTAGCTCCCAAGCTAGCCGCTGCTAGATTTACTTTGCTTCTTTGAAAATTGGTGTTAGAGAGGAAGTGGAAGAGGACAGGAAGGGTAGGATAGGTCCTAGGACGAGCTCAATTGGCTAGCTTTGTACTTTGTCAAACTCCACCCCGCCCCCTCTGTTGCCCACTGTCGCTTCACAAGCCTGCTACGTGTCGTCTGGTCTCCCAGCATGCTTCGCGAGGCGTCGAGCAGCATGTTCCAATACAAAGTGGATGGGCAGCAGCGTCAGCCCGCGTCAAACGACGCGTAGATGTGGCCGGGCCGTAAGGAGAGAGGGAGAGAGTGACACAGAGAAGGGTGACAGAGGAGAGAGCCAGAGGGGAGGGAGAGAGCCAGAGGGGAGCGCCGCGCAACTGGCTGCACTGAATAGGCCTGGTTTTCAAAAGCGCAAGGCGCTAAATTTACGGCAGGTGGGAAGATATCAGTAGGCCGGTATTTAGCGCCGACACGCCCACTTTGGCCCATTCTGGGACTGCGCCACGCCCATTCGGCCTAAAGCGCATTTGGCAGCGTAAAGCCATATTGATATCGTCCCAAAACAGGCGCAAGGCACGTTTTTTTGCGTTTAACTCATTCACCGCCAATGACGTCTTTGACGTGTTATCAGAAATAGCCCTCCCCGCCAATGACTTGTTTGACGTGTTTTTGTTTTTATGAGTGCAGCGCATAGTTGAAACACTTACCCAGCCTGTGACATAGTTTCGGGTCCCTAACCTCAAACTCAAGCCGACAGCACGTTATCAAACACATACCGCAGCTGTTGTTTGAAATTAGGAAGAAGGTGGAAAGGAAACGCGCTTCCTTGTTGCAGAGGAGAAACGCCATTGAAATGCCCCCTCGCCGCGCTGCAGAGCTGATCGACTTGCTGCACAGCAGCGGACATCGAAACCGCAGTAGTCAAACCTGTGACCAACATGATCGATCCTGGTCCCTGGACCCCGTTCCCATATATGTCTATGCCCGTTCCTATGTGCCAGCCCGAAAGAGACGAGACGGAGTCACAACTGTGTGGAGGAGGAGAAGCTGTTCTCCTCCTCCACACAGCCTCGCCACATAAATGGCTTTCACACAGAGGGCTGCGTGCCCTCCAGTGTTGCTCCTGGCCAATCCCAGCGCCACAGGGCGTGGTTATTGCTTATCCTAAGTGGGGTTAGAAATCTAAAAGGGGGATCGTGTGTGTGTGTGTGTGTGTGTGTGTGTGTGTGTGTGTGTGTGTGTGTGTGTCTGTCTGTCTGTCTGTCTGTCTGTCTGTCTGTCTGTCGGTGTGTCTGTCTGTCTGTCTGTCTGTCTGTCTGTCTGTCTGTCTGTGTGTCTGTCTGTACACTCACTCACACTGAGCAAACTGTATTGTTGAATGTAAAAAAAGCACTTCATATATATATATATATATATATATATTTATTTATTTTGTCATTTGTGTCATAATGAATAATATTTACATGTCTGATGTCAATACAGTTCAAAATAAAAGAATTGAGAGCGAGTTCTGCCTGATATTGTGTGCTGTGTACATAAATGCCATTTTCTGCAATTTCTTTTCTCAAAAAGACCTTTTGGGGGAAAACAGGGTGTATATAAATGGCTATAAGTAGAGTACAGAACATGCTAAAAGCTCACTTTTTTTCCCCTGGTGAACCCAGAGACGTACATCTTCATTTTGAGGTATTGCAAATCACTCTGGTGCTAATAGATAATTTACTGTGGGTCTTGAAAGATGACCAACAATTATGAAAATCTTTGGCCTGTGCTAAATATTGGCAGTCCTAAACTGGCCCTGAATGAGTTAAGGCCCGTTTTAGCGCCGAAGGCCTGTGGGAGAATAGGGGCCTGTGACTTTATTTTATCAGGAATATACTGCTCAATAAAGACCATAGCTGATGTGTAGATGTGTTGACCTCTCTGTAGAGGAGTGAAGTGTGTCAGTTTAACACCACCTTGTCCTGCAGAACCTGCTGTGATGCTGTATGTGCCACGCGCACATACAGCCTTGGTTGTCATGGGTACGATTTTAGGACTGGCCATTCTTTTCATATGGAAGAGGACCACAAAACCTCCTGGTAAGACACACACACACACACACACACACACACACACACACACAGACACACACACACGCACACACCCACACACACAGACACACACACGCACACACACACACACACACACACACACACACACACACACACACACACACACACACACACACACACACACACACACACACACACACACACACACACATCCCCACTATGTAGAGATTTACATTTTAAGTAAAAACTGTAGTTTTTATTCCACATGATTATTTCGGGGGACTACAGGTCAAAACTTCAACTGCACTGTAAATCTGCTGAAAACCTGTTCAGGGGAGGGGAACTGGGGGGGAATAACGTGATCCTGCCACGCGCTATATGGTCCTGCCGGTGAAACTCCTCGGGTGAAGACAAGCAGCTAGCGACTGTACATGTGTCGGAGGAAGCATGTGCTAGTCTACAACTCTCCCCAGATCGGCAGAGGGCGGAGCAGCGACCGGGAGAGCAGGTGGAACTGGCCAAGTACACTTGCGGAGAAAATGGGAGAAAAACCCTGAAAAACAAAACTTGATAAAGAAAGCAAGAACCGAAGTCTCCTCGCTGTCATTGATTGCTAACATGCTAATGTTGACTAGTAGAGAGAGAAGTACAGTCTTTGATGAAGCTATTAGCCTTGTTGCTAACATTAGCGTTAATTAATTAATTTGGACAGTTTGCTAACAGGCTCATCTGCTCAGTTCTCACATCCCCAATAGCCCTTTTTTTGTTTGGTATTATCTAGAAAGCTCCAGAGCAGCAGCAATATCAGCCTCTGCTGCAACAAGTGGTAGTTACAGGATGTTAATAGATGCTGCTCACTTCCCTGTTTGGACGTAGTCTTGCAGTAGCCAGCCGTAGATACGACACATCTATGTCTCAAACACAACTCTTGAAAAGTGATTCATGCTGCCCACAAGAAGAAGAGGCGTGTCAGACATATTGACAGAGTTGACCAACCACGGACGACATGCCGGACTAGTTTGGACGTTCAGAATATCAGCCTCAGTGGCTGTTTGCATACGCGAAAGCCATGCTGAAGTCACACTGAAGCCACGCTGAAGCCGTGCTGAAGCAATCGTTCAGAATTCAGTCCTATTTTCAAGGCGTGACGCGTGAAGCTTGAAACTGCCAGGCATGAATTCAATGGGAGTTGTGGAGCGGGTTCAAGGCGCGCCGAGCAAGGCACTGGGGAAAAGAGACTGCTCCTGGTGTGAACGGTTAAGACATCATATTGTGTCTTCATTATATGGGGCAGCGTAAGGGACAAATTTAAGACTACTGAGATGCCGTCGGAGGCTATATCTTTGCCAAAGCCAGCTATGGATCTGGCCAATGATATGCCGGCACCGGCAACTGAGAGACCGTCGGTGAGAAATGAGAAGCCGACTATTCATTTGTCTTACCAAGCAATCCACTGGATCGGCTATTGGATCGGCTGGTCATTAGCTTGGAGAGGCTAGCTACTAGCTTGGAGAGGCTAGCAACCCATTGGATCGGCTGGTCATTAGCATTTCTAATCCCACATAGGATAAGCAATAACCACGCCCTGTGGCGCCCGGATTGGCCAGGAGCAACACTGGAGGGCACGCAGCCCAGCGATTTCATGAACCAACTGAATAGCTCTTGAGAACGGACATTGAAATGAATTATGGTCACCTACCTTCCTTAGCATAGTAATAATAATAAGCATAATAATTGTAATCTACACAATGTGTACACAATCTACAAAAACATGCAATAATATAAACGGTGTTGCGTTCACGTTCATAGCTCATATAATATAATGTATCATATCGTTAATTTCAAGCTCAATTCTTACCCAGAGAAAAGGTACAGCACTGAAAATGTAACAAGCAATAGTTTTTTAAACATCTTTATTTTAAAAGATGAAAAACCCCAGGTGCTTTAGTCCCAAGCTTCAATGCTCCTGGCCAATCCCGGCGCCACAGGGCGTGGTTATTGCTTATCCTATGTGGGTTTAGAAATGCTAATGACTAGCCGATCCAATGGGTTGCTAGCCTCTCCAAGCTAGTAGCTAGCCTAGACAAGCTAATGACCAGCCGATCCAATAGCCGATCCAGTGGATTGCTTGGTAAGACAAATGAGTAGACGGCTTCTCATTTCTCACCGACGGTCTCTCAGTTGCCGGTGCCGGCATATCATTGGCCAGATCCATAGCTGGCTTTGGCAAAGATATAGCCTCCGACGGCTTCTCAGTAGTCTTAATTTTGTCCCTTATGCTGCCCCATATCATTAGTGTAAATCATGTCTGTGTTGTCATCATATTCTGTCTTCATCAGTAAATCATGTCTGTGTTGTCACCATATTCTGTGTCTTCATCAGTGTAAAGTTTAACCATGTGTGGATCTGCATGTTTTCCAGAAGCATCACGCTCTCCTGTGAAGACTCTTGTAGCAGAGGTACGTTCTCAGGCACGGAATGAAAGCAATCGTTCCTAGTGTGGAAATGCCCTAAAACCATATGGCCTTTGCCTTTCTGATGGTAAAGGTCAAGGTAAAGGTCAAGGTTCACTTTATTGTCCCGCTAGGGGAAATTAGTTTTGCAGCAGGATGCAACAATAAAAATACGACAGAATTAAACAACATACACAATATACAACATAATTATACACAATAAAAAACAGTAAAACGCCAAGGAGTCAGAGCAAGGGATATTTCAAACCACGTTGCATGTTTGGAAACCATGTCAAGAGCTCTTCCAATGCGCACAAAACACAGCGCACGGAGCGTGTTTGTGTGCTTTGTTTTGTTTTCTTCCTGCAGTCACGTGCAGTACCAGGGGCGGACTGGGATCATAATTCAGGCCGGGCATTAGATACCAAGCAGGCCAGGCCGATACGGGCGTATAAAAATTTGGGGCGTTTGAAGCTCAATTTGGGCGGTTTGAAGCCCAATTTGGGCCGTTTGAAGCCAGATTTGGGCCGTTTGAAGCCCAATTTGGATCGTTTAAAGCCAGATTTGGGCCGTTTGAAGCCCAATTTGGGCCGTTTGAAGCCCAATTTGGGCCAAGTCCAATTTTACAATGAGATGCACCCACTTTAAACCTGAATAAAGTAATAAAACCACTAGTAAACTAGTAGGCGGCGCCTGGCCTGCTGTTCAGTGAGTGGCCTGGCCTGGCCTGGCCTTTTTTTTTTTTTTTTTGGCAGGCCAGGCCAGGCCAGGCCACCGGGCATTTGCCCGACGTGCCCGATTATGCAGTCCGCCCCTGTGCAGTACAGTTCAGGGCACAACGATCACACGGACGGTAGCCAGCTGGTTTCGTCTGTTTTATGTTGATTGTTCACACTGTAACCATGAAAGCCAGATTATTGGCAATTCTGGCCGCAGCTGAGGTTGAAGATCCCCCTGCCAGGAGAAGAGGTAGGAGGAGTGACATTGACGAGCACTAGTCGCCAAGACCGCTTAAACGGCAGATGCGGTCCTTGAAAGAGGAGCGCACCTATTCAATAACTAAAGAACGCAAGAAGGCAGAAAGTAGAGGATTTGTTCTGTCTTTTGGGATATTCGATGTTTACATAGTCACAGACAAAAATATTCTGTGGGTCCTGGAAAATCACTGAAAAAGGTCAGAAACCCTAGCAATGGAGAATATCTAGTTTTAATACTGTACAAACTAAGCTAAGCCTCCCTTGGTGCAGGGTGAACCTGTGTATGAGGAGATCAGAGAGGAGGACAGACAGACATCTGGGCCTGGAGAAGTCTCCACACACGCCGGGCCAGCCGGGGCTAGCTGTCCTGGAGACGCTGCAGATCCAAACAAGGTAATGACAGGAAATGAGGTCACAGCATTTAGCTTTCAGACTTAGTCCAACAAGCAGTGGGTGAAAAGTGGACCTTCACACGATCACATAGGCTACTACCTGTACCCTACAGTACACAGTACACTGCGAGCAACTTGGTCCATGTGACACTTTATTCTGCCTCTGGTCCAACCATGACCATTTCTCTCATCACACAAACTGCTCCACCTCTCCTTGTTTTCTGCCTCCAGGCTGAAGAGGACTCAGAGGATGCCGACTACTCTAAAGTCCAGTTTCACACCGGTCCAAGTGATGCTTCCAGCAACAGCGCCCCCGGTGGTAATGCTGATGATGCCATCTACTCCCTGGCCCAGTTACCCACCACTGCGGTCGTCACTGAAACACACAGTGAAAGCTGTGACTCTACCGTCACTCTGCCTGAGCATTAGCTTAAAGACCACCCAACTCAAATCTGTATAAACAACACAGTCTCACAGACAATTGTAAAATAGCAACGTTTTGGACCAATGTTACAATTTCGGCTCAAAAATTGTAAAATGGTAACGTTCTGAGATTTTAGGCTAGGGGGAGTTTTTTTTTAAATATATTTTATTTTAAATTTTTCTGAACAACAGACGAACAAGACAAACAGGCTCAGACACAGGAAAACAAAAGAGAGAGAATAAAAAACTAAAAAAAAACTATCAACATTCAGTGTGACGTCGTGCTACCAGTCTTGTAAGGTGCTTATAAGCACTGCTTATATCCTTGCGTATTGTGCCCAGGATCCCACACAGGGGGTCCATGGGGAACCAGTCGCCCCCAACCTCAACGAGGTACGTTAGAAACGGGTCCCAGATGGCAGAGAATTTCTTAAGTGAGTCGGTCCTCAGGAACCTAAGTCTCTCCATCCGTATAACAGAGGTCATATCCGTCAGCCACAGTTTAAAAGAGGGTGAGGAGGAGGACTTCCATTCCTTCAGGATTAGTTTCTTGGCAACAGTTGTCCCTTGTGTAAAAGACTGTTGCACAGCTGTGGGGAAGTTCAGAGAAGACTCCGAGCAGCCAAAGATGGCGAGTTCTGCCTCCGGCTGAAGTGGTAGGGGGAGGGGTTAAGCCCAATTTATGCTTTGTCTGCCGACACTTTTTAAACAGTCGCCGACAGAAATGACGACTTGAGTCGACACTTCCAAGTGTCGGCGAGCAGCAGTGTCTGCTACCTGGTGAAATGTCTAGTGTCGCTGACTACGTCACGATGTGTCGCGCAAGTCTGATTGGCTATATAGACGGCACGCGCTTGACTTGAAATGAATGAACGTGTCCCCGCTATTTTTATCAGCCTGTCCTTGATGTATGACTTCGTGAAAATCACAAAGAACGTCGTGACCAATTTCCCAGAGAGAGAGGAGGTGAGTTGTGTGGTTGTGTGCCGTTTATATGCGGCTGCAGCCAAGTACGTTACATCTTGCCTCCGAGGTGGTTTCACTGTGCGTTCCCTCTCTTCTCTTGGCTGTCTGCTTATAGCGTTCAAGTGTCACGTGACCATTGAACCGAGGTGAACGTCCTCTGAAGTATAAATGCAACACCATGAGCGACACTTTCTTTTTCGTCTGCGACCATGTGCTGAGCGACACTTTCTAATAAGTATAAATTAAGCGTTAGGGTAGGGGGAGGGGTTAGAAATGGAAAATCTCCGTAAACTATGCCCACCCCTGTAGAAACGTACGTTACCATTTTACAATTTCGGAGACGAAATTGTAAAGTAGCAACGTTGCAAACGTTGCTATTTTACAATTTTTTGGGAGATCGGGTTGGTATAAAGCCTCACATCTAGAGGTTAAAGGCAGAATAGCTTGGGACTTGACTCTGACTTGTACTTTGATGACTTGAAAAGGTTTCTGAAGTCTTGACTTGAGATCTTGTGTTTGTGCAGAATGACAGATTGAAAGTGATGAGATTTGTTCCAGCAGACGACTGACGTTCAATGAAGTTCAATGATTATAGAAATCAAACTCGTGGTGGTTTTAGCTACTTTTTATCCTATTAAAAGCATATTACATTGAAAAGTCCTAGATATTTAGTGTTCTTTAAGCTATTGCATTTACTCTGGACGCTTGATTTGTTCTGACTTGACTCGCTGTTCTACATTTAGACTTGAGACTTGACATTAATGACTTGGACTTGTCTTGATAATCTATATTTAAACATGGGACTTGACATGACACATGTGCCTGAAGGAATCTGGCAGGTTGTTTTTGCATTGCTGCTTGCACATGGGGAAATATTATTTGTTAATATACTAATCTGTATATGGCAGGGGTTGACACCCTTTTTGATTTGAAGTGCCATTTTCAAATTTGCTTGCCAATCAGTGTGCCTGAGTTTTTTTTAGCTGCTGACAAGGAGGCTAACCAATCAGAGGCAGAGTATTGGGTCACTACCATAAATATTAATAACAGGCCATGCAACTGCAAATGCATGTGAAACGGTAATTTGGCATTTTTACATTTTTACAAAAAAACTAAATTCCGCACTTATTGCTGTGCTGCCGTACCACTGGTTAACCCTTTGCATGCCAGAGGTGGCACCCATGCCCTAGGTTGCTGACGCCTGCTGTAGGGTGTTCTGCTAAATTCGGCATTACCTCACATTTTAAGGTTTTATTCAGTGATTCTAGAACAGTGGTTCTCAAAGTGTGGTCAGGGGAACAGGAGTCCTTGAGGGGGTTCCATTATTTTCACTATCATTCCATCCATACACAATGACAGGGTTTGGTCCTGGGTTTCATACACTTTTTCTGTAATAAAAGATTTAAAAAGCAAAACAAATATCAGATGGGGGTCCATGGTCTAATTTGTGACAGTTGAGGGGTCCTTGACGTGAAAAAGGTTGAGAACCACTGGTCTAGAAATTAGAGTAATGGAAGAGGTCTGCAAATATATGTAAATATATTATGTACAGTATGTGTAAATATATAATGTGTAAATATATTTAGAAAATGTAAATTTCTTAAACCAACCATATAATGTAATCTTCTGTAATATTTTTCAGACAGTTATTGTATTTTGTCACTGTATTTTTTGATGCTTCCGCACTGCAGTCTATAAATAAACTTATGAAACTAACAGAGCGTTCTCTGCAGGTTCTGTCATTTTCCTGTTAGTAAATGTAGTGAGGGAAGTGGCCACTGGAGGAAAAGCAGTGATGAAATAACAAACCAAATAGCTTCAGCTCAGTGGCTGCTAAAGCTTCAATTCCTGTTTCTTTGCTCCTCAATGTTAATGTCACACCAACAACATTCAGCTATGGAACATACATTTTACAGTTAAGTAAAACAAACCAATTTTGTGAACACTAGCTTAATAGCTGCCTTCCAAATCTTCTTCTCTTCCTGCACTAGGCACTTCACCACTTAAGTGTAGCACTTAAGAGAGAGTAGAGTAGCCTTCATACTGTATTTATGTATTGTTATCATGTAACCTGTCGAATGGAAGGTGTAGTATTCTTCTTTTAGCACTGACATGCTGCATGTACATCCTGTCTGTGTTTTGCTGTAATCTTGATGTCTGTAATGTGTGGTATCTCTTGCGATGACACGTTACAGGTATATCAGTTTGTTGCGTACATCCTGTCTGTGTTTTGCTGTAATTTTGATGTCTGTAATGCTGTGGTATCTTTTGCGATGACACGTTACATGTATATTTCAGTTTGTGCGTTGATTGAATGTAATGAGTGATTGTTTTGATATTTATTGGGGACTACGGATGTAAATTAGCATTAGCTAACTCCGGCATATTTACATGTTTTCGTATATAGAGGCTTCTGTATTTCTGAACATGTCCATTAATGTGCATTGTCCCGTCACAATAAACCAATAAAGTAAAGTAAAGTCACGTAAACTTTTAAATATTTCACAGTTTTTTACCTTTGCTATCCAACCTGTTAATAAACATGAATTCGCCAAAAGGTCTTGTTCAAGTTGCCGTGACCAATAAAACACAAATGGTAGGCTATTTGTGCACAATGACTTTCTTTCTTTCTTTCTTTCTTTCTTTCTTTCTTTCTTTCTTTCAGTGTGTGCGTGTGTGTGTGCGTGCGTGTGTGTCTGTAAAACCACAGAACGGTAAAGAAGATATTGATGTGTGTAGTTCTTCATAGATCTAGTCTCTTCATTTTGATCTCAAAGTGCGCCAGTTTGATCCATTTTTACTTGAAACTGTACAAAATTTTCTTCCGGGGGGGCATGCCCCCGGACCCCCCTGTGGTCCATGACCTTTGGGTGGGCTGAGCCCACCCAAAGCTCTGATGCTAAAACCGCCCCTGGTCAGTGGCCAATCACCTGGCTTCCCATTAATGTGAAGTGAATAGAGAGGTCCAGTAACGAGTCCGGAAATCATCGATGCTAACGCCCCTGGTTCCAAACAGTTTTCGCCTATGGGAGTTTTGAATGGGTTTTTGGCGCGATGCTTCTAATAATCTCTCTGGGCAACGCTGGCTTAATCAAACGCGAACCAGTGTTTAGTAATATCATCTTCACACAGGAGGACCACTTTTATGAGTTTTGAAGCTTTTACTTGCCGTTAAAAGGACGGCTAGCTAGCAAACGGCTAAATGAGACTACACTTTTGAGTCGATGGGGATATATACGTCAATAACGTCACCACTTCAAAGGGCGAACACGGAAATTCTCTTTCCCTCACCTGGTTCAGCCCCGGGGTAATCAGTGCACAGCAGCGCGCACATCAACAACACTCCAGGTTGAGTGCTGACGTGACGTGGAAGCCTATGCGACAGTGTGTAGTTCTAGATTAGCTTAGCTGGAGCTTTTTACTTCTAGGGCTCGCATTTACGCTTCAAAACTCATGAAAGTGGTCCTCATGTGTGAAGATTATCCGACGGAACTCTGGTTCGCGTTTGATTAATCTTGCGTTGCCCAGAGACCTTATTTGAAGCATCGCGGCAAAAACCCATTCAAAAATCCCATAGACAGAAACAGTGTAGAACCAGGAAGTTCGGGACTTCCGCATTCAGCCTACAAAAATACGTCATCCCTGGACCTCTCTATGGAAAAGCTTTAGTTCCTCGAATGACCACTATGCATCGGGAGCACTGAGCAGTATGTTAAAATGCCCGACTTTGTAAGATGATGAAACATCTTTCCAGTGAGGGGCAAAACACGGTTCAAAGTGATTACCTGAAAACTTGTAGCCTAAATGACAGCCAGGGATGTGTATTGGTATTCATCTCTCTGCTGTGTTGCATGTTTTTTTCAGTCCTTAAAGGGACAGCACACCCTAAAATCCAAAATACATATTTTTCTTCACACCTGTAGTGCAATTTATCCATATAGATTATATTCTTCGGCCATATGTCTGCCTTCTCTGCAATACAATGGAACTGGATGGCACTTGGCTTGTGGTGCTCAAAGCACACAAAAATATATTTGTAAAACTCAACAGCAATGTCTCTTTACAGAAATAATGGCCCGGTTACTCAAGATAATCCACAGACCTTGTTGTGACCAGTTTAATGTAGAAACTATTTTCTTTCGACCGAACCCGCTAGCTGCTATAGCTCCTACATGAAACTGCAACTAGCAGCAGCTTTAGAGCAGCAGCTAGCTAGCAGATGTAGTTGGGTTGAAAATACAAAATGGTTCATATGAAACTGCATTTCCACTCAGAGTACATGCTGTGTGTGTGTGTGTGTGTGTGTGTGTGTGTGTGTGTGAGAGAGAGAGAGAGAGAGAGAGAGAGAGGGAGAGGGAGGGAGAGAGGGAGGGAAATGGAGAGAGGGAGATGGAGAGAGAGAGAGAGAGAGAGAAAGAGAGAGAGAGAGAGAGGGAGAGAGAAAGAGAGAGAGAAAGAGAGACAGAGGGAGAGAGAGAGAGAAAGAGAGACAGAGGGAGAGAGAGAGAGAGGGAGAGAGAGGGGGAGGGAGAGGGAGAGAGACAGAGGGAGAGAGAGAGTGAGTGAGAGAGAGAGACAGAGGGAGAGAGAGAGAGAGAGAGAGAGACAGAGGGAGAGAGAGAGAGAGTGAGTGAGACAGAGGGAGAGAGAGAGAGACAGAGGGAGAGAGAGAGTGAGTGAGAGAGAGAGACAGAGGGAGAGAGAGAGAGAGAGAGACAGAGGGAGAGAGAGAGAGAATGAGTGAGACAGAGGGAGAGAGAGAGGGGGAGAGGCAGAGAGAGAGAGAAGGGGAGAGGGAGAGAGAGGGGAGGGAGAGAGAGAGAGAGAGGAGGGAGAGAGAGAGAGGGCGAGGCTTGATGAGACACCTTATGAATGCATACCCCAGATTAATAACCATTGCGGCTTAATGGAAACAGCCGCCCACAGACGCCATGACGTCATGATACGTTCAACTCGCACAGCACTTGTGTTTGGTTATAATTTCACAGGGGGTATATTGCATACAGACTGTGATACAAATGGACGTTATATCTGTCAAGTTATTGACACTCACAACACCAACTTTATAGTTATTAACATTTATGGTTACAACACAATATCAGATAACAATATTTTGCTTAGCAATGTGGAAAAGAGAATTCGTTATTGGCTTTCCAGATTTCCTAATGCGTATCTACTTATAGGTGGTGATTTTAATATCACATTGGACAACACTTTTGACAGGTGGCCACCCGGACCACAAAATAGTTCCAATGCAAATCTGAAAATGCTTATGCAAAGATTTGATTTAATAGATGCATGGAGAAACAAATTTCCTTATGACAGAACCTTTACTTGGTCCAATAAATCAAGGTCTAGACAATCTAGAATTGATTTTTGGTTAATTTCGAACAGTGTCAAAGATTGTGTAAATGTTAACATTCTTTCCACCCCATTGACTGATCACAAGGCAATTCAAATTCACATTTCTTTACTTCCCTCTGCTTGTAACTCTCCACAAAATTCATATTGGAAACTTAATAGCTCTATTTTGTGTCATGAAGCAGTTAAACTCAAGGTCAAAGAACTAATACAAGTTTTCTGGAATGAGGCTCAAACTGAAGGAGTATATGGCAGTAAATGGGAACTTTTAAAATTTGAAGTTAGCAAATTTTTTAGGAAATATAGTAGTAATCTTGCTAAGGTTAAGCGATGTGAGGAAGAAAAGGTGATTTCCACACTAACTGCCTTAACCTCCAAATGTCCTGATGAGCTATCCTCCCAAGAAAAAGAAACACTTTTCGAATATCAAAACAGACTAGATAAGCTCTATCAATCTAAAGCTGAAGGGGCTTTTGTAAGGTCCAGGAGACGATGGCTTGAAGAAGGTGAACAGAACTCAGCGTATTTCTTTAGGTTAGAAAAATCCCAGTCCAAAAATAATACCATTCATCAACTTAAAATAGAGAATGTAGTGTGTGATGATGCAAACAAGATTGCAAACTTCTGTTCTATTTTTTATAAAAATCTATATAGCTCTCAATACTGTGATGAGAGTACTGTTTCATTTCTGGATCCTCTGGTTGATACCATCCCAATCAACACTCCTGATCAAGAATTCTGTGATCAGCCAATCTCTCTTAAAGAAATAGTGGACTCAATTAATAGTTTAAAGAGCAATAAATCTCCTGGAGTGGATGGACTTAGCTCAGAATTCTATAAATCCTTCTCTAAAGAACTGGCTCCCTTCCTATTAGAAGTATTCTGCGAAAGTATTGCTAAAGGTGTTCTCCCACCTACTTTAACACAGGGCTTAATAACCCTTATCTCTAAACCTAAGAAAGATTTATTACTTATTGATAATTGGCGCCCGATTAGCCTCCTAAATAATGATTACAAAATTCTAGCTGTAATTTTTGCTAAGCGCATAAAAGTTGTTTTGGATGATATCATAGATGACACACAGTCTGGATTTATGAGAAATAGGCACATTTCCAACAATATTCGCCTAGTACTGGATATATTAGACTACCCTGAGCTAGTAAACAATGAAAGTTTCATCCTTTTCCTGGACTTTTACAAAGCCTTTGACTCGATTGAACATGAATTTATCTTTAAAACACTTAACAAATTTGGATTTGGCGACTTTTTTTGCAAAACAATTAAAACATTATACACTAATGGAAATAGCTCAATTAAATTAAAAAATGGTACATCTCCCAGATTTGAGTTAGGACGGGGAATTTGCCAGGGATGTCCTATCTCTCCATATTTATTTTTGTTATCCACCCAATTATTAGCCAATCATATTAAAGCTAGTGGCTTGAATGGTATGTCAATTATAGATAGGAAAATCATTATCAGCCAACTGGCTGATGACACTACGCTCTTCTTAAAAGATTCCTCTCAGATTCCTCTTGCTCTTGGTGTAATCCAGAAGTTCTCAAAGGCTTCGGGTCTTAATTTAAATGTGAACAAGTGTGAATTATTGGCAGTAAAAAACTGTGTGTTGCCCTCGATATGTAATATTCCAATTAAGGAGACAATCACCTACCTGGGGATAGTCATAACAAAAAACCAGAAAGCTAGATGTGACCTGAACTTTATCCCGATCTTAGAGAAAACCAGGAAAAGACTTAATCAGTGGCTTCAGAGAGACCTTTCTTTAAAGGGTAGAACGTTACTTTCTAAGGCAGAAGGTATTTCCAGGCTCACTTACGCTGCTATCTCATTAGATGTTGACAAAAAAACGAGTAAAGATATTGACCAACTGCTTTATAACTTCATTTGGAAAAATAAAATTCATTACATTAAAAAGTCTGTCTTAGGGACAGTCCGTTATTTATGAGAGGGGGGGGTATGGTGCAGGGGCGACTTTGTTTTCGTTTTGTTCCTTCACCCTCCCCAGATCTATAAATATTTTTCCATGTCCCTCCCTGAGTGACTGGAGATAAATGCATCACCCTCCCTCCACCATAAATAACCACACTTTATCATATTCACACCAAAGGTATAGAAAATATGACCTTTTCCGATGATTTGGCTATGTTTGATAGCGCCCTATGACATCGGGGGAGAGAGGGGGCGGGGGCATATAACGTTAGTAGCCTACCCAGCCCATAAACGGCCTAATCTCCTAGTTATAAAGCCGATCACCCGCTCAGTACCGCTCAGTCCCGCTCCAGTTTCAATCACAACATGTTCGAAAGAGAATGCATCGGTGCATGGCTAATTGAGCCACATGTGAAATCTCCCACTCCCAGCATGCATTGAGGGTAATACATTGACAAGAAATAGCAACCAAATCAGCCTAAATAGGCTAAGTGGTAGATATAAATAATGTTTATGTTAGCACAACATGCAATTGTAGAACCTTTCAATATTGGACAAAATAAAACAATAAAAATCAAAACACAACCCTATGTGAAACATGTATGTAATCCAGGTGCTATATATATCCCTTGCAGATTTAACGTTATTTGGATGAGTGACACTGATGCACTGTGATGTCCGCTCCAGCCTCCAATACTTCATGTGCACGCCCACTATTTTCTTGCCAGCTGCTGCGAGACGAGAAGGAAGAGAAACGAGCATGCAGCCGACTCTGCTGAGCTCATGTTATTTGTAGTGAGCAATGCCCATTGCCCAGGCGTTTAAACGCAAATTAAAACACCCTTTTTATCTCTTTTATTCTTTTGAGCGGAGCGGTGAGTGCAAGCGGGTGAAATCTGTATCGAGCGGCGAGCGGTCTGGAGCGGAGTCCAGTCACCATACAGGTAAACCATAGATATAAATAGGGGAGTAAACACAAATTTTGGAACGAAAAAACGCATTTAAAAATATATACAAAATACAAAAAATGAAAGTTGTATAACCCTCCCTAAAGCCAAAATAAAAAACACAAGTCCATCCCCAGTACTCAAAAAAATATTTGATACCCCTCCCCCTTTCTGCACCATACCCCCCCTCTCATAAATAACGAACAGTCCCTTAATGAATAACTATAATAATGGTGGTCTAAATTTTCTTGATTTTAGTACATTAAACAACACTTTCAAGGTGAACTGGATTAGACACTACTTGAAAGACCCTACTTCTGTTTGGAATTTTATTTCTCATCACATGTTTTCTTATTTGGGTGGTCTGAAATTTGTCCTACTTTGTAATTACAATATTGACCGGATTCCTGTTTCTCTCTCAAATTTCCATAAGCAAGCACTTTTGGCTTGGTCTCTTATTTATAAACACAATTTTTCCCCAAATAGATATTTTATTTGGAACAACAGGGATGTGTGCTATAAAAAGAAATCTTTATTTTTTGACAACTGGTTTAGGAATGGTATTGTACGGGTGAGTCAACTTTTCAATAAGGAGGGAAAGCTTTTTGGCTACCAAGAATTTCTCGTACATTATAAGATCCCTGTGAGCCCTAAACAATTTGCCATTGTTTTTGATGCTATTCCCTCTGGTGTTATCATGCTTTATAAGGGTTATGCTTTTCCTGCTTCTGATACGACACCTTCACTTGATCCAGTTGACACACCTATAGGAAAATTATGTTTTCGGCCTGCTTCCTGTAAAAATAATAGAAACGTCCGCACCTTGTTCCAATATGATTGTGTCTCTGTCCCATATGTAATGGCTTCTTGGAATAACCTTGTTCAGAATCAGGATATATGTTGGGAAAAAGTATGGTCTCTTCCTAATAGATTCCTACTGGTGAACAAGGTCAAAGAAATTTCTTTTAAGATTATTCATCGGTGTTATCCTGTCAAGTCATTTATGGTAAGGTATAAGAAGGATATTGATGTGACCTGCACTTTTTGTAACTTGCACCCAGAGACTGTATTTCATTTGTTTTGGACCTGTGAACACACTCGGAAGCTGTGGCAAGGTATATGTCGTTTCATTTTGGACTCTATATATGACACATTTGTGCTTCACTTGAAGGATGTGTTGTTTGGGTTTACAAATTACAAGAGAGATTTAGATAATGAATTCTTTCTTTGTAATCTCATCATATTACTGGCAAAGTTTTATATCCATAAATGTAAGGTGTTGAAAATGAAACCCTCTTTTTTCACGTTTAAGAAAGAAGCAGAGTCCTACATCAGAACATTAGCTACCTCATGCAATATTAAAGCTGTGAAAACCTTGAATTTATGCTCCAATTTTGGCATTTTGCTTTAACTGTAATTTATATGTATACTGCACTTTTTTGTTCTTTTTGTAATTGCAATGTTTTTTCTGTAATCCCTGGCGTTGTATATTTGTTTGTTTGTTATTCTTTGTCATTGTATCACTATTGTTGTCAATAAAAAAAAAAAAAAAAAAAAAAAAAAAAAAAAACTTGTGTTTGGTTAGCTTTAGGCTACTCACTGTTGTTGATCTTCCGGGTCGTTGACCAGGTGGTTTGGCTGGTAGCGTTATGTAGTAGTACTGTAGGCTATTGTTGATTGATTGGAGTGAGGCAAACTGCTTGTACAAAACTAAATGAAAATCCCAAACCAACAAAACAAACTTTCCCCCAAATTAAACAGACCATCAAAAACGGAAGAAACCCAGCAAAAATAACCAAAAACACGTTGCGTGTGGTTGAAGACTGTCTCCGTCAACTCCTTCCTGAGCACACCTGCCTTCATTAAGGGGGTTCACGATTTGTGGGTCAGGTGACGCTGTGCTCTTTACATGCAGCACCAAAATCCTCCACCAGGTGTCGCCAAACGATTACCATTAAAACTAAAAATTAGATGGAGGTCCTTAGAAATGGCTCTAACAATAACATACTGTAGGAAAAGCTCCTGACAAACATACAAAATTCACAACATGCAATGCAAACACCCGCAAACATCCACATATCAAAAGACAGACTCAGGCACGCACACACACACACACACACACACACACACACACACACACACACACACACGCACGCACGCACGCACGCACGCACACACACACACAAACACATGTAAACAAAAACAACCCCCACCCCCATGCACATACACATATGCACATTTCATTTCATTTCATTTCTTTATTTATCTCGAACAATAAAACACAAAACAGTAAAAGATCAATCATAAACAAACAATACATTTGAATAATAAAAAAAGAAATATGAAAGACAATAGTTATGTTCGAGAAGGAGCAGGAAGAAGCACAATGCTTATTTTATCCTGCCCCTACTTCAACAATGAGATTTTAAATCTTATATTTAAAAGAAGTAAATAAAATAAGAAGCAATTTCACAAAAGCATTTACATCATCACCACCATCATGGTTATAAACATCTACCTACATGTTGTCATCATCACCAACATCATGACCAACATCACCACATACAAAACCATGTGTGCCACCTACAAAGCTGCGCCACAAGATGTTACTTAAGCAATAGCACGACCTCGAGTGTGATATTGCTTTTATACAACAGTTCTATTAACAGTAAAACAAGGAATATAAAATAAACATAAATACATCTCATTAAAATCCTTATTGAAAAAAAACCTTGATAAAAACAACTACAGCAAGAAGATCAATGCAATAAAAATAGAGCCGGTAAGAAACAAAGAATTAGAGGCGTCCACAAGCAATCAGGAGTGAAAGTGAGTCATCATTATGAGTAGATCATTGCCATCGTTAGGCCTGGGCTTACAGGGCTAGAGCTCAAATCTTTTATGAAAAGCCCTCATCTCAAATATGGCAATAATAATAATAATAATAATATAGCTTACCCCTGTAATGGCAAAAAATGCTTGTTGTTTGAAACAATTAATCAGTCGCTCGTTTAAATGAACAAAGAAGGATTTATTTCCAAGTAATGGTCTGTCTGTATACAGAGAGTCACACTCGATTGGAAGTTTCAGAAGAAGTGCCCCAAAAGCTAACTCATATCTATATCTTATAAGGAGCAGTGGCTGGCCCCCCACCCTCCGGAGTCTGCTGTAAAGTTCCATCACCTCACCAGGAGGACTCAACTCTCATTCTGGTCAAGCAGACCTGGACGTTATCTCCCTCACATGCCTGAAGGCCTTTGAAGCTCACCAAGCAAGAGATGATTCATCTTAATGATGTTTTTTAATGATGTTTTGGAACTACAACACATCTCAGATGGGGAAGGCCGCTCACCAACACTGAACACAGACAATAATGATCAACAATCAATAGATCAATCAATCCATCAATCATTTTCACTGACAGCCCCCTCTATTCATCTCTTATGTTTTAAAGCCATGACAATAATTGGTGATCAGAAATGCAGGCAACATACTTCCTCTCTGTGTGCAGGTTACATAAAGAAGGAGATCACTCTAATCACAGCGTTTGAATTTGGCATTGGGGCTAGACTTTGGGGGCATTTCCATTGAAGTGAATTGAGCTGGCATGGAAAGTCCCTCTATAAACCATCATGTGTGGTGTTTCACCTTGGATTGAAAAATGCTTCCACATTGCAAAATGTGAACGCTGTTATGGTAGTGATGTCTTATCCTTCTTTATAGTTCCTTGTATGTACAAGCGCACGGTGCTGCTGATTCACAGACTGCCAGCATGTGCTGGTACCGCTATGTTGTCAGACTGAGCGAGGGAGGGGGGGGGGACACTGCAGCACCAAAATTGCACAAATTGTGTTGGGGGGAAAAAATTGGGCGGGTTCCCCGTCCCCTCCCTGAACTAAGCCCCCAATCTCTTCAGACCCTAGAAACGCCCCTGGGGTAGATGTCGTTAATGAGTGATTTTGTGTACTACTAGCAGTTAGCTTAGCACACATTGAAATAGATACTGTCATCTTTCTTTGGGCTATCAACACCAAACTTGGTGCAGTCCTATAAGGTTGTTGCCCTGGATGTGCCCACCGAGTCTCAGGGTCATAGGACACTGTGAAGTGGACTTGACTGTAATGGATACAATTTGGTCAAAATCTAAAAACTCATAACTTATTATAATATCTCTTAACTAATAACTTGTTTTATCTAATTGTTAAATGAAATAATAACTTTATTCTGGCATGTCCATCCACCATGTATCCCAAATGTGGACATGGAGGGACATGGTTTAAGAGTCACAGTTCACTACGGCAGAGTAGAGTATGTTTGGTTCTGATCCATGGTGGCTGGATGGAGACCCAGGTAGGTGGAGTCTGGATCAGATCTGGAGGCTGCAGCAGAGTTTGCATAGATGGGAATCTGCAACAAATAACATTAAGTTCAGCAAAGTGACAACTGGACATGACAGCACAGCTGAAATACAGTGGTAGCCATGGAAACTCCTTCTTGCATGTATACTACATCTGCATGCATTAACTCTATACACAGTAGACACACACTGTAAAGTAAACAGTTACATAGGCCCCTATCGTTGCATCGGCGCAGTTTCTAGGCCGAGCGGCAGGCGCAGATCAAAGCAGTGGGCGTGGACAGGCGCACTTGATATCGTCGTGCTGGCGCTAGATGCAGCCCAAAGCATTACAACCACGCCTTTTAGGCGTAAAATTATGCACCGTCATGCTCATTGGATAAGTGCAATAAACGAATCGCACGCTTGCCTTTTTAGCTCCAATTCCAGTGATCCCGCAAAACCAGACGAAAGCCAAACGCTCTGCCCCCCCCCCCTCCCTTCATCCAGCCTGTCTGTCTGCATTATAGGCTATTATTCCATATTATTATGCTTCTCAAACCAATCTAACTGCAGTTTCAATACTGCAAGCATGTAAATACGCTACACTATAGCAAGATCAAAGTGAAAATAATGTTCTATGCATCAGCTAGAAAAATATAGCCTATTAGATTGGTGAAAGTTTGTCCAGAAAGATATCATTTTCTCTCGCCTGCTGCAGGAAGGATGATGCACATAAATATACCCTACATTATGTCAAGTCATTGCATAAATGTGTTTTTATTGTAAAACTAAATGTGAAATAGGGCCAAGTTATTGGAGGGACATCACAGTATAGCAGATGCCATTAGAAGCGCGTTCCGAAGCGCGTTCCGCTGTTACTTCTCTAAATCACGTTAACTCGACAAGGGGTATATATAGGCCCAGGAGGACATATATGTTTCACATAGGGTGGTGTTTTCATTTCGATGTTTTATTTGGTCCAATATTGAAATGTTGACAATGGCAGGCTGTGTTACCATTACACATTAATTTAGAACTACCTTTTATATCTATTTTGGCTCATTTGGTGGCTATTTAGTAGCGAAATGAAGAAACACAATGCATGCTGGGAACTCAGAGAGAGAGAGAGAGAAGGGTGACAGAGAAGAAGCAGTGAAGCCACAGAATAGGCCTGCTTTTCAAAAGCGCAAAGCGCTAAATGTAGGCCAGGTCCCAAGATATCACTAGGCTGGTATTTAGCGCCGACACGCCCACTTTGGGACTGCGCCACGCCCATTCGGCCTAAAGCGCATTTGGCAGCCTAAAGCCTATTGCTATCTTGCCGAAACAGGCGCAAGGCACGTTTTTTTGCGGTTAAGGCCCGTAATAGCGCCGATGGCCTGTGGGAGAATAGAGCCCATAATGTACATTTTAAAGGATTTCACATTTACAACATCATGAGATTACATGATATAGAATGGAATTTCACCACTCTTCATTCTGCTATATAATGATTATAGCAGCTTACAGTATATAAACCAAATTGAATGAAACCATGAGCCAGAAAGATGTCTTATGAAAGTATATATAAAGCCATACAATCTCTGACAAACTCTATTGTCAGAGGACTGAAATCTCAATGTACCACATAATGTACAGAGCTCAAAATATTCAGTGAAGTAACTGACAGTTGACATGGATTACTTCTACTGTAAGACAGGGAAAAGAGGAGGGGTGAATACTCTGACTTGGAGCCTACAGGCCTGCCTGTGTTTATCAGCAAAGCGTTCCTGTCTCAGGGTCTTTGTCATGCTGAGTTTTATTTTATTTTATATATATATTTTTATCCCATTTTTATCCGTCTTTAGTGCTAATTTAATTTATTTATCCTGGTTGCTACTCCACCCTCTGCCGATCTGGGGAGAGCTGAAACTGGCTCCATGCTTCCTCCGAGACATGGGCAGTTAGCCAGCCGCTTCTTTTCACCTGACAGGGGAAGCTTCACCGGTAGGACATAGCACGTGGGAGGTTCACGCTATTCCAACCAGTTCCCCTCCCTCCGAACAGGCGCCCTTAACGACCAGAGTAGGAACCACATTAGCAACCAGGATATTGCATGTTTTGGTGAAGGGGTTCCTATATGAAGGAAACCCCCGGGAGGCACGGGGAGAACATGCAAACTCCACACAGAAAGGCCCTTTTGATGACCCCACCCGGGCGGTGGGCACTCGAGGACATGCGGACGGGCACGCATTCCTTCAGCGTTCACAGCGTCCCAGGTGGGAATCGAACCCAGGACCTTCTAGCTGTGAGGCGACAGCACTTACCACTGCACCACCGTACCCCCCTGATTTTAGATGCTGAGTTTTCTGAAGGCTAGAGCAAAGGGGAGAAATCTCCTGCTTGATAAGTTCTGTGTCTCTGCATGTGTGAGATGTCTTGTGACTAATAACTCATACCATTAATTATGCGCATGCAATTATAGCTTATTGATTATTAAATGCCAATTAATGGAACTTCAATTTTCCACATCCTTTAGTTAGGCTATTACATTGTATTAGCTATTCAAATCAGTGGGAGTAGAAATAGATACAGTATAAACAAATAAAAATGGTACCTGCAGGTTTCTGGCATCTGAGCTTCCCCTTGTGTTCGAACCTGTGGACAGACAGTACAAAGGTTGTTTTTTTGTCCATGCGTGCGCACGCGCGCACGCACACACACGCGTGTGTGTGTGTGTGTGTGTGTGTGTGTGTGTGTGTGTGTTTGTGTGTGTGTGTGTGTGTGTGTGTGTGTGTCAGCCAGGGTGGGAAGGTAACTCACCATCACGTTCCCTCTTTGTCTTCCATTTGTAGAGCAGCAGCAGACTGACAGCCAGCAGCACGACGATGACAACCAGACTCACACACACAGCCCAAGCCACGTGGCAACCTGGGCGAGAGAGATAGAGGAAGAGTGGAGACGATGAGAGAGAGAGAGAGGATGAAGGGAACATAATTGTATAAATAATAAAATCCTGTGTGTATGTGAGTGATGAAATAATTTGGTCTGATCAACTAAAGGGAGAGAAATGTGAACTCCTGGTGAGATATGAGGTTTCCTGACTTACAGTATCTAGCTTAGCTCGTGTTAGAAATGATGTTAGAGATGATAGACTTGTGTCACTGTAGCTCCTCATGTCTACTTTCCTGTATAAACATGTTCGTTTTAGGCTCTGTGATGATAAAGGTGTTGGATGATCTAAACATGGTGAAAGTATCAAGATGCACGGTCACCAAATAAATCCACAATATCCATATTAGAAAATCTTGTAAACGAGCTGTTTGGACTTTTTTTTTTTGTACTATTCTTTTGTATTTAATCACCATTATAACTAGCACCATACTGCACTTAAAAAAAAATCTTTACAACATAAGCAGTCCATACTGTAGCCTACCTGCAGCCTGTTGGACGGTACTGACAGGTGAGGAGGGGGCGGAGCTTCCTGGTGTGTCTGTTGTTGTTGTTGTATCAGGAGAGACAGTGGAGGTTTGTGGTGAAGAGGTTGGAGCTGTGAACAACAAACATGATGAAACATTGAGATGCAAAACTCAATACTGATATCATGAGAAAGATGCAGGCTCCTTTTCACGTGAATAGTGGTAACATCAAGTATTAATGAAGAAAAATAAATGCTATGAAAATATTTAAGAAATCTTTTCAAATTAATGTTAATTAAATAATTGTAGCTAATAGGCTAAAGGCTAGTGTTCCACCAAGGATAGCGTTTTTTTGTAGTAGCTAAACAATGTGGTTGATAGTTAATATTTGAATTAACTGTAATGTGTGTGGTCACAGTTTACCAGGTATACTGTAGGTATAGTACAGGTATAGGTATAGCACAGGTATAGTTTATCAGGTATTTACAGCAGTATAGAACTACAGCGGGACTCTATGAGGCCATGACATCATGAAGTATTCACATTATATTAAAATATATATATATTTAACATGCTCTTCTAAGTGGTGATATACATATTTTCAGTTACAAACATAAGCACATTGCATTGGAAATATGAATCATATAGTCATAAATAAATGGGCATGTATCTGTAAACACAAATGTAAATCTACAATAACAAATCTGTGTAGTTATTTCAAACAGGAGCAGCTGTCAGTGAGCAAAGCTTCTAGTTTGGATGTGAAAGATTTCTTCAGGCCTCCGAAAAATATGCAGCAACACTTTCACGACTTTAAGTGAGAACTCACCTTCTGTCACTTTGAGGTCAACTTCCTCGTATGAATGTGGATCATCACCAAACATTGTGTCCACAGCACACCTGTACCTTCCTGAGTCAGACTTGATCAGTTGTGTGATGGTCACAAAGATGATTCCATCCCTCTTATCTTCAATGCTGTATCTGCCTTTCTGATCTTTGTCCTTATCAGTTTCAATGAGAATGTTTTTATTGATGCATTCTCCCTTACAGAAGAGCTTCGTTTTGTCTTTTTCAGCCTTATCGAAGATGCATGGAATTGTGATATTTCCCCCTTCAGCTGCCTTATAGACTCTGACTTTACACACAGTGACATCATACAGCGCCGCTGAAAAGAGGAAAAATCAATAGTTCTGATCAGTACTGTGAGAGGAGTAATCAATAGTTCTGATCAGATCTGTGAGAGACTAAACACTCACTGCTCCTTCACATTCACATTGCCAGCTGCATTTAAACTAGCCTGCTACTGCTGGCCAATGAGCAGCGGTCTGGGCAGATTGTGGGAAAGTGCCTTGCTAAACGGCACTTTCTACAGAAAAGCCACATGTGAAAATCCAGATATATATTCATATGGATAACACTTTACCTTATAATATTCTAGTATTGTAAGTACGCTATACTCTATTGTGTGATGAAAACTGTAACAGTAAAAGTAGGTGTTTGCTGTAAAAGGGGGTACAGTAAATTGGCACCTATAAACCCACACACTGAATAAGCATAGAGAATTCTGACAGCACTTGGGTCAACTCACGTAAGTAATGTGAGCATGGCAACATGATCACTTCATTTTTAGGCCTATCCTATTCTAGGTCAATATCAGATCAATCTCCCATTAAATACTTAGGTATTAGAAATGTTACTTTATAATAGGAGTATAGGATATAACATGGTCAAGATGAGCTCTGATAGTAAGACTGCTGGTATAGTTGAAGATATCCCTCAAACTTATGAGGAGTTTTACAGGTATTGGAATGTGTCTCAGGACACATGTGACCTGTACACAAATGTATTATGGTAGAAAAAGATAATCAAAAAGTAGTTTAGAATCAAAAGTAGTTTATTCAAGACAGAAAAGACAGAAACAGAAAAAGGTTAACAAAATATAATTCAACTTAAACTGCAGTATTAATATTATGTATTCATTATATTTGCTATTTTAAGTATTCTGTTACTAGGCAGTCCTGAGTGGCTGAATCTAGTGTGTGAGAGGAAACAAACTTTACTTGAAGAAACCACAGTGGCTGCTAGGTGTGAATGTTTTTTTCCAATGAATGCTTGATGACGTGTTTTGAAGAGAAGAGGAAGCTGCAACCAAAATTAATCTAATAAACTACTTTTGATTCTAAACTACTTTTTGATTATCTTTTTCTACCATAATACATTTGTGTACAGGTCACATGTGTCCTGGCTGGGACACATTCCAATACCTGTAAAACTCCTCATAAGTTTGAGGGATATCTTCAACTATACCAGCAGTCTTACTATCAGAGCTCATCTTGACCATGTTATATCCTATACTCCTATTATAAAGTAACATTTCTAATACCTAAGTATTTAATGGGAGATTGATCTGATATTGACTGATATATTGCTTATTCAGTGTACTGTGGGTTTATAGGTGCCAATTTACTGTACCCCCTTTTACAGCAAACACCCTACTTTTACTGTTACAGCTTGTGGGTCATGATACCTTGCATAATAAATATAATTTATAGTTCTAGTGAATAAATTATTAATTATTAATATGTTAAATATAATATACCATTAATAATATGTATACCAATTTGCATATTTACAGAGTAATATTATGTACAATACAATTAACTAATAGTGCATATTATAATATATATACAATATAAATAATCATACCATGCTATTAATCGCTTCATATACACAACTTGTACCTTTTAAATAAATGTTCCTTATATATTTTTTTGAAATGGTTCACGCTTAAACATTGTTTGAGCTCAGCATCCATACTGTTCCAGAGCTTCACCCCACGGAGTGAAATACAAAAGGATTTCATTGTTGTTCGTGCCCTCAGTGTTTTTAAATTTGTCTTCCCCCTCAAATTATATCCCCCTTCTCTCTCAAAAAAAAGTTTTTGGATGTTACCTGGTACTTGATTATTTCTTGATTTATACATTATTTGAGCTGTTATATTCCACAATGTCAATTTTTTTTATTATTTTCGACTTGCTCGCATTACTTACGTGAGTTGACCCAAGTGCTGTCAGAATTCTCTATGCTTATTCAGTGTGTGGGTTTATAGGTGCCAATTTACTGTACCCCCTTTTACAGCAAACACCCTACTTTTACTGTTACAGCTTGTGGGTCATGATTTCAGTTGTGTCCTTTTGGTATTAAAATGATCAATCTATACCTTTCAATTCATATATAATAGACTACTCATATTCACCTCAAATAAAGCCCTTTGGCTCCAAGCCCTGTATGTAGCAGGTGTCACACATATTTATATAATGTGACACTGAAGAAAATGTGTTTAGACAGACCGACCGACAGACATCGCCTATATAGAAGACCAGTAGACAGACAGAGTTTACTCACCGAGCAAGACGTAACAGACGGTGATGTGATGGATATTCATGTTCAACTGTTGAACCGCCAAGTCTCTCAGTCTCTACTTCACCTATAGACGGTTTTAACTTGACAACAAAAACATTCTAAATTGAACCCCCGCTCACTTCCTGTTGCAGTGTTTGCTATGGACATAAAAGAAAAAAAAACATTCAAGTGCAGGACTGACCATTCCGTGAAAACCGTCTATACAGCTGAGCGGCGAAAACAAAAGTAACGATGTCGAGTGAACATTTCTGCAGTTTGCCGAATGCTGAGAAAGGAAGTGCTGTGGGGTTGCGCTCTGGTGAAAACCGTCTATACAGCAACCAATATCACTTCCCTGCTGTCAGTAGTGTCATCACACCTCCTTCTCTCTCTCCTTCTCTCTCTCTCTCTCTCTCTCCTTCTCTCTCTCTCTCTCTCTCTCTCTGTCTCCCCCTCTCTCCTCTCTCTCTCTCTCTCTCTCTCTCAGAACCTGCAGTCAAACCTATATGATGTATCTGCAGAGTTATAGGCCCTTATAAAACGGCTCTCTCAAATCAAGCAATCTGATTGGTTCACAGCCATTGTATAATTCCAGTAACCGAGTTCAATAACCCATGGCCATGGGTTATTTGTTGCCATGGCAACTCTCTTACTAAAAGGCAGCGCTGCGCTCGAGCCAAACAGCTTTCTCCTGATCTGCTGTATGGAGGGTCACTAGTCCTTACAATGAGTCATTATGGACGCATGATGGCGCAACTCTCTTACTAAAAGTACCTCAAAAACAAAATGGCGGAGACACCTTTCAGATCCTTGTGAATCGATCTTCGCTTATAACTTTACTAATACTTCGCAGAAAATGATGTTTTGTACAAGAATAGACGCGGGCTAATGTCTTAACCCCTCTCTCGCGCGTCCTCACTCTTAACCCCGCATTTCTAAATAAGACGTAATGTTACTTGGTGTAGGCATACGGCTCTGGTGTCAGCCTTTGCAAAAGCTCTCAGCAAGCGCCAGGATTGGCCAATGTCGACTTCAGTCTCCAGAACGATCCAATCAAATCACCCGCACGTCTATCTTCTTGCTATCTATCTATCTATATATCTTGTGTAAATTGTCTTCTCTATATCCATAAATAAAAATCAATCAATCAATCAATCAATCAATTGCTAGAGGTCCCGCCTTACAGTAGTGTTTCAACTGACTCTATCAGAATAAAATGCCAGTCGGACTTATAGTATTATTATTATTATATTATTATACTTGGGAACCGTTTTATAAAAGCAATATAGCACTCGAGCAGCGTGTGTTGTGGAATATATCCCGCTGATAAGCTGTTATCCCACTCGGCCGCAACAGCTTATCAGCGGGATATATTCACCACAACACACTTGCTCTCGTGATATATTGCTTAACTATCTTTGCATCGGGGTAGAAACTAGGCCGAGCGCCTGGCGCAGCGCTGATCAGTGGGCGTGGACCAGTGCACTTGATATCTTGGTGTTGGCGCTACACGCAGCCTAAAGCATTACAACCACGCCTTTTAAGCGTAAAATTATGCACCGTCATGCTCATTGGATAAGTGCAATAAACGAATCACACGCTTGCCTTTTAAGCTCCAATTCCAGTGGTCCAGCAAAACCAAACAAAGCCAAGCGCTCTGCTCCCGCCCTCCCCCCTCCCTTCATCCCGTCTGTCTGTCTCCATATATAGGCTATTATTCCATATTATTATGCTTCTCAAACCAATCTAACTGCAGTTTAAATACTGCAAGCATGTAAATACGCTACACTAGCAAGATCAAAGCGAAAAGAATGTTCTAAATGCATCAGCTAGAAAAATATAGCCTATCCCTATATGAGATTAATTAGATTGGTGAAAGTTTGTCCAGAAAGATATCGTTTTCTCTCCCCTGCTGCAGATGATGCACATACATATAGCCTACATTATGTAAAGTCATTGCATAAATGTGTTTTTATTGTAAAACTAAAATGTGAAGTAGAGCCAATTTATTGGAGGGACATCACAGTAGGACATGACAGTAGAAGCGCGTTACGCTGTCACTTATCTAAATCACGTTAAATCGACAAGGGATATATATAGGCCCAGGATGACATACAGTATAGGTTTCACATAGGGTGGTGTTTTCATTTCGATGTTTTATTTGGTCCAATATTGAAATGTTTTACACTTGCAGGTTGTGTTACCGTTACACCATATTTAGATCTACCTTTATATCTATTTCGGCTCATTTGGTTGCTATTTAGTAGCGAAATGGAGTAGCACAATGCATGCTGGGACATTACACAGGCAGTGAACTTACAACTCATTTTTCCTATGGGACGTGTGTTGTGTCTGTCTGAGCGAGGGAGTCAGAGAGAGAGAGTCGTATTGTGCCTGTCAGACTGAGGAGAGAGAGGGAGTGACACAGAGAAGGGTGACAGAGGAGAGCCAGAGGAGTGCTCCGCGCAACCAGCGCACTGAATAGGCCTGGTTTTCAAAAGCGCAAATGCTAAATTTACGGCAGTTGGGAAGATATCATTAGGCCGATATTTAAGGCCGAAACGCCCATTCTCGCCCATTCAGGGAGTGCGCCACGCCCATTCAGCGTAAAGCGCATTTACCAGCCTAAAGCCCTGTTGATATCTTCCCGAGGCAGGCGCAAGGCACGTTTTTTAGCGCCGAAGGCCCGTTTTAGCGCCGAAGGCCTGTGGGAGAATAGGGGCCATAGAGCCCAGAGAGCAAAGTATGGAGGTACCAAAGGTCTGTTTCCAGAAACATGACCCAGTTACTCAAGATAATTCAGAGACCTTATTGTGAGCAGTTTCATATGAACCATTTTGTATTTTCAACCGAACTACATCTGCTAGCTAGCTGCTGCTCTAAAGCTGCTGCTAGTTGCAGTTTCATGTAGGAACTATAGCAGCTAGCGGGTTTGGTCGAAAGAAAATAGTTCCTACATTAAACTGGTCACAACAAGGTCTGTGGATTATCTTGAGTAACCGGGTCATTATTTCTGTAAAGAGACATTGCTGTTGAGTTTGACAAATATATTTTTGTGTGCTTTGAGCACCACAAGCCAAGTGCCATCCAGTTCCATTGTATTGCAGAGAAGGCAGACATATGGCCGAAGAATATAATCTATATGGATAAATTGCACTACAGGTGCGAAGAAAAATATGTATTTTGGATTTTAGGGTGTGCTGTCCCTTTAAGGGCTGAAAAAAAAACATGCAACACAGCAGAGAGATGAATACCAATACACATCCCTGGCTGTCATTTAGGCTACAAGTTTTCAGGTAAACACTTTGAACCGTGTTTTGCCCCTCACTGGAAAGATGTTTAATCGTCTTACAAAGTCGGGCATTTTAACATACTGCTCCCGATGCATAGTGGTCATTCGAGGAACTACAGCTTTTCAATTCACTTCACATTAATGGGAAGCCAGGTGATTGGCCACTGCAGGGGCGGTTTTAGCATCAGAGCTTTGGGTGGGCTCAGCCCACCCAAAGGTCATGGACCACTGAACCCCTAGGGGGGTCCGGGGGCATGCCCCCCCGCAAGAACATTTTGTACAGTTTCAAGTAAAAATGGATCAAACTGGCGCACTTTGAGATCAAAATGAAGAGACTAGATCTATGAAGAACTACACACATCAATATCTTCTTTACCGTTCTGTGGTTTTACAGACACACACGCACGCACACTGAAAGAAAGAAAGAAAGAAAGAAAGAAAGAAAGAAAGAAAGAAAGAAAGAAAGAAAGAAAGAAAGTCATTGTGCACAAATAGCCTACCATTTGTGTTTTATTGGTCACGGCAACTTGAACAAGACCTTTTGGAGAATTCATGTTTATTAACAGGTTGGATAGCAAAGGTAAAAAACTGTGAAATATTTAAAAGTTTATGTGACTTAACTGTAAAATGTATGTTCCATAGCTGAATGTTGTTGGTGTGACATTAACATTGAGGAGCAAAGAAACAGGAATTGAAGCTTTAGCAGCCACTGAGCTGAAGCTAGTATTGGTTTGTTATTTCATCACTGCTTTTCCTCCAGTGGCCACTTCCCTCACTACATTTACTAACAGGAAAATGACCTCCAGTGGCCACTTCCCTCACTACATTTACTAACAGGAAAATGACAGAACCTGCAGAGAACGGTCTGTTAGTTTAATAAGTTTATTTATAGACTGCAGTGCGGAAGCATAAAAAAATACAGTGACAAAATACAATAACTGTAATAATAACAATAATAATAATAATAATAATAATAATAATAATAATAAGATTACATTATATGGTTGGTTTAAGAAATTTACATTTTCTAAATATATTTACACATTATATATTTACACATACTGTACATAATATATTTACATATATATGCAGACCTCTTCCATTACTCTAATTTCTAGACCAGTGGTTCTCAACCTTTTTCACGTCAAGGACCCCTCAACTGACACAAATTAGACCATGGACCCCCATCTGATATTTGTTTTGCTTTTTAAATGTTTTATTACAGAAAAAGTGTATGAAACCCAGGACCAAACCCTCATACATTCTGTCATTGTGTTACTTATGGATGGAATGATAGTGAAAATAATGGAACCCCCTCAAGGACTCCTGTTCCCCTGACCGCACTTTGAGAACCACTGTTCTAGAATCACTGAATAAAACCTTCAAATGTGAGGTAATGCAGCAGATTTACTGAACTATGTTCTTTATGATTTTCACGAAGTCATACATCAAGGACAGGCTGATAAAAATAGCGGGGACATGTTCATTCATTTCAATCAAGCGAAAACCAAAACAAGGAAGTCAAGCGCGTGCCGTCTATATAGCCAATCAGACTTGCGCGACACTGTGACGTAGTCAGCGACACTAGACATTTCACCAGGTAGCAACCACTGCTCGCCGACACTTGAAAGTGTCGACTCAAGTCCTCATTTCTGTCGGCGACCGTTTCAAAAGTGTCGGCAGACAAAGCATAAATTGGGCTTAACCCCTCCCCCTACCACTTCAGCCGGAGGCAGAACTCGCCATCTTTGGCTGCTCGGAGTCTTCTCTGAACTTCCCTACAGCTGTGCAACAGTCTTTTACACAAGGGACAACTGTTGCCAAGAAACTAATCCTGAAGGAATGGAAGTCCCCCTACTCACCCTCTTTTAAACTGTGGCTGACGGATATGACCTCTGTTATACGGCTGGAGAGACTTAGGTTCCTGAGGACTGACTCACTTAAGAGATTCTCTGCCATCTGGGACCCGTTTCTAACGTACCTCGTTGAGGTTGGGGGCGACTGGTTCCCCATGGACCCCCTGTGTGGGATCCTGGGCACAATACGCAAGCATATAAGCAGTGCTTATAAGCACCTTACAAGACTCGTAGCACGACGTCACACTGAATGTTGATAGTTTTTTTTCCCCGTTTTTTCTCCCTCTTTTGTTTTCCTGTGTCTGAGCCTGTTTGTCTTGTTCGTATGTTGTTCAGAAAAATTTAAAATAAAATATATATAAAAAAAAAACTCCCCCTACCCTAAAATCTCAGAACGTTACCATTTTACAATTTTGGAGCCGAAATTGTAACATTGGTCCAAAACGTTGCTATTTTACAATTGTCTGTGAGACTGTGTTGTTTATACAGATTTGAGTTGGGTGGTCTTTAAGCTAATGCTCAGGCAGAGTGACGGTAGAGGACAGAGAAACTGGACTGCTTTCACTGTGTGTTTCAGTGACGACCGCAGTGGTGGGTAACTGGGCCAGGGAGTAGATGGCATCATCAGCATTACCACCGGGGGCGCTGTTGCTGGAAGCATCACTTGGACCAGTGTGAAACTGGACTTTAGAGTAGTCGGCATCCTCAGAGTCCTCTTCAGCCTGGAGGCAGAAAACAAGGAGAGGTGGAGCAGTTTGTGTGATGAGAGAAATGATCATGGTTGGACCAGAGGCAGAATAAAGTGTCACATGGACCAAGTTGCTCGCAGTGTAGGCTACTGTGTACAGTAGGGTACAGGTAGTAGCCTATGTGATCGTGTGAAGGTCCACTTTTCACCCACTGCTTGTTGGACTAAGTCTGAAAGCTAAATGCTGTGACCTCATTTCCTGTCATTACCTTGTTTGGATCTGCAGCGTCTCCAGGACAGCTAGCCCCGGCTGGCGCGGCGTGTGTGGAGACTTCTCCAGGCCGAGATGTTTGTCTGTCCTCTCTGATCTCCTCATACACAGGTTCACCCTGCACCAAGGGAGGCTTAGCTTAGTTTGTACAGTATTAAAACTAGATATTCTCCATTGCTTGAGGTCCATTCAAAGGCGTGTGTGTGTGTGTGTGTGTGTGTGTGTGTGTGTGTGTGTGTGTGTGTGTGTGTGTGTGTGTGTGTGTGTGTGTAAGGCTCATTAGTATTAATCTCTCTACCTCTGTTCTGATTGGCTAACCGTTTCATGGGTGAAACGTGAGACGGTTACAGGTAACGAAAACTCTACGTTATTAACTCATTCCCGCAAGGGTTTCTGACCTTTTTCAGTGATTTTCCACGACCCACAGAATATTTTTGTCTGTGACTATGTAAACATGGAATATCCCAAAAGACAGAACAAATCCTCTACTTTCTGCCTTCTTGCGTTCTTTAGTTATTGAATAGGTGCGCTCCTCTTTCAAGGACCGCACCTGCCGTTTAAGCGGTCTTGGCGACTAGTGCTCGTCAATGTCACTCCTCCTACCTCTTCTCCTGGCAGGGGGATCTTCAACCTCAGCTGCGGCCAGAATTGCCAATAATCTGGCTTTCATGGTTACAGTGTGAACAATCAACATAAAACAGACGAAACCAGCTGGCTACCGTCCGTGTGATCGTTGTGCCCTGAACTGTACTGCACGTGACTGCAGGAAAAAAACAAAACAAAGCACACAAACACGCTCCGTGCGCTGTGTTTTGTGCGCATTGGAAGAGCTCTTGACATGGTTTCCAAACATTCAACGTGGTTTGAAATATCCCTTGCTCTGACTCCTTGGCGTTTTACTGTTTTTTATTGTGTATAATTATGTTGTATATTGTGTATGTTGTTTAATTCTGTCGTATTTTTATTGTTGCATCCTGCTGCAAAACTAATTTCCCCTAGCGGGACAATAAAGTGAACCTTGACCTTTACCTTGACCTTTACCATCAGAAAGGCAAAAGGCCATATGGGTTTAGGGCATTTCTTACCCCGCTCGCCGGACGCTTCTGGCTCATACTGAGCGCATTAGCGCCCGGCGAATGCAACGCATTTCACATTTTAGATTTTGCCATTTTCACGTCTGGGTCTAAAATGCCTGCTCCTACCTGAGTCTTCACGTGAAGTGAAGACGCTATCCGATGTCCAACATCCTCTTCTTTTAATAACACCTAGTTGTTGCATCCAAAATGTTGCATAAAATCCACTTTTCTGTCGCTCAAAAACCGAAAACCATGTATTTGGAGCACCGCTCCTTCTTCTTCTCTGATCTGAAGCAACTCGGAACAACGACTCACTGTTTACTCACTAATGCCCCCCACACTTCCGCAATGGTATTGCATCTCCGTTTCTGCACAAATGCAGAAATGGGAGGTGCAATACCATTTCGGAAGTGTGGGGGGCATTGTTGAGTAAACAGTGAGTCGTTGTTCCGGGTTGCTCCAGATATATGGTTTTCGGTTTTTGAGCGACAGAAAAGTGGATTTTATGCAACATTTTGGATGCAACAACTAGGTGTTATTAAAAGAAGAGGATGTTGGACATCGGATAGCGTCTTCACTTCACGTGAAGACTCAGGTAGGAGCAGGCATTTTAGACCCAGACGTGAAAATGGCAAAATCTAAAATGTGAAATGCGTTGCATTTGCCGGCCGCTAATGCGCTCAGTATGAGCCAGAAGCGTCCGGCGAGCGGGGTAAGGGCATTTCCACACTAGGAACCATTGCTTTCATTCCGTGCCTGAGAACGTACCTCTGCTACAAGAGTCTTCACAGGAGAGCGTGATGCTTCTGGAAAACATGCAGATCCACACATGGTTAAACTTTACACTGATGAAGACACACAATATGATGACAATTGACAACACAGACATGATTTACACTGATGAAGACACAATATGATGTCTTAACCGTTCACACCAGGAGCAGTCTCTTTTCCCCAGTGCCTTGCTCGGCGCGCCTTGAACCCGCTCCACAACTCCTATTGAATTCATGCCCGGCAGTTTCAAGCTTCACGCGTCGCGCCTTGAAAATAGGACTGAATTCTGAACGATTGCTTCAGCACGGCTTCAGCGTGGCCTCAGTGTGATTTCAGCATGGCTTTCGCGTATGCGAACAGCCACTGAGGCTGATATTCTGAACGTCCAAACTAGTCCGGCATGTCGTCCGTGGTTGGTCAACTCTGTCAATATGTCTGACACGACCTCTTCTTCTTTCTTTTTTTCCTTTTTTTGGGAGTGTGGGCAGCATGAATCACTTTTCAAGAGTTGTGTTTCAGACATAGATGTGTCGTATCTACGGCTGGCTACTGCAAGACTACGTCCAAACAGGGAAGTGAGTAGCATCTATTACTAACATCCTGTAACTACCACTTGTTGCAGCAGAGGCTGATGTTGCTGCTGCTCTGGAGCTTTCTAGATAATACCAAACAAAAAAAGGGCTATTGGGGATGTGAGAACTGAGCAGATGAGCCTGTTAGCAAACTGTCCAAATTAATGAATTAACGCTAATGTTAGCAACAAGGCTAATAGCTTTATCAAAGACTGTACTTCTCTCTCTACTAGTCAACATTAGCATGTTAGCAATCAATGACAGCAAGAAGACTTCGGTTCTTGCTTTCTTTATCAAGTTTTGTTTTTCAGGGTTTTTCTCCCATTTTCTCCGCAAGTGTACTTGGCCAGTTCCACCTGCTCTCCCGGTCGCTGCTCCACCCTCTGCCGATCTGGGGAGAGTTGTAGACTAGCACCATGCTTCCTCCGATACATGTACAGTCGCTAGCTGCTTGTCTTCACCCGAGGAGTTTCACCGACAGGACCATATAGCGCGTGGGAGGATCACGTTATTCCCCCCCAGTTCCCCTCCCCTGAACAGGTTTTCAGCAGATTTACAGTGCAGTTGAAGTTTTGACCTGTAGTCCCCCAAAATAATCATGTAGAATAAAAACTACAGTTTTTACTTAAAATGTAAATCTCTACATAGTGGGGATGTGTGTGTGTGTGTGTGTGTGTGTGTGTGTGTGTGTGTGTGTGTGCGTGTGTGTGTGTGTGTGTGTGTGTGTGTGTGTGCGCGTGTGTGTGTGTGTGTGTCTGTGTGTGTGTGTGTGTGTGTGGGTGTGTGTGTGTGTGTGTGTCTGTGTGTGTGTGTGTTCGTTGTGTGTGTGTGTGTGTGTGTGTGTGTGTGTGTGTGTGTGTGTGTGTGTGTGTGTGTGTGTGTGTCTTACCAGGAGGTTTTGTGGTCCTCCTCCATATGAAACGAATGGCCAGTCCTAAAATCGTACCCATGACAACCAAGGCCACGCCCACATACAGCATCACAGGTTCTGCAGGACAAGGTGGTGTTAAACTGACACACTTCACTCCTCTACAGAGAGGTCAACACATCTACACATCAGCTATGGTCTTTATTGAGCAGTATATTCCTGATAAAATAAAGTCATATTATTTTAAAATATCACACCTAGCTGTGATAGGAATCTTCCAGAATGACCTTCAAATTAAACGTATTTTGATGACATCACAACTACTGTACTGATGTATGACAATACAGTACAGTATAAGTAGCCAAATATTGCTATGATCCCAAGACAGCATACACATTATGGCCCCTATTCTCCCACAGGCCTTCGGCGCTAAAACGGGCCTTAAACGCAAAAAACCGTGCCTTGCGCCTGCCTCGGGAAGATATCAATATGGCTTTACGCTGCCAAATGCGCTTTACTCCGAATGGGCGTGGCGCAGTCCCAGAATGGGCCAGAATGGGCGTGTCGGCCTTAAATGCCGGCGTAATGATATCTTCCCACCTGGCGTAAATTTAGCGCTTTGCGCTTTTGAAAACCAGGCCTATTCAGTGCGCTGGTTGCGTGGAGCATTCCTCTGGCTCTCCTCTGTCACCCTTCTCTGTGTCACTCCCTCTCTCTTGCTCATATCAGTCTGACAGGCACAATACGACTCTCTCTCTGTGACTCCCTCGCTCAGACAGACACAACACATAGCAGCACCCAGCTTCCCATAGGAAAAAGAAGTTGTAAGTTCAGTGCCTGGCATGTCCCAGCATGCATTGTGATGCTCCATTTAGCTACTAAATAGCAACCAAATGAGCCGAAATAGATATAAAAGGTAGTTCTAAATAATGTGTAATGGTAACACAACCTGCAATTGTACAACATTTCAATATTGGACCAAATAAAACATCGAAATGAAAACACCACCCTATGTGAAACATATATGTCCTCCTGGGCCTATATATACCCCTTGTAACATGATTTAGATAAGTGACAGCGGAACGCGCTTCTACTGGCATCTGCTATACTGTGATGTCTGCTCCAATAACTTGGCCCTATTTCACATTTAGTTTTACAATAAAAACACATTTATGCAATGACTTTACATAATGTAGGGTATATTTATGTGCATCATCCTTCCTGCAGCAGGCGAGAGAAAATTATATCTTTCTGGACAAACTTTCACCAATCTAATAGGCTATATTTTTCTAGCTGATGCATTTAGAACATTCTTTTCACTTTGATCTTGCTATAGTGTAGGGTATTTACATGCTTGCAGTATTTAAACTGCAGTTAGATTGGTTTGAGAAGCATAATAATATGGAATAATAGCCTATATATGGAGACAGACAGACTGGATGAAGGGAGGGGGGGGGGGGGCGAGCGCTTGGCTTTTGTCTGGTTTTGCTGGACTACTGGAATTGGAGCTTAAAAGGCAAGCGTGCGCTTCGTTTATTGCACTTATCCAATGAGCATGACGGTCCATAATTTTACGCTTAAAAGGCGTGGTTGTAACGCTTTAGGCTGTGTGGAGCGCCAACACGAAGATATCAAGTGCGCTGGTCCACGCCCACTGATTTGCGCAGTGCCAGGCGCTCGGCCTAGAAACAACGCTGATGCAACGATAGGGGCCTATATGTGATGATGTGCTTGAATGCTAAAAATGTAGTTGCTAACATTAACATAGCTAGTCAGTCAGTCTAATGTTACTGTATTCTCTGTGAAAGCAGCTGATCAGTAGCAGATAGTAGTAGCAGTAGGTAGCAGCACTATTACTATAGTTTGGATTATATTCAATCATCATTATAAGTAGCACCATACTGCACATTTTGTTTTTTATAGTACCTGAACCCGGAGCAGCCGGGAATTCAGTCTCCTGGGCTGTACTGAGAGGGGAGGAGGGGGCGGAGCTTCCTGGTGTGTCTGCTGTTGTATCAGGACTGACAGTGGGGGTTTGTGTTGAAGCAGTTGGAGCTGTGAACAACAAACATGATGAAACGAGATGCAAAAACTCAATACTGATATCATGAGAAAGATGATATGCTCCTTTTCAAAACAACAACATATTTATCATGCTCTTCTCAGTGGTGATATAAATATTCTCAGTTACAAGCATAAACACATTGCATTGGAAATATTAATGCTAACTAATCAGCATTTATCTAAACATGAATGGAAATCTACAATAACAATATGTGTCATTTCAAACAGGAGTAGCTCTCAGTGAGCACAGCCTCTAGTTTGGATGTGAAAACTTTCTTCAGGCCTCCAAAAATATGCAGCAACATTTTCATGACTTTATGTGAGAACTCACCTTCTGTCACTTTGAGGTCAACTTCCTCGTGTGAATTTGGATCATCAAACATTGTGTCCACAGCACACCTGTACCTTCCTGAATCAGACTTGATCAGTTGTGTGATGGTCACAGAGAAGCTTCCATCCCTCTTGTCTTCAATGCTGTATCTGCCTTTCTGATCTTTGCCAGTTTCAATGAGAATGTTTTTATTGATGCATTCTCCCTTACAGAAGAGCTTCTTGTTGTCTTTTTCAGCCTTATCGAAGGTGCATGGAATTGTGATATTTCCTCCTTCAGCTGCCTTATAGACTTTACACACAGTGACATCATACAGCGCCGCTGAAAAGAGGAAAAATCAATAGTTCTGATCAGTACTGTGAGAGGAGTAATCAATAGTTCTGATCAGATCTGTGAGAGACTAAACACTAACTGCTCCTTCACATTCACATTGCCAGCTGCATTTAAACTAGCTTGCTACTGCTGGCCAATGAGCAGCGGTCTGGGCAGATTGTGGGAAAGTGCCTTGCTAAACGGCACTTTCTACAGAAAAGCCACATGTGAAAATCCAGATATATATTCATATGGATAACACTTTACCTTATAATATTCTAGTATTGTAAGTACGCTATACTCTATTGTGGGATGAAAACTGTAACAGTAAAAGTAGGGTGTTTGCTGTAAAAGGGGGTACAGTAAATTGGCACCTATAAACCCACACACTGAATAAGCATAGAGAATTCTGACAGCACTTGGGTCAACTCACGTAAGTAATGCGAGCATGGCAACATGATCACTTAAGTTTTAGGCCTATCCTATTCTAGGTCAATATCAGATCAATCTCCCATTAAATACTTAGGTATTAGAAATGTTACTTTATAATAGGAGTATAGGATATAACATGGTCAAGATGAGCTCTGATAGTAAGACTGCTGGTATAGTTGAAGATATCCCTCAAACTTATGAGGAGTTTTACAGGTATTGGAATGTGTCCCAGGACACATGTGACCTGTACACAAATGTATTATGGTAGAAAAAGATAATCAAAGTTTAGAATCAAAAGTAGTTTATTAAAGACAGAAAAGACAGAAACAAAAAAAGGTTAACAAAATATAATTCAACTTAAACTGCAGTATTAATATTATGTATTCATTATATTTGCTATTTTAAGTAGTCTGTTACTAGGCAGTCCTGAGTGGCTGAATCTAGTGTGTGAGAGGAAACGAACTTTATTTGAAGAAACCACAGTGGCTGCTAGGTGTGAACGTTTTTTTCCAACGAATGCTTGATGACGTGTTTTGAAGAGAAGAGGAAGTTGCAACCAAAAAAAAAAAAAAAAAAACAACAACACACACACACACACACACACACACACACACACACACACACACACACACACACACACACACACACACACACACACACACACACACACACACACACACACACACACACACACACACACACACACACACACACACACACACACACACACACCACCACCACCACCACCACATTGTATTCAATGTAATGTTTACAACTGAGTGCTGCTTGAGGAAAATCTCCCTAAATACATAATGTAGTTACTGTACAAGAATTCTGTTAAGTTTTCATCACACAATAGAGTATAGCGTACTTACAATACTAGAATATTATAAGTATTAATTTAGGTTGCAACTTCCTCTTCTCTTCAAAACACGTCATCAAGCATTCATTGGACAAAAACATTCACACCTAGCAGCCACTGTGGTTTCTTCAAGTAAACTTCGTTTCCTCTCGCACACTAGATTCAGCCACTCAGGACTGCCTAGTAACAGACTACTTAAAATAGCAAATATAATTAATACATAATATTAATACTGCAGTTTAAGTTGAATTATATATTTTGTTAACCTTTTTCTGTTTCTGTCTTTTCTGTCTTTAATAAACTACTTTTGATTCTAAACTACTTTTTGATTATCTTTTTCTACCATAATACATTTGTGTACAGGTCACATGTGTCCTGGGACACATTCCAATACCTGTAAAACTCATAAGTTTGAGGGATATCTTCAACTATACCAGCAGTCTTACTATCAGAGCTCATCTTGACCATGTTATATCCTATACTCCTATTATAAAGTAACATTTCTAATACCTAAGTATTTAATGGGAGATTGATCTGATATTGACCTAGAATAGGATAGGCCTAAAAATTAAGTGATAATGTTATAGGTGCCAATTTACTGTACCCCCTTTTACAGCAAACACCCTACTTTTACTGTTACAGCTTGTGGGTCATGATTTCAGTTGTGTCCTTTTGGTATTAAAATGATCAATCTATACCTTTCAATTCATATATAATAGACTAGGGATGTTCATCAGTTATCGAAAATCGATAATTGATCATTAAGGAATGGAATCGATCATGTGGAATTTTTATCGATTTTGTTATTATAAAAAAAAATATATATATATTTTTTTTTTTGCGGACTAGGTTTGGGTGGAATTCGTTCCTCCTCGCCCCACTCCATTGCACAGCCGACTAACGTGAGGTGGAGCTTCATATAGTCTCTAGTTTTCTGGCTGGGCACGGGCCTTTGTGCCAACAAAACTGTTTTAAACATGGGTAATTCACACCGCCATGCGCCGGGGACAGCAGAGTGTTGGAGAGGAGACACATTGAAATAAAGAGTTCATTGAGGAGAACACGTTGTCTTTCGTATTTTCTGCCATAGGCATTCATTTTGTAAAAAGAAAAAAAATATATATATTAATATGATCGATAATCGATAATTGATCGTTAATTTTCACCGATTTTCGATTATGGAAATTTCTCAAAATGAACATCCCTATAATAGACTACTCATATTCACCTAAAATAAAGCCCTTTGGCTCCAAGCCCTGTATGTAGCAGGTGTCACACATATTTATATAATGTGACACTGAAGAAAATGTGTTTAGACAGACCGACCGACAGACATCGCCTATATAGAAGACCGGTAGACAGACAGAGTTTACTCACCGAGCAAGACGTAACAGACGGTGATGTGATGGATGTTCATGTTCAACTGTTGAACCTTCAAGTCTCTGAGTCTCTACTTCACCTATACAGGAACCAATATCACTTCCCTGCTGTCAGTAGTGTCATCACACCTCCGTCTCTCTCTCTCTCCTTCTCTCTCTCTCTCTCTCTCTCTCTCGCTCTCTCTCTCTCTCTCTCTCTCTCTCTCTCTCTCTCAGAACCTGCAGTCAAACCTATATGAGGGGCACGGTGGCTCAGTGGTAGAGCTGTCGCCTCACAGTCAGAAGGTCCTGAGTTCGATTCTCGCCTGGGACACTGTGGGCGCTGTGGTTGTGTTCCCCCCCATATCTTCAGTGCCTACTGCCCAGGTGGGGTATCTCGTCGTAAGGGCCTTTCTCTCTGTGTGGAGTTTGCATGTTCTCCCCGTGCTCCCCCAGGGGGTTCCTCCGTACATAACCCCCCCACTAAAAACATGCAGAAGATCAGATCGTCATCGTCATCCGACCAGTGACGACAACATCCGAAGTTGGTCCCCGGGCGCTGTACGAGAAAGCGACCACTGCTCCTGGCCTGCCCCTCAGAGGAAAGGACATGCCTGGATGGGTTAAATGCAGAGGACACTTTTCACCGGCCACCGTCAGCATGAGTGTGTTGTGGCCGCATGCATGTGTTGTGGTGTTCATGTGACAATAAAAGACGGGGCTTGTCCCGTTACGAGAGTTTTATGATGTATCTGCAGAGTTATAGAGCCCAGAGAGCAAAGTATGGAGCAATGAGAGAAAGTAGTATTTGGGTGGGATATACTTTTACACCTACAGATTCATTTTAATAGCCATAGTAATCACATTACAAACGAGGGATTTGACTTACTGCAAAGTATGCAGTGCACACAACACATCAACAGCAAAAGATGGAGCGATACAGAAAACCATCTCAAATTATGAAGTGCAGTAAAAAAGTGTAAGTAAAAAAGTATTTCAAAGTGTAGTGACTATCCTGGGTCCAACATTTAGTCACTCAGCTGGGTGTAGGAGAGGTGTTTTTGACGCGCTTCAAAACATTGATGTCCAGGCGGTGTTTACAGTTTGGGTGAGAGGTTCCCATTTAATGATGTTTACAGGCAGCAAAACTATTCTGTTAACAATTAATAATACAGTAACTTGAATCTATTGCAATGATCCTGATGAGCGGTAAAAACCTGTGTGATCTCCCCATCACCCAAGCATGATTGCAAACCTGAGACACCTGTGCAATATAGACTTCACCAGCTCACCTGTCCACACTGCCACCCAGTGGAAAACTTAAAGTAGGCTAAAACTAGAAACAGACAGTGACATGAATGGCTCTTACACAAAGTGACATATAATTGGGGGGGGGGGGGGGGGTAAGATATAGGGCCCTATTCTCCCACAGGCCTTCGGCGCTAAAACGGGCCTTAAACGCAAAAAAACGTCTCTTGCGCCTGCTTCGGGAAGATATCAATATGGCTTTACGCTGCCAAATGCGCTTTAGGCCGAATGGGCGTGGCGCAGTCCCAGAATGGGCCAAAATGGGCGTGTCGGCCTTAAATCTCGGCGTACTGATATCTTCCCACCTGGCGTAAATTTGGCGCTTTGCGCTTTTGAAAACCAGGCCTATTCAGTGCGCCAGTTGCAAGGAGCGCTCTTCTGCCTCTCCCCTGTCACCCTTCTCTGTCTCTCTCTGAAACCAGGCCTATTCAGTGCGCCAGTGCTCTTCTGCCTCTTCTCTGTCACCCTTCTCTCTCTCTCTCTGACTCCCTCGCTTAGACAGGCACAACACACTTCCCATAGGAAAAATAAGTTGTAAGTTGCCTGGCATGTCCCAGCATGCATTGTGCTTCTCCATTTCGCTACTAAATAGCAACCAAATGAGGCGAAATAGATATAAAAGGTCGATCTAAATTAATGTGTAATGGTAACACAACCTGCAATTGTATACATTTCAATATTGGACCAAATGAAACATCGAATGAACGCGCTTCTACTGTCATGTGCTATACTGTGATGTACGCTCCAATAACTTGGCCCTACTTCACATTTAGTTTTACAATAAAAACACATTTATGCAATGACTTTACATAATGTAGGGTATATTTATGTGCATCATTCTACCTGCAGCAGGGGAGAGAAAACGATATCTTTCTGGACAAACTTTCACCAATCTAATTAATCTCATCATATAGGGATAGGCTATATTTTTCTAGCTGATGCCTTTAGAACATTCTTTTCACTTTGATCTTGCTATAGTGTAGCGTATTTACATGCTTGCAGTATTTAAACTGCAGTTAGATTGGTTTGAGAAGCATAATAATATGGAATAATAGCCTATATGGAGACAGACAGACTGGATGAAGGGAGGGGGGGGGGGGGCAGAGCGCTTGGCTTCTGTCTGGTTTTGCTGGACCACTGGAATTGGAGCTTAAAAGGCAAGCGTGCGATTCGTTTATTGCACTTATCCAATGAGCATGATGACGGTGCATAATTTTACGCTTAAAAGGCGTGGTTGTAATGCGTTAGGCTGAGTGGAGCGCCAGCACCAAGATATCAAGTGCGCTGGTCCACGCCCACTGATCAGCGCTGCGCCAGGCGCTCGGCCTAGAAACTACGCCGATGCAACGATAGGGGCCGTTGTGTTGAACCAACCACCAACCAATACGAATTGTTTAATCTGGCAATAAAGAAATGTGAATTTGACATGCTATTTTAATAGCCTACTCAAAAATGCACCTCCCACTCAGGCCCGTATCTAGCTATGAGGACAGGGAGGTCCGGACCTCCCTAATAATTTCAGAGAAAAAAAGAAAAAAAACTTTTTTTTTTTTTTTTCTTTTTTTTTTACAAATGTAATTAAAAATATTTTGCAGTGCACTATGTTCCTTTCTTGTTTAAGAATGTTTCGGGAAATGAAAATGTAGCCTATTTAAATAGAATTATCAACAATAACAATCAAGGAAGTTACATGCTTGTAGGCTAGAGAAGAAGAAGAAGCGCGCATGCACGCACATGTTGTGTTGAACCAACCAACAACCAATACGAATTGTTTAATCTGGCAATAAAGAAATGTGAATTTGACATGCTATTTTAATAGCCTACTCAAAAATGCACCTCCCACTATACAGCAAAGAGAGGAGTCAATGTTTCTTGATATATGCCATTCAGATCAGAATAATTAGTCTAGTCATTAAGTTTAAGTTTGCTGATAATATTTCTATCATGTTAACTCTGTGTCATGTTAACTGGTGTATTCAGAGCAAATAGGGAGATATAGAGCATTATCATCATGCTATATATCGCCCTCTTTGCTCTGAATGAGTGAGAAAAGGAGAACATACTGAATAATTACATCACAACAGTATCCTAATGTTAATTTAAAATGAGATATTCCTCTAAATATGGCAATTTTTTTTTTTTTTTTTAAACATCAAACATTTTTTTCATCGGGGCCCTTGCGGGCCCCACCGAGAGTCCCTTCCTCCCAGCACCCCCTGCTTAAAGTGACTTCCAGCGGCCCTGCAGTGAAGCGCCAGTGCTGTTATCGTGAAATATCAGCACTGGCACGATCCCTCTTGTCCAATCAAATTGCTCGGGCCGGAACTATCTGTTGTATAATCCTAACTATTCTCCCCCAGAGGAACATTGAAGCTGTCAGAGAAAATATCACATTTAATCACTTAATCTTACTATTAGTCTATTAAGCCAATCTTTTCAGAGATATTAGATACGATTTGTAAGTTTTTAATGAGGCTTTAGTTGTCTGAAATTGTCTAAGTTGTTGTTTTGTACAATAAGCCACACAGCAGATGGCTCATAATGATCAGAGATATTCAGATATGTTACAACAGCAGGCCATCACTGTCAACAAGGAGGTGGGGGGCGTCTTATTGCATTGCATTATGCAGGAGGTCCATGACGAGCTGCATGAGATAACCAACCATCCACCATCTCAGCACCGTGGAGTAGGGGTGCTCCAAAAAATCGATTCTTGAAAGGATTGCGATTGCATGCTACGATTCCTGGATCGATTCTTCTTTGTATTGTTAAAAAAATTTTTTTTTGCAGTGCACATGCAAGATACCGGCTGAATAAGTGTCCAAATGTTGATGTCATTTGTGTACTGTACTGCCACAGTGCCACCACCTCTTGCACTTAAGAACTCTGGTTAATGTATTCCCCCCAAAATCTATAAATCCTTCTCAAAGTCTACAGATCCCCCCCCCCAGCCTATAAATCCATTTTATCTGAAGAACATAAGGGGGGAATTCCCCCCTAGTTTGCTAAATGAATTTAGGCCCTGACTGTAATACTTCAGAAGTTGAATTTGAAGTTCAGCATTAATACATTTGTCATTTTTTGTCTTAGATTTACCTTTGTGTGTTATTGCAATATAAAACTACATAATTGAGAATCGATTCTCGATTCTGGAATCGAGAATCGTTGGAATCGAGAATCGATTCTGCAATCGGATCGTGACCCCAGGAATCGGAATCGGATCGGATCGTGGCTTAGCCGGATCGGAGCACCCCTATCATGGAGGCAAAGACTAGAGAAAAGGTGCTGTAATACATCAATACAACATCATAAAGGAAGATATGCAGATTGTTTGTGTGCCCCCTAATGGAATGAATCATTTCTGTAGGCTAAACATCAGTTTTGTGCATTGGAATAAATCTGTAGTTTTTGAGCTGGCAGAAGAACTCCAGCAGATGCTAATGGATATAGGATTTTTTTCTCTCTCTCTAGTTCCTGGATGAAGAGCATCCAGGTCTCTCTGCTCAGGAAGAAAATAAGTCATTACAATATTTATGGAGTGCAGGCAAGTTTATCTGTGTCAGAAGTGGGAAATACAGTAGATTGTTTTGCATGAAGCTATTTGTAACCAATTAAACTTCCCAGCCGTGCATCTGAAACAGGACGCTGGGATCAGCATAATGGTGCATTTATCATCTGATTTTAAGGCATAACTTGTTTTGCACCAGTAGATAGATAGATAGAAAGATATATATATATATAGATATAGATAGATGATAGATACATACATGCATACATACTGTAACAACACAGGCGAGGCTGGTTTCGAACCCGAGGTCTCCAACTTACAAGCCCAACATGTTAACCATCCAGCCAAAGGGACGATCCCTTTGGCCAAGGACCAACGTGCTTGCTTTATCCTCCCAGACCCAGGATCGCTACACTACCTATACATACATACATACATACATACATACATACATACATACATACATACATACATACATACATACATACATACATACTGTATGTACATACATACATACATACATAGGCTACATACAGTATGTAGCCTATGTATGTATGTACATACATACATACATACATAGGCTACATACATACCAGGGGCGTAGGCAGAAATTCAATTATGGGTGGGCCTGGATAAAATTGGGTGGGCCTGGATAAAATTGGTGGGGCAATTGCTTGACAAAATTTTGCACGCAAAGCGTGCAAAATTGCTAGATGTCATGAAGTTGTCATGCATTAGACTCTGGAGATGATGTGCCCTGCGTTTTTAAGCTACAAAACCATTAGCTAGCAAGGCAGCAGCAAGTTTGCCTCTAGAAAACAACCAATTAATTTTTTTTTTTTTTTTTTTGGGTGGGCCAGGGCAAGAAGTGGGTGGGCCTGTGCCTACCCAGGCCCACCCGTAGAAACGCCCCTGATACATACAGTACATACATATATACATACACAGTGGCGAACCGTGCCTATCAGAACCGGGCCTTCTATGCGGTAACTGTACGTGCAAGTCTGAGGTCTCTGCAGCGCACTGCGTGCGTCTTTTTACGCATTGGTGAGGGGCGGACTATTACAACGAACTCTAAAACCCGCGGACGGGTCCAAAACTCCCCCTGCCCACCGACATCAGCTGCCTCAGCCCCCAGCACCACCAGTAATAAAAAAATTTTTTTTAACTTACCAATGATGTTCACTTGATGACAAAACCCATTGTCTTGAAAAGCAACAAGCAAGCCCTCCAAGCTAGCCTGGAAATGGTGAAAATATAGCTTCACAGCTCCAGATTAAATCCTTTGAAAACTACCGCTGCGCGTCGATTTCCTCATCACAACGCCATGTCACAACCACATCATCATAAACTCCTCCCTCCTTGTCGTCCGTCTCTCTCCTGGTTGGCTTGGATTCGCGAATCCCTCGAAATATCCCACCCACAACTCAACTAATTGTGATTGGCTAACGACACAACTAAATGATATTCTGATTGGTTAAGACACCTGTCATCAAAATTGTCATCCTCATGTCATGACTAGAGTCGGTCTTCGCGAAGGGTTGCTGTCAATCACCGGTGGAGGCTGGTCCAAATATTTAACCCCATATTTGCTGAAACAAAGTGAGTCCAAGATCTGAACAATTTAGCGACAATATTACTGTTATTTCAGTGAATAAAAACGAATAAATAACAAATACAAATAATGTATTAGGGGGAAACAAGTGGCACAAGTGGTGTTGACCTGAGTATATAGCTTGTTGCATCCCACATTAGATAAACCCATAAAGCATATTAGAAGTTAGGCTATTTGAAAAAGAAGATATCCAGCTTTTCAAAATCTCCCACTGTAATTACATGATTGCTGGCATTACATTAAAACTCGTGATTGAATATTATTGAAGTTATAAGCAGTCTTGAGCCTTTTACTTTTTTAATGTTCAGCACAAAGCAATGCCCACCCATGAGGTTTGTTTATTTTTTAAGAGTGTGTTGTTTTGGCACAAAGTTTTAAGTATTCATAATGTGATTAATTAACTGCTGTTGCGCAAATAACTGTGTTTTTATGATTAACTTTTCAGCAGAAGAATTAAAAAAAATACACTCGTAGAAAGAATCCATCTTTACCCCAAAACAATTCTTCAACATTCTTAACAGAATCATTCTTCTTAAGATCAGTGTTGGGCAAGTTACTTTCAAAATGTAATACACTCCATATTACTAGAGACTTTCATTTGAAAGTAATAAGTTACTTTACAATATTACTTTCTGTGTAGAGTAACTCGTTACTTATTACACTACTTTTGCATTACTTTTACTAAAACAACAGCAGCGAAAATTATTTCAACCGCCTTGAAGTCAGTGTAAACAATCCAAAATTCTAAATGTTATTCTTTTCCTTTGTTATTGTCATCTGGTTATTTGCATTAAAACACAGTTTGATTAGGAAATGATTGTATCTTTTTTAAATATGTGCTTTGATTTAATAAAATGTAACTCAATTTGTAACTTGAGTTACTTGACAAAGTAACTGGTATAATATTACTGAAATCCTATAAGTAATAAGTTATATTACTGAGTTACTGCTAAAAGTAATATATTACATGTAATATGTTACGTTTGTAATGAGTTACCCCCAACACTGCTTAAGATGAAGACATTAGTTCCCATACACGCTTACCTTTGCTCCATCCATGCTAAACTGATGCTTCTGGTTTCCAGCTACATCTTACCAAACAACAAGGCTGCCCTCTAGTGGCGTTGGAGGAACTGAGCGGTGGGAAACATCTATTAGTCCAATCTTTACTGGCCCATATTTACATTTAGCACCTCATAAACCTCTTGTCCCGGCCCATTACTCTGCCACTACAGCGCTCTGAGGATAACACGGACCCAACTGCTGTACATTTACCATATGAGATACTGTATATAACATTCCAGATGGGAGTATGGCTCAAAAACAATTGAGGGCATTGACATTGAAGACAGTTTTACTTTAAGTAAGCAAACTTTGTGGGTCTGTGCAGCATTGTAACACTCACCCTCCTCTGTGCGTCTGGGACACAAAGCTCAAGAATGACATGCCATCATGAACCTCAAAAAAACTCATATATATATATATTTTTTTTCTAATATTCCCCCCCCCCCCCCCCCCCCCCGATTTTTTATCCCATTTTTATCCCCCATTAGTGCTAATTTAATTTATTTATCCTGGTTGCTGCTCCACCCTCTGCCGATCTGGGGAGAGCCGAAACTGGCTCCATGCTTCCTCCGAGACATGGGCAGTTAGCCAGCCGCTTCTTTTCACCTGAGTGAAGCTTCACCGGTAGGACATAGCACGTGGGAGGTTCACGCTATTCCAACCAGTTCCCCTCCCTCCGAACAGGCGCCCTTAACGACCAGAGGAGGAACCACATTAGCAACCAGGATATTGCATGTTTTGCTGAAGGGGGTTCCTATATGAAGGAAACCCCTGGGAGGCACGGGGAGAACATGCAAACTCCACACAGAAAGGCCCTTTTGACGACCCCACCCGGGCGGTGGGCACTCGAGGACATGCGGACGGGCACGCACTCCTTCAGCGCTCACAGCGTCCCAGGTGGGAATCAAACCCAGGACCTTCGAGCTGTGAGGCGACAGCGCTTACCACTGCACCACCGTACCTCCCAAAAAAACCTCATATCTTAACAAGTCAAGTTCGCAGATCCATTTTGACCTCTAAATCTACTTCATAGTGTTATGTCAATGCGCAAAATGTGTGACTCTACATTGAATGGATATCATCCAAGCACCAGTAATCTGAAATGTACTTAAATTAAAAAAAAGATCTGACATGAGAAATTGAGGTTACAGTAACACTTTATTTTCTTAAATACCACAGAATATCAGTACAGTCAGTATCACACACACTGGTGTTTTTTTTAATAGGCAGAAGACATTGTGGTCCCTCTCACCCTGCTTCCTGGTTGGCTGGCGATATGAAGCAAACTTGGGTGGCATCAGTGGCTACATGTAATGTAAGAAATTTTGATCCTAACTATAATTTGGGCCTTCTTCTCAACATTCCTGACAAAGAACCCGATGTTAAGGCAACAATTATGCTTTTCACTTTCATGAATTCTGGCTGTCCAGAACAACAGGCCCACAGCTGCAGCTGAAAATGCATCCACCAGTGATGCCAGCGTGAAATCATGCCACTTCTCTATGAGAATTGGGAAGCAGGACTGGTATCAGGTACGATGCCGGGTAACCAGACATCTTACCCAGGTTTCTCAGTACAAGCTTACCCAGGCTATTCTAACCTCTTCTATTCTATGGTGTTTACGAGCCGCGACCAAACCCGAATGACTTGAGTAACCAGGTTAAGAAGGGATTTCTCCATGCATGCAGTGGTGTAATGTAACTAAGTATAAATACTTAAGTACTGTACTTAAGTATTTTTTCTGAGTATCTGTACTTTACTTGAGTATTTATATTTCTGTCAACTTTCACTTTTACTCCACTACATTTCCCAAATAAAATGGATACATTTACTCCACTACATTTCCCCCAAGCATCTTAGTTACAAAGTACAATCAGAAGAAATTGCGTAGCCTGCAAGCAATCAGGTTTGGCAAATCAGTGCTCCTAGTTTGCAAGTTACGTTAATCACGATCCACACGCCATTCCATTTGGTGGCTGTAATGCAACATAACGTTGTTTGCCAGCGGCTATAAAAGTCAAGAAGAAGAAATAGACTTCCACTCAAGCCCAGGCATGTCTTTTGCTGGATTTTTTGTTGTTGCAGCATTTACTTGTACTTTTTTACTTTCAATACTTAAGTACATTTAATATCAGAAAATTACTTTTGATACTTAAGTACAGAAAATATCAAGTACTTTAAGACTTTTACTCAAGTAATATTCTAATGAGTGACTTTGACTTTTACCAAAGTCTTCTTCTGGGAAGATATCTTTACTTTTACTTAAGTATGGTTTTCGAGTACTTTATACACCACTCCATGCATGTATGCATAGTCACCTAGCCAGCCAGTGTTGTGATACATGTTGATTCAGGCAGTGCGTGATCAGATCCGGTCAGATCAGATCCGGTCAGTCATGGCAAAGTTAACAGTTTACAAGGTTCACATTTTGGGTCGTTAGGGTTCAAGCTCATCAGTAACACGTACTATGCAGTCTGATGGGGGACATAATTGAACAAGCTTGCTGCTTCGGACATTCTGTCTTGTGAGTTGATGTTTCAGTAGTACCATCACTGCAGCGATAACAGATTCATTGGCACATCATGAACACGATCGTGAATAGAGATCACGCTTTTAAGATATTGATTTGTGAGATAAAAAATCTAAGCGATATTATGAGACAAAGCTGCATGATATTTCATCACAAAGAAGCCATCAAACAAAGGGGATTGGTTTAACAGGGCGGCAGTATGAAGCGATGTATTCATAGCCGTTACATTTGGAATGGGCAGGGGGGCACTTAACAGTTAATACAAAACAGGGTATGAAAGAACGCTGCAAAACAACAGTGCATCTTATTTCCCGTCCGAAATAAGCGTTCAATATTGAGTGCAATTAGGTTAGGGAGACAATGTAATACAAGTGGCCTCCTAGAGAAATACAGCTTATTTACACTTTAGAAAGGGGCGAAAACAAGCTTCTAGGGGTGCACAGATCGATCGGCACGCAATCTGTATGGGCCGATTTTGACCTCAAATATGCGATCGGCTGATTGCCGATATTTCTTTATATTAAAAATAATAATAATAATAATAAAAATAAATAAAAATAAATAAAAGCCCTATCACTAATCAAGCTTTCCAAGATATAAAATACAATACCAATTGGTATTATTAAAGGGGAGAAATAATCGACCGAAATAACGTTTCCAAACTTTTTTTGAGGAGTTTATATATCGGTGATCGGTAATCGGTGATCGGTCGATGATCGGTTGGGCAGATATTTCCCATAGGCGATCGGCGGCAAAAAACGTGATCGGTGCACCCCTACAAGCTTCCATAGACATTCACATCGGATTCACACACTAATATCTACTAGTCGACGACATGCTTTGAGGCACACAGACACACTCAGACATTAACGGGGATAGAAAACGCAGAACAGATCAGATCAGATCAGATCAGATCAGATCAGATCAGATGTGTCTGATCCATCGACAACGAAACCATACGAGCAAAGGCATTGCTGACATCGCGGGCTGTGAAAAGGCAAAAAGCTGAAGTTCCAGCCCTTTTGAATACAAAAAGAGTCACATTGTCACAACAACAACAGACATCGGTCATCTTGAACGCATCATTCCAGCCAATTCTTTAGCCAATATTGAGTGCCAGCCTCATTTTCATCATTCAATAGAATCTTGTGTCCCACGGGGAGAAAAAAAGTATATATAGATATAGATAGATTTTTTTTTTTACATAAGAGGTACAATGATTGGTTACTTTGGAAATTGAGTCATCTCAACTCCCCAGAATTTCCTGTGACATTTATGGTTTGGCACAACGTTCGAGCGCCTTGATAAATCAATTTAAAAAAATGCAACATCCCAGATAATGCGACATCAGATAAAAACATGAGAAATGCATGTCATTGAATGCATGTCATCAACATCACTCATTGGTACCTGACTGCAGTATACCCAAGAGGAACCCAAGAGGAACCCAAGAGGAACCCAAGAGGAACCCAAGAGGAACAAGGGATTGTAAATTGTAAAAACAAAGGCTGCACACAATTTGATTAGGACAGTCCGATTATCCTCAATATGAAAGTGTTAAAGGAACACTCCGCCCATTTTCAACCATCTTTGTATCATTAGAACATCAGTAGTATATCAGAAAACTGTAAACGGTTTTGAAGTCTGTCATTTAATTTGACAGTTATTGAGTGTTAAAGTGTGGACCCGTGACATCACGGGTCCACACTAACTCAAATTAATAACTCATTAACTCAAATCAACTCTCAATAACTGTCAAACTAGATGAATGATGAATAGTTTGACAGTTATTGAGAGTTGATTTGAGTTAATGAGTTATTAATTTGAGTTAATGTGGACCAGTGATGTCACTGGTCCACACTTTAACACTCAATAACTGTCAAATTAAATGACAGACTTCAAAACCGTTTACAGTTTTCTGATATACTACTGATGTTCTAATGATACAAAGCTGGTTGAAAATGGGCGGAGTATTCCTTTAAAGGCATCTTAAGGGACTTTTTTCTTGTTTTTTCTGCTCACCTCAATTCCTCAACCGCACGTTTATGTTTGTTTGCCGAAGTAAAACGTTCTTTCACACTTGAGAGTCAAAACAACGTTGAAAGAGCTCACAGTGGAGAACGGGTAAGTCATTAGAACAAGTACAGCCCACATGTTATGTCCATGAGCATGTTTGTCCTTCATTGTACCCTCTCTGTGAAACACAGATATATATTTTGTGTTGTTGCAGTGTTTAAGTACTACCTGTATTGCTACAGACAAAGATTCCCCTCTCTTCAAGGTAAGTCACAAAAACTATACATTTCCTGGATCACTGTCGTTTGGCAGACCACGTAAAGAAGAAATCATACTGTAGGTCCCTGTCACAAACTGGTAACTTTCAACAACATAAATATTTAATTCTTTAAATTGACTGTCACTCCAGGATGAAAGAAATCAGGTTCCCCTCCCTTCCACCTACTCCTCCTCCTCATAATGACATGTCCACCTCCTCCTCCTCCTCATAAAGACATGTCCACCTACTCCTCCTCCTCATAAAGACATGTCCACCTACTCCTCCTCCTCATAAAGACATGTCCACCTACTCCTCCTCCTCATAAAGACATGTCCACCTACTCCTCCTCCTCATAAAGACATGTCCACCTCCTCCTCCTCCTCCTCATAAAGACATGTCCACCTACTCCTCCTCCTCATAAAGACATGTCCACCTACTCCTCCTCCTCATAAAGACATGTCCACCTACTCCTCCTCCTCATAAAGACATGTCCACCTACTCCTCCTCCTCATAAAGACATGTCCACCTACTCCTCCTCCTCATAAAGACATGTCCACCTACTCCTCCTCATAAAGACATGTCCACCTACTCCTCCTCCTCATAAAGACATGTCCACCTACTTCTCCTCCTCATAAAGACATGTCCACCTACTCCTCCTCCTCATAAAGACATGTCCACCTACTCCTCCTCCTCATAAAGACATGTCCACCTACTCCTTCTCCTCATAAAGACATGTCCACCTACTCCTCCTCCTCATAAAGACATGTCCACCTACCCCTCCTTCTCATAAAGACATGTCCACCTACTCCTCCTTCTCATGAAGACATGTCCACCTACTCCTCCTTCTCATAAAGACATGTCCACCTACTCCTCCTCCTCATAAAGACATGTCCACCTACTCCTCCTCCTCATAAAGACATGTCCACCTCCTCCTCCTCCTCATAAAGACATGTCCACCTACTCCTCCTCCTCATAAAGACATGTCCACCTACTCCTCCTTCTCATAAAGACATGTCCACCTACTCCTCCTTCTCATAAAGACATGTCCACCTACTCCTCCTCCTCATAAAGACATGTCCACCTACTCCTCCTTCTCATAAAGACATGTCCACCTACTCCTCCTCCTCATAAAGACATGTCCACCTACTCCTCCTCCTCATAAAGACATGTCCACCTACTCCTCCTCCTCATAAAGACATGTCCACCTACTCCTCCTTCTCATAAAGACATGTCCACCTACTCCTCCTTCTCATAAAGACATGTCCGCCTACTCCTCCTCCTCATAAAGACATGTCCACCTACTCCTCCTCCTCATAAAGACATGTCCACCTACTCCTCCTTCTCATAAAGACATGCCCACCTACTCCTCCTCCTCATAAAGACATGTCCACCTACTCCTCCTCCTCCTCATAAAGACATGTCCACCTACTCCTCCTCCTCATAAAGACATGTCCACCTACTCCTCCTTCTCATAAAGACATGTCCACCTACTCCTCCTTCTCATAAAGACATGTCCACCTACTCCTCCTCCTCATAAAGACATGTCCACCTACTCCTCCTCCTCATAAAGACATGTCCACCTACTCCTCCCCCTCATAAAGACATGTCCACCTCCTCCTCATAAAGACATGTCCACCTACTCCTCCTTCTCATAAAGACATGTCCACCTACTCCTCCTCCTCATAAAGACATGTCCACCTACTCTTCCTTCTCATAAAGACATGCCCACCTACTCCTCCTTCTCATAAAGACATGTCCACCTACTCCTCCTCCTCATAAATACATGTCCACCTACTCCTCCTCCTCATAAGGACATGTCCACCTACTCCTCCTCCTCATAAAGACATGTCCACCTACTCCTCCTCATAAATACATGTCCACCTACTCCTCCTCCTCATAAAGACATGTCCACCTACCCCTCCTCATAAAGACATGTCCACCTACTCCTCCTTCTCATGAAGACATGTCCACCTACTCCTCCTTCTCATAAAGACATGCCCACCTACTCCTCCTTCTCATAAAGACATGTCCACCTACTCCTCCTCCTCATAAAGACATGTCCACCTCCTCCTCCTCATAAAGACATGTCCACCTACTCCTCCTCCTCATAAGGACATGTCCACCTACTCCTCCTCCTCATAAAGACATGTCCACCTACTCCTCCTCCTTCTCATAAAGACATGTCCACCTACTCCTCCTCCTCATAAAGACATGTCCACCTACTCCTCCTCCTCATAAAGACATGTCCACCTACTCCTCCTCCTCCTAATAAAGACATGTCCACCTACTCCTCCTTCTCATAAAGACATGTCCACCTACTCCTCCTCATAAAGACATGTCCACCTACTCCTCCTCCTCATAAAGACATGTCCACCTACTCCTCCTCCTCATAAAGACATGTCCACCTACTCCTCCTCCTCATAAAGACATGTCCACCTACTCCTCCTCCTCATGAAGACATGTCCACCTACTCGTCCTCCTCATAAAGACATGTCCACCTACTCCTCCTCCTCATAAAGACATGTCCACCTCCTCCTGCTCCTCATAAAAGACATGTCCACCTACTCCTCCTTCTCATAAGGACATGTCCACCTACTCCTCCTCCTCACTCCTCCTCCTCATAAAGACATGTCCACCTACTCCTCCTCCTCATAAAGACATGTCCACCTACTCCTCCTCCTCCTCATAAAGATATGTCCACCTACTCCTCCTCCCCATAAAGACATGTCCACCTACTCCTCCTTCTCATAAAGACATGTCCACCTACTCCTCCTTCTCATAAAGACATGTCCACCTACTCCTCCTTCTCATAAAGACATGTCCACCTACTCCTCCTCATAAAGACATGTCCACCTACTCCTCCTCCTCATAAAGACATGTCCACCTACTCCTTCTCCTCATAAAGACATGTCCACCTCCTCCTCCTCATAAAAGACATGTCCACCTACTCCTCCTCATGAAGACATGTCCACCTACTCCTCCTCCTCATAAAGACATGTCCACCTACTCCTCCTTCTCATAAAGACATGTCCACCTACTCCTCCTCATAAAGACATGTCCACCTACTCCTCCTCCTCATAAAGACATGTCCACCTACTCCTCCTCCTCATAAAGACATGTCCACCTACTCCTCCTCCTCATAAAGACATGTCCACCTACTCCTCCTCCTCATGAAGACATGTCCACCTACTCGTCCTCCTCATAAAGACATGTCCACCTACTCCTCCTCCTCATAAAGACATGTCCACCTCCTCCTGCTCCTCATAAAAGACATGTCCACCTACTCCTCCTTCTCATAAAGACATGTCCACCTACTCCTCCTCCTCATAAAGACATGTCCACCTACTCCTCCTTCTCATAAAGACATGTCCACCTACTCCTCCTCCTCATAAAGACATGTCCACCTACTCCTCCTCCTCATAAAGACATGTCCACCTACTCCTCCTCCTCCTCATAAAGATATGTCCACCTACTCCTCCTCCCCATAAAGACATGTCCACCTACTCCTCCTTCTCATAAAGACATGTCCACCTACTCCTTCTCATAAAGACATGTCCACCTACTCCTCCTTCTCATAAAGACATGTCCACCTCCTCCTCCTCCTCATAAAGACATGTCCACCTACTCCTCCTTCTCATAAAGACATGTCCACTTCCTCCTCCTCCTCCTCATAAAGACATGTCCACCTACTCCTCCTCCTCATAAAGACATGTCCACCTACTCCTCCTCCTCATAAAGACATGTCCACCTACTCCTCCTCCTCATAAAGACATGTCCACCTACTCCTACTCCTCATGAAGACATGTCCACCTACTCCTCCTCCTCATAAAGACATGTCCACCTACTCCTCCTCCTCATAAAGACATGTCCACCTACTCCTCCTCCTCATGAAGACATGTCCACCTCCTCCTCCTCCTCATGAAGACATGTCCACCTACTCCTCCTCCTCATAAAGACATGTCCACCTACTCCTCCTTCTCATAAAGACATGTCCACCTACTCCTCCTTCTCATGAAGACACGCACGGACACGCTTGCGCACAACGAAAGCGGTCAGAGCGCTGCAGCAGGCGGTGAAGATGAAGAGCGCGACGGCGTCGTGGGCCAGGTCGCCGTGGAGGCGCTCGTAGAAGGGCCGGCGCTCGGTGAAGTCGATGCGCAGCGCCTCCACCTGCACCAGGGTGCACAGCACCAGGAACACGTGGAAGATCTGGTGGCCCTGGCCGAAGAAGTCGCACCTGCCGGGGAACCAGCGCTCCGGGTGCGGGCAGGAGAAGAAGTAGGCGCTGACCAGGAAGAACAGCACCTGGTAGCGGTGGTACGCCACGGCCGGCTCGGAGCAGCCCCGCCGGCAGCAGCTGTAGATGCGGTGCACCACGGGGCTGATGTCCAGACAGTAGGCCAGGCCGGAGGGCACCACTTGGAAAAGCTTGTGGGCGAACTTGGGCAGCCCGGGGCTCGTGTACTTGCCGTAGCAGCAGCCCAAGCAGGAGAGCCAGGCGAAGAACGCGGCGGCGGGCAGAAAAAACCCCCGCACCCTCGCGTGCCAGTCCTCCTCTATGGCGTAGTAGAAGTGTCCCAGAGCGCTGCCGTATTGGTAGATGGCGACGCCCACGTAGTCCAGGAAGTAGAAGGTGTAGTGGGACAGCTCGGACTTGGCGGAGAGCAGGTGAGCGAGCGCGCTGCAGGTGAGGTAGGTGAAGGCGGCCAGGAGGACGATGAACAGCGGCTGGGCGTGGGGGTCCCGCAGGAAGTCCACCGTCTCCGAGATCTCCCGCCACTTCACCAGGATGACGAGGGCGGCCAGCAGGTGGCTCCAGACGTTCAGCGCCTCGTTGTGCCGCTGGAAGAGGGTGAGGAAGTAGTAGCGCCAGCCCTGGTCCGGCTGGCGGTAGCCGGCGAGGATGTGCGGCTCGCGGAACACCCAGGGCACGTCGGAGGCCTTGACGGTGCACGGCAGCGTGGGGAAGGCCGACTCCAGCAGCCGCGGGATCTGGTGCAGCTGCTGCGCGTTGATGAACAGGCGGCCGATCTGCTCCATCACCACTGTCGCCATGGCAACCTGGAGGAGGCGGGAGAGGAGAGGAGGGTGGAGAAAATGAACCGACACAGACGGTAAGTCGATATCTATCTGGCCTTGAGGCTGCCGTCGGCTCTATGTGTGTGTGTGTGTGTGTGTGTGTGCGTGTGTGTCTGTGTGTGTTAGGGCTGTGAATCTTCACTGGCCTCACGATTCGATTCGATTACGATTCAGAGGGCCACGATTCGATACGATTACGATTAACGATGCATCTCGATGCATCGATAATCGATGCATCACTTTTTCCCCCAATACATGATTTATTTTTTCTCACTTTCTTTTTTCTCACTGTGTGGCTACTTTTAAAATAAAAGTGCATTTGGAATTGCATTGTATTATGATCCATAATTAAAATGATGATCCATAATTCCATTATATTTTATTTGATTATTATTTTTATTTTTTATTTTATTTTTTTAATAATCGATTTTTGACATTTGTGAATCGATGCAGAATCGTGCACGTCCGCATCGCAATGCATCTTATAATCGATTATTTTTGACACCCCTAGTGTGTGTGTGTGTGTGTGTGTGCGTGTGTGCGTGTGTGCGTGTGCGTGTGTGTGTGTGTGTGTGTGTGTGTGTGTGTGTGTGTGCATTTTAAATTCTTATTCGGTTTTATGTCGCCACCTACACCTTTGTACATTGTTATGGCATTGGTAAATAAAAGATTGTAACATTTGAACATTTGAAAATAAAAGTTGAGATAGATGGATATCTTTCTCTTTGCTTTGCTTGCGGTGCTGAACGTCAACTCTTCTGCCGGTTGCACGAAGTGGTCTTAACTACGCCTGGTCGTAACTCCTACGTCGGTCTTAGTTAAGACCAGTCTTTAGAGTGGATTTACGCCTGTTGCACCAACAGGGCTTACAGTACGTCTGGTCTTAACTACGCCGGTCGTAGCAATGCGTGTCCATGTGAATTGCCAGGGAATGCCCCCTGATTGGATGATGTTGCAAAAATGTGCTATCCGCTGATAGACACGGAGATCTCTGTTACAGGCAGGCACCCTTACCCTTAGACTCTTACGCCTCCTGCTGACCAGGCGTAAGATTTACGCCTGGGCGTAGTGAAAAGTAGGCTTAAGCCCTCTTGGTGCAACCGGCGTAGCTGTTAGGTCGTAAAGTTACGACCCGGGTAGCTTAAGACCAGTCGTAAGACCACTTGGTGCAACCGGCCCCAGACAAATCAATAATGCAAAATAGAGGCTTCTGAAATGATTGGAGACGACTTTGTAGCTCTGGCTGTAGCTGCTCGCTGCCATCTAACCTAATGCAATTTCCTGACAACTCCACCTGTGTAGGTCTTTATCTGCTGACCTCCTGAACAGAAGTAGGAAATAGTCCCCCCTTGTATAAGTCATCTGATTTCCAACAGCATCTTTTCCATTAGTGCTTCTGAATGGGTTCCTCAGCCTTGAATCTGCACCACAGAATGATGCGTCACATTGGAGGAACATTTTTTAGCTTGGTCAACCTTCAACACAGCCATTTCAACAGAATTACAATTTCCCGGGGTTAGATTTGTTGATGCAGTGGTTCTCAAATGGGGGCCCATGGCTCTTTGCCAGGGGGTCCACGAAAAGTTTTCGGGGCGGGGGGGGGGGGGGGGGGGGGGGGTGGAAAAGCTTTTTGGTTTGTGTGTGCAAAAGCTTAATTGTTCAACGAAAATATGTTATGCTTTAAATCTAAAATGGTTCATGGATTCCATTCTAATCTGACAAACCTATCAATTTAAAAGTCAAGCACGTTACCGTGGAAGCAAGCTGAGCCCAAAATCACAAATCAGAATGAGGGGGTCCCCGGTATATTTTCTATCTTATAAGGGGTCCTTGGCTGAAAAACATTTGAGAACCTCTGTGTTGATGATGTACTAGTGCAGGGGTTCCCAAACTGTTCCGTCCCAAGTACCACTACGTACCAAACCAAATTTCCCAGGGACCACTTCCACTGCGTATAACTGATTGAACAATGCAATAGCACCAGAAAGGCTAAATGACAATTCTAAGGCTACTAGCTAGTTCAAAACAGACACACATGGACCCACGCACACCCAAGTGCAGGACTGAACGCTGCAGGAAGTCCTTCCTGTTAGCTGCCATCCGGTTGTTTAATCAACACATCAAATAATGTCTCTATATGCTGTGCATATATGCACTTCACTGCACTTTACTGTGTGTGTGTGTGTGTGTGTGTGTGTGTGTGTGTGTGTGTGTGTGTGTGTGTGTGTGTGTGTGTGTGTGTGTGCGCGTGTGTGTGTGTGCTTGTGTGTGCGTGTTGCTGCTTATATTGTATTTTATCTTGTTGGCCAGTGGTGCCTGTTCTTTATCTAGATGCTTGTAAGTCACTTTATGTAAATTTTTTGCACTTCTAGTATTATTATTATCATTTTTTTGCTGCCTTTTTTTCTTTTTCTTTTCTTAGTACTTGACAGTACTTTTTGTGTGCCTTGCTACATGTTTCAATGTCCTCATGTTTTTCCTGGCTGTTTTTGTCCTGACATGTTGAATGTAGCTGCATTAAGTGACACATGAATTTCCTGCAAAGGATCAATAAAGTATCTATCTATCTATCTATCTATCTATCTATCTATCTATCTATCTATCTATCTATCTATCTATCTATCTATCTATCTATCACACACCTGCCAACATTAGGCTGTGAAAAAGAGGACGCCTTTGAAAATTTATTTTTTCCCTCTGCAAAATTTCGCCTAAATTTGGAGTGTTATTTAGCTACTTTCCTGACAGATTAGCATGACATGGTTGGTACAAGTCGATTCCTTAGGTCTTCTAGTTTCATATGCTACCAGAAACTTAACTCTGGCTTTAAAACTGAGCCTGCTGCAGCCTCTGAAAATAAATGTTCAAAATTGTGATATTTCCCAAATATCGCGATATTTCCCCAAAAAATCGGCCTCAGGGTTAATGTGTATGTAAAAACTGTTTTCTGTTAAAAAAAAAAGAAGAAAAGAAAAAGAAATGCAATTCTCTGACGGACCACCAGGCGGAGCCCCGCAGACCACAGGTGGTCCGCGGACCACAGTTTGGTTTGATTTTGGACTAGGTTTTCAAAACACAAGTAAGTGCCATGCCAACCCAACAGAGTACCGTAGGAATGAGTCCGGAAAACATGGATGTTAACACTTCCGGGTTCTTCACTGTATTCGCCTATGGGATTTTTGAATGGGTTTTTGGAGCGATGCTTCAAATAAGGTCTGTGGTTAACGCAAGGTTATTCAAATGCGAACGAGTGTTCAGCAGGATAATCTTCACACATGAGGACCACTTTTATGAGTTTTGAAGCTTTTACGTGCTGTTAAAAGGGCGGCTAGCTAGCAAACGGCTAAATGAGACTACACTGTCGACGGGGATATTATACGTCATCACGCCAAAGGCAATTATCTTGCCTCGCCGTTCAGTCACACAGCTATTGCCCACTGGCTCTTTCAAACTAGATTTATTAGTAAAACACACGCGCTATATCAGTGCACAGCAGCGCACACACTGACACACACAAACTCCTGTCACCGTACTATCAAAACCTAACCTCACGTCACCAGGCTCTCTCAGAGGAGAGAGACCCCAACACTCAGTCCCACCCAGCCGCCCCATTAGCCAATAGCATTTTAGAGAAACGTGATGTACCTGTCCTCTAGACTGACCAATCAGACACAGCTTTCACATATCTCCAGGACTGTCCATCCGATCGACTTCTGTATGTCTGTCCTTCGCGTATCTCAAGAACCGCTTGTCGGATCGACTTCAAACTTGGGGAGTGCGCTTAGGGGGACCTGTGTCAGGGGACAGCAGTGTGTTGTCTTGTGTGTGTCTCTGTCTTCCCCTGTGTTTCCCCTTTCCCTGAGTGTGTGTGTAGTGGGCGGAGTCCTAGCTGCACCTGGTACCTGGGCTGTTGCACGGCTGGCGGCGATCTGCTAATCACCCACACCTCTTCATATACCCTGGCTCTCCAGTGACTCATTGCCAGATTGTTTCATCTACTTAACGTGGTAGTTACGTCCAGCCACTCTAGTGCTTTTTGTGCTCTGATCCTCTCCTGTGTCTTCAGTGAAGAAAACCTTTTTTGACTTTTTCCTGTGTTCAGGTCTCCTGATCTTCGCTCCCTCTGCCGCCAGCTGTCTGCTGCCACTACCAGCCTGTGTCCTGCTCACTCCAGCAAACTCATCTTATTCATTACATCTTGTTCAACTTTGGATCTGTCTCCATGTCCGCTTTTGGGTCCAGAACGTTAACGTTGTGACCACCTGACTGAGTGCAGTGTGGGGGGTGGGAGTGGGGGGGGTGAATGGGGGCGGGAACGGGCACTGCACTAGTATTTTGTAAATCTGGCAATTTGTGCCCACTTTCACCAGAAACGGGCTCCACTGCCCTCACTGTAGGGTCTGTGTTATGCAGACTGGGCCTAGAAAATGCTTTTGCCTAGGGATGTCCGATATTATCGGCCTACCGATATTAGCATACAAAATTCATATCGGAAGTCTCACTGAGAGCAATGCTCTCTTTTTCAGGAGTGCCCTGTTCACATTCACACACATTCACACCTGGAAGCTGACCAGTACAACCACAGTCTGATCTGCTGGCCACTGAGCAGCTCCACTGGAGCGGTTGGGGTTAAGGGCCTTGCTCAAGGGCACCTCAGTGGTGGTAATGAGGGAGGGGCAAGCGCTGCCTTTTCACTTTCCCCACCCAGATTTATCCTGCCGGTCCCGGGGATTGAACCGACGACCTTCTGGTCACAAGCTCGCTTCTCTAACCATTGGGCCACCACTGCCCCAATAACACTTACAACTTTAACACAACATGCATATTATATATTAAACTCTTCAGCTACATTATGTAACTTCCCTCTGAATTACTATGGTGGCGATTCACAAGAATTAGTTTGTGGTCTGTATCTAACACTGCCAGGCAAGTCCCATTTATTTATGTTGAAGTTGAACTTGTCTTTTAATGTTTTTACTTAAAACTATCACATCAATGAAAAGAACAACCCATGCTTTGAAATAGCTGGGAAGCCATCGTGTGAAATACTTAGAGCCTGACTCTATCTAGTATAAGGGATAGGCTATACTGAGATAGGCAGAGCAGGGTATGAGTCAACAGTCGACAGATAGGCAGAGAGGGAAATGAGTTGGACTTCGACCTGACTGGCTCCATATAAATTTATGACTTGAGAGGATAATAATATCTTCTAGGCATTTCAACCCGTTTGATATGCACATCATAGTTGATCTGCCTTTTAAAAAGACAGCTCAAACTGAATTGTTGGCTGTGTGAGTTGTAAAGAAAACAACTTAAATCTGTATTCTACTGTAGGCTAATCTTCTTGGATCAGATGAATCTCACACAATGGAAAAGGTGACTGACAGTAGCCTATACCTAGACTACTTTTCATGAAAAATGTGTGTATTTTTCTGGCTGTGACACCACTAGTAATATTTAAGAGACAAGCAAAAGTGTATAGACTAACAATTAAATGTCATCATCTGCTTTATACTAACAGCAATGTAAAATTCACGCTGGTTTATCGGTCTATGACTTTAACTGTCCCTAGGATTAAAGCAAATCATAGGAAAGCCGCATTCACCCACTATGCTTCTGCTAGCTGGAACAATCTGCCTGAAGACATCAGATTTGCCCCAACTTTACTTACTTTTAAAAATAGACTAAAGACTTTTATGTTTACCGTCGCTTTTAACTGCTGACAGATTGAAAATGTTTTTTATTCCTCTGTAAGTTTTTAACTATTTTTGCAACTACTCTGTTGTGATGCTTTTAAATGTCTATTTTATCCTCTTCTTTTATTCTCTTATTTTCTTGTGTCGACTATTTTATGTGAAGCACTTTGAATTGCCTCTATCTGATTTTATGCAAACCCAATGCTGTGGCATGTACGGGCAACAGAAGACACAAGGTACCAGTAGAGGGTATGCTTGGCGTCCAAACTACAGTATAAAGACAAAGGTGTTATGAAATGTCTATTTTATCCTCTTTTTAATTTTTTCTTGTCATCCATTTTATGTGAAGCACTTTGAACTGCATCTGTCTATGAAATGTAAATAAATTTGACTTGACTATGATGTAGGGCAGGCTACTTGAGCGCCCTCTGCAGAATACTGAGAATACTACACATGAATGTTTCACATCAGCATCCAGCTTAATCTTCCATTGGTTTGATACTAGTCTAGTAGGCAGTGGGCACCAATGCTTATTATTATGGGTTCATCGTTGTTTAGGCCTGCTACACAGACGGGAAGGGAAGGCGCACAGGAGAGGAAGCAGCTTCCCGGGAAGAGAGGCTCTCTCTCTCGGATGAACCGCTGCTGTGCACACAGGGAGAAGGCGTGGAGCGATGAATGGGAAGAGATTACGTAACATAACGCCATCCGACAATGTCCCCACCCTCAATTCTCCTACATGGTTGGAGCTAGCCTTTAAAATATTTAAATGCTCGACCATATTATGACCAAGATGAATTTTAGATATTAACCACCCAATGACAGTGAAATCATCTAACGTAACGTTACGCAAATTGGCGTCCATTTATATATGACCAACATCCCCAATTTAAATTCGTAATCGATAGTTATCCGAAAATGCAAATTTAAATGTACATTTGCGTTTTTTTTCTCCAAGGCAAGCTCCAATTCATAGCATCACACACACCTCAGTGCTGATGAAGGTTTAACAGGATGATACCGCTATATACGTTGAGGAAAACTGAGGATTTTTTGCGTTCACAGGCAGCGCATCTGAACGCATTGTACCACTTTACTGTACCGGCGGAATAAAGACATGAATATATGAAAGTGAATATCGAAAACAAACTGAAAAGAGCCTACCTGTAGAGTGACGAATCAATCCAACGTCTTCTTCAATTTAGCATTTACCAAATGATTCACAAACTGGTTAAATATAATATACAGCATTGTTTGAGCGGATAGATGGTGAAGGGATGGACTGTGACGTGACGTGACGGGAGGAGCGCCTGGCGGCTCGTCTCTCCGCGCATCACCGCCGCCTGGAGAGGCGAGGATACGAGCGCGCTTTGAGGAGCAGCTCTTCCAGCCAATCAGCAAGACTCAGTGCTGCTCTTCCAGCCAATCAGCAGACTCCAGTGCTGCTCTTCCAGCCAATCAGTAGACTCACTGCTACTCTTTCGGCGTGTCCTCACAGCTCATTTGGACCAATCGCGTTCCCCTGCCGGATGCATCAGCATGAACCCAACCCACTTCTCCACAGAAATTCTTCCACTTCCTAACAGGAGAATTGTGGCACTCCCACTGTTGTATAACATTTAAGTTCCATTGGCATTTTTATGTCTCTCTGCATAGTGCAAATATGCATTTGTGAGATGTCTTAGTTATGACTAATAATAACTCATAGCATTAATTATGTGTATGCAATTATAGCTTATTGATTAGGAAATGCCAATGGAACTTCAATTTTCTACAACACCCACTGTAGCCTACCGGTATGTGTGTTTGAGGCTTTTCTATCAGATTTAGTTTTGGCCTATACTTTCCAATAACAAAATATGACTAAAATATTCATACGTTCAGTTTGTCTGTGATACTCAACAGAGACCTCGTAGTTCTATTTATATCCTGGCCATGATGGTATCCCCCTTCCCGTTCAAGAATATTTCTATAATGATAATATAATAATAATAATTTAATCCTGAGGAGAGACTTTGTACTGTATGTGAATTAGGTGTTGTGGAAGATGAATTTCATTTTTTGTTTCACTGTACGCTATACGAGGAACCAAGATTGTCTCTATTTCAGTTAATGCAAAATAAGAAACCTGAACTATTTTGGTCAGGAGATGATGCTAAGTTGGAATGGTTATTCAGAGATGAAGTCTTCAGTTTGGCCAGGTTTATTGGGAGTGCTTGGAAACTCCGAATGGAGAAGTTGTTCATCTGAATATACAACTCTGTCTTGTCTTGTTTATGTTTGAGCTTTTTGTAGCTTGTTTGTTGATTTGTTTGTATTGTCGAATGAACTTGAATGATTTGTGTCTTGTAAGCCCAGACGGGCTGGGCACCATGAATATGGTGCATGGCACAGAAATAAAAATCTATCTATCTATCTATCTATCCTATACTCAGTTCTCTCTATCCCAAACGTCTTGTAGCCGAGACTATTTTAATCCTAATAGCATATTTCTTAAATATATAGCCTGCTTTTCATAAGGATTCTACACACATTTTAAGATAAAGACCTCCCGCGCACAAAAAGTGTGTAAGGTTACTGTAAGTATTATGCTGCCATATTTTGGCTTAGAACTGCTTTTTAGGTTGTCTCCCAAATAACAGTGACATAGCCTAGCAGCACACGGGATCTCATTTTGATGATCAAAACAAACAGTTATCCTAATTGATAGTGTGGTGCAATAATCTGCCAAGACATTTTTTGCCCTCTGTCTGCTTTGCCTCGGGTGGCAAAACTAACAATGTTCCTTTGTTAATAAACTCAGTGTGTCTGTGAAAGATCTGCATTGTATCCTGGTTCAACCCTATCCCACTGACTCAGTGTTATGATATCCCAAAAACCATGACTTGATCATGTTTGGTATGTTTTTGGGTAATTACTGTATCCACTGCAGGTAATCTGCAAGCTTCTTAAACCTTAATACTTTGTTTGTTTATCATGTTTATTTCGAATATGGATGTAAACAAAACAGAGACAATATACGGGGCCTTCAAAATTACAGGTTAACAAGTCGATTGAAATAGTATTATGAAATAAAGATGAAGGGGTAACAAACGTAGACATATTCAAAAAGGAGTGAGAAGTATAACTTATTAACTCCCACCCCCTTTCCACAATACTAAATTATTATATATATACAGTACTTGTATAACAACACATACTATAGAAATATCCACATATACATATATACACATGTATATGTACATACATACACACATACACGTACATACATAAAACACTAGTCATATAGTAATACATAACAATTATGTATATATATGACAATAATTGTCATATACTGTACATACATATACACTATCCCATACATAGTATTCAATAACGTAACTATATAGTTATCAATTTGTTTTACTCCATCTAAGAACTCATTCGAGTTTAGTAGCCTACTAATCTCACGGGTTGAAAAAGTGAAACAGAGATGAGACATTAATATAATACACTTCACTTGGTGTGGTTTTGGAGGTGGTCTTCTCTTCCCATCTGAACGTCATGTCACTGTAAGGCAGAAATGCTCACAAGTTATTTTTTGCAAGTCCAAGTCAAGTCTCAAGTCTTTGAGCTCAAGTCCAAGTCAAGTCTCAAGTCTTTGGTCACAAGTCCAAGTCAAGTCTCAAGTCTTTGGTCACAAGTCCAAGTCAAGTCTCAAGTCTTTGAGCTCAAGTCCAAGTCAAGTCTCAAGTCTTTGGTCACAAGTCCAAGTCAAGTCTCAAGTCTTTGGTCACAAGTCCAAGTCAAGTCTCAAGTCTTTGAGCTCAAGTCCAAGTCAAGTCTCAAGTCTTTGAGCTCAAGTCCAAGTCAAGTCTCAAGTCTTTGAGCTCAAGTCCAAGTCAAGTCTCAAGTCTTTGGTCACAAGTCCAAGTCAAGTCTCAAGTCTTTGGTCACAAGTCCAAGTCAAGTCTCAAGTCCCTATGGATGAGTGTTCTATCATCTGCTGCATGCCATCCGGTCTGCTTAGAACACTGCATAGCTAAAACTAAGGAATTCAAAGCATGTACTGTATTATCCTCACTCCTTATCTAGAATACAGTAGCAGCAATGATTAGAGATGACATTTGTAGACATTTCCTTAATGTTAATGCACCAAAAAAAGACAAAATTTAATAAAGTTCACAAGGCCCAAACCTTCATGTCCAAGTCAAGTCTCAAGTCTTTGAGGACGAGTCTCAAGTCACTGTGTGGGTGGGTGACTTAAGTGCGACTCAAGTCCAAGTCCCCATCTCTGCTGTAAGGGCATACTTCAGAGAACATGAATGGCTAAAAACAGCAACAGAAGGTCTCATAACAGTTTCATAATACCAGAGAGGACAGTGATATAAGCTCAGAAAAAATCTGATATAATGAGCAGATTTGGTTCTGGAAGCACAGGCTAAAAGGGTCCTGGAGGCCCAGTCCACCCGGCCTGCGTCCCTGGTGGTGCTGCCCGAGTGGAGGAACACTGTACCATGGGACCAGTAGCCTAATGGGTTGATAATTCAGCAGTTTTCTCTGAACAGCTGACAAAGAGGGTCTGTGCAGCACTGCTGCAGACTTGCTATGCATGTCATGCATGTGCAAACATCCTCCAGCACTGCATGGGCCCACAGTACACTTGAGTGACAAGCCCTGCCCTAGTGCAACTCTTTAGTGCAGTGGTTCTCAAATGGGGGTCCGTGGCACTTTGCCAGGGGGTCCACGAAAAGTTTTCAGGAAAATAAAACAAAAACCTTTTTTTGTTGCAAAAGCTTCATAGTTCAACAAAAATATTTTAAGCTTTAAATCTAAAATGGTTCATGGATTACATTCCAATCTAACAAACCTATCAATTTAAAAGTCAAGCACGTTACCGTGGAAACAATTAAGCTTAGCCCAAAATCACGAATCAGAATGAGGGGGTCTCCGGTATATTTTCTATCTTGTAAGGGGTCCTTGGCTGAAAAACATTTGAGAACCTCTGTCTTAGTGAATCTAATACCCATTACATACATATTTCGTTACAAATTATTTGAATATATCATGCAATTTGCTATTTTAAATACACATGGCATAATTATTGCATATACATTACTATTCAAATTGAATAGCCAATGAAATTATTAGAAAATCTGAGACCCTACTGTTTTACTTTTGTAAAATGTGAATGTGAATAATCACACAACTCTACATGCTGTAGACTGACATACGATGAGATGCTCACAAGTCATTTTTTACAAGTCCAAGTCAAGTCTCAAGTCTTTGAGCTAGAGTCCAAGTCAAGTCTTAAGTCTTTGAGCTATAGTCCAAGTCAAGTCTTAAGTCTTTGAGCTATAGTCCAAGTCAAGTCTCAAGTCTTAGAGCTATAGTCCAAGTCAAGTCTCAAGTCTTTGAGCTATAGTTCAAGTCAGGTCTTAAGTCTTTGAGCTATAGTCCAAGTCAAGTCTCAAGTCTTTGAGCTATAGTTCAAGTCAGGTCTTAAGTCTTTGAGCTAGAGTCCAAGTCAAGTCTCAAGTCTTTGAGCTATAGTTCAAGTCAGGTCTTAAGTCTTTGAGCTAGAGTCCAAGTCAAGTCTCAAGTCTTTGAGCTAGAGTCCAAGTCAAGTCTCAAGTCTTAGAGCTAGAGTCCAAGTCAAGTCTCAAGTCTTTGAGCTATAGTCCAAGTCAAGTCTTAAGTCTTTGGTCACAAGTCCAAGTCAAGTCTCTTATGGATGAGTGTTCTATCATCTGCCGGATGCTATCCAGTCTTCTTAGAACACTGCATAGCTAAAACTAAGGAATTCAAAGGATGTACTGTATTATCCTCACTCCTTTATCTATTAGCATACATTATCAGCATTGATTAGATGACATTATTATTAGTAGACCTCCTTAATGTTAATACACACAAAAATAAAGATTGTTCACAAGTCCCAAATCTCAAGTCAAGTCTCAAGTCACTGTGTGTGTGACTCAAGTCAAGTCTCAAGTCTTTGAGGGCGAGTCTCAAGTCAAGTCTCAAGTCACTGTGTGTGTGACTCAAGTCCAAGTCAAGTCTCAAGTCTTTGAGGGCGAGTCTCAAGTCAAGTCTCAAGTCACTGTGTGTGTGACTCAAGTCCAAGTCAAGTCTCAAGTCTTTGAGGGCGAGTCTCAAGTCAAGTCTCAAGTCTTTGAGGGCGAGTCTCAAGTCACTGTGTGTGTGACTCAAGTCCAAGTCCCCATCTCTGATGATGAGCAGCACAGACTGACACACACACTACTCTGAACATGGCATGGTGCTGATGAATGACATTAACATGGGCGACCAGATTGATTGCAGATCTGTAACGGACGCCTTTCAGCAGGAACATGTAAACAAACCCACAAGCTGTGATGGCATCTCTGACTTAGATCAAACATTGCAGCACAGATGACTTGCCATCCAGATGGAGTCTCCTTCTGTGAGCTCTGTGCAGTGCAGTTCTGAACCTGTCCCTAAGAAACCCTGTCCATCGGAGCAACAATTTTAGGCCCTTTATTTCATCGCTGTTGCAAATCAGTTGCATGGAAGAAAAACACCATATTAGCAAGCTTGCTGTTAAACACCCAGACACTCATATCAGCTTCCATACTCACACCCAGAAATAATAGATGCCAGATTAGTGAAGCTACTGTAATAGTAGTTGTAGGATGTAAAACAGCTAAAAAAAACCTCAGGCTTATAGTTTGTCATTATCACTTTCCACCCCATTATGGATTGGATTGATTCCTCATAATTATTTTTGTTATTGTTTTTTAGTTTGTTGTATATGTTGTTTTGATTTTAGTTTTGATCAAATCCTTTCCCATACAGTAATTTTTCAACAGTCCTTTAGTGAGGCTTTGGGTCATATTTATTTTTCAGTTACATAATCCGAGTATAATTTTAAAACAACACAGAATATGTATTCCAGGTGCCATCACTCTGGGAGAAATTCCACACAAAATGCCTCATTGTGTAGCCTATAATCTACACGCGTCACATTCACCTAGCCTGGGTAAACCCAGCCTCCATGTGACCTCTATCTATTCTATGCGCTATCAGTCACTAGCGTCTGAACGCTGGCCCATTCATTTCATTCTTTGTGACTGATAGCGCATAGAGCCTAGAGGTCACGTGGAGGCTGGGTTTACCCAGGCTAACATTCACCCACATCATTGGGGCGTCTGTGTATACTAGCTAAATTGTTACAAATCAGCTTCAACTATCGACTTCCAAGCTACTGCACTGGAAATCTAATTCAAGCCGATACAATGCACACACTTCCAGAATGTCTATCATAAAGAGGGGAAAAATAGATCAGGTTATGGTTATAGTTTACTCCTATTTTGATTCAATTAAAAATGAAATCCACTGACTTATGGGTTGTCAGCCTACTGACAGTCAATATCATCATGTCAAGAGCTGTATTCTAATCCAATTGGAAGATCCACCTCCTAAATTGATTCATTTCAGGCCTGGCCTAGAAACGCTCACACTACTCAGTTGTTCAGATATACTAAATTGCCACTAGGTGTCAGCAGACTCAAAGATGTGAATGGGATTCCACTCTTATTAGGGCAAATATCCCCAAGTGCCACATGACAGCTCTGTACACCCCCACAACCCAGATTTTGTTAAGTCTTCATCCCCCACTCAGGAAAATAAACCATATCTATGGCCATTTACACCTGGCCTTAACATGCGTTTTCTGTGATCAGATTGAAATCAGATTGTGTTTTATCACTTGAAAATGCCAGGTGTAAACACCCCCCAAAAACGCATTGAAGAAGGATTGCAATCTGATCGGCCAAACCACCTCCGGAGGTGGTCAGGGATGCATTGTGTACACATTGAACACAAGTGTAAATGCATTGTGTCCTCTCAATCTGGATACAGCAACTTTATGCGGATTGAGAGGACAACCATTTCTGCAATCTGATTGCAGAAAATGCATGTTAACGCCAGGTGTAAATGGAATCAGGCTGAAGTGATAAAATACAATCTGATTGCAATCTGATCACAGAAAACGCATGTTAGTGCCAGGTGTAAATGGCCTCATAGTTTCATTAGGCCCTAAGGCACCAAACTGAAACATTCTTCTCAAACAGGTTGACTTTAATGGTATAACCTAGTGTCCTCTAGTAAGAGAGTGGCGTCAGCGGAGGACCAAAATGCGAGACTCATTAGCCAATGAACAGCCAGGAATGGGTCTCGCGCTACTTTTGCATGCTAAAATAAAGCTGATAATGTACAATTTGATTCAAGGGATGAAAAACCCTTTCAAAGTACAACACAAACTGTCTATTTTGCTGCAACTCGACACGACAGTGCTGCTTTTTTTTACTCAAGAGTTCCACTTTCTACTTCCTGGAAAAAAAACTGGTCCATTGGAGTGAATGGAGATGTCGGAACTCTTCTATTATACGGCTCTGGTATAACCCATTAACCTGGATACCCCACAGAATACTTCAAATTCAGGCCAAAACCAATAGTATCCAACAGTATATTTATTAAGTTTAGTTTAGAACACAGATGTATTTTAACATGCAGCACACAAATAAGTGCCAATTGGTTCTTTACGGGAAACATTTTTTAACCACATAAACTACAGATTATCATAAGCTGCCTGCAATACACAAACCTCGAGTGAAAAAACACAGTTCTATATCCACACCACAAATCTAACATTAGGTAACGTAAGATATTGAACAAATAATACCGCTACATCAGTGAACAGAAAAATATAGATCTTTGGGTCATGTAAAAAAAGATATTTTCAAACTGTTAACAAAATAATTAGTTATTCCTTTGCTTTTGCCTCCTTGTTCTTCCGCACTTCTTCAAGCTTCTTGTCCTGGTAAAATGTTTGAAGGAAGATAAAAAAAAATATATATCACAAAGTTGTTGTCACTGTTTTCCTGCATTTCAACACTGAAGATGAAGACCAGTGTTGGGCAAGTTACTTTCAAAATGTAATATACTACATATTACTAGTTACTGTCATTTGAAAGTAATAAGTTACTTTACAATATTACTTTCTGTGTAGAGTAACTCGTTACTTATTACACTACTTTTGCATTACTTTCACCAAAACAACAGCAGCAGCAGAATGACATCGCCGCCACGGAACCATCCCAAAAAATAATTTCAACCGCCTTGTAAAGTTAGTGTAAACAATCCAAAATTCTAAATGTTATTCTTTTCCTTTGTTATTGTCATCTATAGTGGTTATTTGCATAAAAAAACAGTTTGATTAGGAAATTATTCTATCTTTTTTCAAATATGTGCTTTGATTTAATCAAATGTAACTCAATTTGTAACTTGAGTTACTTGACAAAGTAACTGGTATAATATTACTGAAATCCTATAAGTAATGAGTTATATTACCGAGCTACTGCTAAAAGTAATGTATTACATGTTACTTTTGTAATGGGTTACCCCCAACACTGATGAAGACGGGGTTGGACTGTACCTTCTCCTTGAACTTCTCGTTGAGTGCCGCCATGCGCGCTGTGCGGTTCTCTTTGTTAGCCTCCATCTTCTGGTTGAGCCTCTCTTCGGCCATCTTGCTGAAGTTGGTGTTTCCCTCCACGGACTTCTGGATCACCTCCTTCTCATGCTCTCGTTTCTCAGCCAACACTTTCAGCACCTCGGCCTCTTGAGTCTGACAAAGGGAAGAAACAATGTTTTCAGTACATTTATTTAGTGGAATTTGACAGGGAATATATCTAAAAGCCTAAACCTGATGTGTAGGCCTGTTCAGTCATAACACAGGGTTTGCACGGTCATGAAAAACCTAGTCTCGCTGGCCAGCCTCCTCTCCCTTCCGTCCGAGGAGTCTGGCGCCGCAGGTCTCCATAACTGGGATAAACCCTCCCCTGCTCTACTCTGCTCTCCCACTGGATTGCCGGATGTCCGCTCCCGGCTTATTACAAGCTTTGTCATTGGCTCCGACCATGTCAATCAGAGCGGCTTCCGCTCCCTCCTCCCTGTGTGTCGCTGTAAACAGTGCCCTGCCGCCGCAGTGAAAACAACAACGCTAACTAGCTAGCAAGTTAACGGCAGAAACCTACACGCTAGCTCGTTGCTACACGCTGAAAACGGCAAGTTGGATTGTCTGAAACTATTTTCCAAGGGCACTGCCACTAAAGCGCAGCCCATCGCAATCCCACTATGGAGACCTGCGGCGCCAGACTCCTCGGACGGAAGGGAGAGGAGGCTGGCCAGCGAGACTACGAAAAACCCGGAAAAGTCATGGAAATTTAAAATACAATTTCCAAGCCCTGGAAAAGTTATGGGATTTTTTTTTTTTTTAAGTTTTGGAAAGTCATGGAAATAATAGCTGAAGTTGCAATCCGAGCATAAAAATAGTATAGCGTAAATTGGCACGTAACGTCGCTGTGTTTCTGTTGTGTAACAGTGAATTCAGTGAGTCTGTCTCAGTCCATTTACAGACACGCCCACTAGCTTACATCTGCCTGCTGGCTGCAGCGGAGGTAATGTTAGCAGTTAGCAAAGTTGTACTATGCCGCCGGACAACATGCCAGGAAAGTGCAGCTTCAACAATGTGTGGCTTTTCAAAGATAAGTACCAATTATGGCTCGCAAAGAGCAACACAAGACGCGCTGAATGCAAACTATGCTGTAGAATGCTGCGCTCTGTGAAGGGGAAAAGCACGAGACGAGAGTAGGGATGGGCATTTCTAGCAAAAACACTATTCGAAATTCGCTGGCCAAAGTCGACTTTTAATCGAAATTCGAAAATAAAAATAAAAATGTAAAAAAAATTAAAAATGTAAAAAAAAAAATTCTTTTTTTTTGTGAGTGAAATGTTGCATTGTCTCCCCTGATTCTAAGTCTAAGGCTTTATTAATTAATAGAAAAAGCTTCTGCTGTGGATTTTTAGCTCAAACAAGCATTGCACCACTGAAGTAAAGAACATGTTACATGACTTTGACATTTTCGAGAATAAAAAACAGTTTTGACAATCATGAGTGGTTCATTAAATATTTAGTAGGCTCAGGTCTGAGTGCCAAAGGGGTGCCAAAGTCACCCCCTCTCCCTCTTCATGGGATTTCATCCGCCATTCATTTTTCCATAAACCTTGCTTAAAATGCTTATAAAAATTGTTTTACTTGCTCAAACCAAGCGATTCGACTATACTTAGAATCAGGGGAGACAATGCAACACTTTTTCACTCACAATGTTTGTTTGTTTTTCGAATTTCGACTTTCAATAATAAAAGTCGACCTTGATAATAACAACGATTATTCGAAAATTCGAAATTCGATGCCCATCCCTAGACGAGAGCACAGCCGCTGTTGCAAGCAGCACGATTCCCATCAGTGTCAGTGAGTTTATTGACATCCACCAACGTTAGCGTTCCTTACTAGAGATGCACCGATCGATCGGCACGTGACCGGAAATGGCCGATTTTCAGCCGATCGGCCGTGACCGGTGACCTGCGCCGGTCAGTCTACATAGCCGATTCTGTGTGCCGGTTGCCCCCCCCCCCCCTTTTTCACGTGATGTGCGCGCACAACCAAAGCCCTTAATTCACATGGCGGAGCCGATGCTCAAAATTGTAAGCTGCACTACACCCTCCCAACCACTGAGCACCGAACCGATACATCCGGCGCTGTGGAGCACCTAAAAACTTCGGCACAAGTGCTCGGTATTGGAAACTACGCACTATTTGGGAGTGCCAGGGCACCATTATCTTGGATAACAACATTGGCTCGGAGGTAAGGTATAGTTTTATTGTGATTGATAGCGTGTATATCGCGTGCAGCCACTTAGCCGACGTTGCGGTGGCTGAGGGGACCAACGCATCCGAGACTCTGAAGGAAGAATGAAGAGTCTGGCGTTGAGGCTACCGTTATGACATCTCTGGAGGGATACCTTGCGGCGCTCTTCTGCAGCTTCCAGTTTCTTCTGAATCTCCTCCAGGGACATCTCCTTCTTAGGGGGGGACATGAGGAAATCTGCCTTGGCGTTTGCGGCCGAGGGGCTCAGGATGAGCTCAAAGGCCTGACCTGAGGCACGCTTGTTTATCTCCTTCACCTGGATGTCTGAAAAAGAGGTGGTCTGTCAGTGTAGTGCAGGCGGTGGTCAAAGTTAAAGGGATGCTCCACTTTTTCGGGAGTTTAGCTCATTTGCCACATCCCCCCCCCCCCCCACATAACAAAGATACACCATGCCTTTGTCCGGCCGCGCAGTTTCAGTTAAGTTCAGTTCACTTTATTTATACAGGAAGGTATAAAAATGACATTTCACATGTACATTTAACTGGCCTAACTCAGTTACAAACTGGTTTTCAGCAGGTTCCTGTTCTGCAGCACATGAAACTAAATACATGAAACTAAATACATGAAACTAAATTAATATACAAAACATGTTCAATTGCACTACATACAATTATACAAACCTGACAAAATATTACATTTACAAACATTCATTCATCAATACAATCAAACAGCAACAGCAAAATTAAAACCACGGGGTGGTGAGTCGGATCCGTGATTACAGGTGTTTTCTAGCATCAGATGTTGTTTGTAGGCTTGTTTGAAATGTGAGGTGGAGGTTATTGCTCTGGTGTGAGTTTACAGTGAGCTACAGTCGTGAAGTTAGTTAGTATAGCCATAGAATGGAGGCTAATGGTACAGCTGTTAAAAATCTGGGAAAACACACATCTCACGGTGCCAAAATACATGTTGTGCTTCTGATACTCACCACACAATGAAATGTTAATACAAAATGCACATAATTGGTCTTTTTGGAAGGAAATATATTATTTGCTCAATATATTGCACGGGTGGGGGGGGATCGATACACCATAGTATCGCGGTATTTTGCCTGACGATATTGTATCGATAGTATTATTTTTTTTTTTTTTTGCAGGCCATGCCATGCCAGGCCACTGGGCATCTGCCCAAAGCGCCTGCAGTGGCGTATTGAGTCCAGATAAGCTTAATAATGTAGCCTACGTGTGGGGCAAAAACAAAACAAAACAAAAAAACACTGCATGTTTTACTTCCGGTGAAGTCAAGGAAAAGGAGTTAGACAATATATCATATATCGCAATATCAGCGATATCGCAATACTATGGTATCGTGACTCAAGTATCGTATCGTGGGCATCTGGTGACTCCCACCCCTAATATATTGTGATAACATCAAACCGAACCCAGTATTGTGTATTTATTGAGTATTTTGATTGTATTGAACTGAATGAACAGTTTGCTACATGTGTCTTTTAGCCAACTCTGTGTTTTGTAAAATCAGTAAGCAGCACCTACCTCCAGCGGTCTCCATTTCAGCAGAGTTGTTGTTACAGTTAATGTCACTGGAAGAAAACACGACAAAATAGAGATCAATGTATATAATGAGGCAACACATCAAGTATGTCTGTGGAAATCTGTGAATTAACAAAAACACATCCATTTCACTTAATAGGCCAAATGTCCATTTTGTGAAGGATGCATTACTTTTGCAGCAGATGTGCGGGCGGCCATAGTGCTGCTGGAGCTGAGGAGCGCTCATGTTTTGACACAATAGTTTGTTTTGATTGAATAGTGAGCAGCAGTGTTATTGAACGAAAAGTCATTTTCTTTTTCTCTCTCGTTTTCCACCACGATAGCTTTAGATTCCCGCCCTGTGCCAAACCCCTGGACCAATTAAAATAAGCCAGGGGCGGGATTTCGCAGGCTGCACGCGATCCATATCATAAATTATATTATGCATCACTCTGCATGGTCTGCAATGCAATGCAATTTTACAACAGTGCACTTTCGCCAGACTCCATTTGTTGTTTACCATACAAACATTTATCAGTCAATGTCACTTTCATACACAAAATACACGAGTAATGTGGCTCCCAAGCTCCCGAAGTAGCGACAACAAAGAAGAAAGTGACTCGACCGAAGCCCCCATAACTTCACCCAAGCTGTGTAACGTTTTGAAACATCCTCTCCACACTCAAAATTCATCTAAAGTGCATTACCATCGCTTGCGCCGTCGTTTCAGTTGTCCTAAAAGACTAACTAGTCTAACTAAGCATTTAGAACCATAACTTTAATAATCTTACCGTTGGGGTCTTTGTTGTTACGGTGCTGCCTCCTGTTCCGCTCGCTCGGTGTGTTGTCTCTCTGCGCGCGCCAGCCTCATATCAGCAGCACCTTCGCGCAAAAAATCTACTGAACCCTACGTCATCACAGCTCTCCTCAGGCATTGGCCTAAATGCACCAATCACGAAAGGCTTTGCTACTGCGTGTGATGGTGCGTTCAAGACACATCGGAACTCGTGGAAATTCCCTCTGACTAGCAACCATTAACTTTATTCCCCGTAGCAGACAGTGTTTGCTAATACAATAGTTGAGAGGAAATAAGATCGGTTCCAAACTGAAAATTCCACTCAGTCACCGATGTCCCGACCCATTTACTTTACTGGGTCGCTCGTGCGTTTAAAACGTCAGAATTTGATATTTCCGACAGCATTTGAAGGCATGAGCACATGTCACATGGGTCACAACAATACCCAGCCAGGTTCCAACTCTCACAGCAGCACTGTCAATTCAATCCAACCAGTTACAAACAATAATATAGCCAGATGTTTGCTGATAATTGTGTAAATCGAAGGGCACAGTGTAAGTCCGACTGCAATATGTAAAAGTATACAGCGATTCAATTGGAATGACAGCAGCAGCATATCTGAGAAGGCAGGCATACAAGAGAGGTAAGTGATGGGTGGCTACTCTGATTGGTTCTCTGGAAAAAGAGGGAACGAGTTCACCAACTCTGATTGGGTAAAGAGGAAACGTGAATGAATAAGTAGCCTAGTTAAAATTGCCTAATACTTTTTTTTATTTTTATTATTATTAACAATAGAGATGTACAAAATATGTCAGACAGACAATAACACATCACCATACTTAAGAGCTATAAACAAACAGAAATGAATAAGACATAGAACAATACAATACAATATATAATGAATGTTTACAAAGACAACTTGACATGTTAGAATAAAATAAAAATAAGGACAGAGAAAATGACATTAGCAAAAGTCAATTTACAGGGGTTACATCAAATATGTTTCTGTAATATTCTAAGAACCTGTTGCTTTTTTTTTTATTGTTTACAAGAGCAAGTGAATTAAGCAATGAGTTGAATTCAATCAAAAAGATGGGGAAAGACGGCCGAGTACCTAAAAACTTCTGTTTTTGAATAAAGAATTTTCCAATTTTTTTTTTTTTTTACAACATAGCTTAGAGATTTGTTACTTGTATTGTCATAATCACTACTAGGCTACTTCTGTCAACCCCCCTCCGCCCCCACACACAGACCCCCCCCCCCCCCCCCCTCTCTCTCTCTCTTTCTGAAACACGATCCACCAGGTTATTCTGAGATAATAATGACAGGTCATGAATGTTTACCTGTAAACTAACTGACTCATCTTTTCCTCGTCCCTGTAATTGGTTGTTGCTGAAACGAATGGAGACTTACATCATCGCCTGGGTTACTGTGTTTCATTCAAAGGTCATTCAACTTAATTTTTGCAAACCAGATTGTGGCGGTATATAAGTGAGCTGCCGAAGGGCACGAACACAATAGTGTTTAAATGATAGACAGCGTCAGATAGTCCCAGCCAAACAGTCTATGGTCCCAGCATGCTAACCTGTGAGTGGTATGAAACTGTTTCAAAACATTGTGGTTGTATGGTGTTGTTAAGATGGCTTTTAAGTGCATAATAAAGGGACATTTTAAAAACCTGTTTTGCATTTCAGGGAACTTGAAGGCTGATGTTTGGTGTAGTGTTTGCCAAGGGAAGTGGGATCTCTGTCATTAGGATATGCTCATCTTTTTAACACCCAAAGCCACTAAACTTGTTACTCAATTCTGTCAAATCTGGACTACTGTCCGGTAATCTGGTCCAATGCCACACTGGATATGATTAGGAAACTACAAATGATACAAAACAGAGCTGCACGCATTGTACAGAACAAATGTTGTAACAATGCATAAAAGTCTTAACTGGTTATTTGCAAAAGATAGATTGCTTTACTCAGTGCTGGTCTTTATTAGAAATATTTCTGTGACAAAAACTCTGGGCATTCTGTATCAAAATCTATCCTTCAGTAAGGACAAACATAATCACATGCTACTGTGGGTAACTTCACTCTTCCTAAAGTAAGAACAAATGCTATGAAACGAATGGTCATGTATGGAGGTATGTTCGAATGGAACCTGCTCCCCAGAGACATCTCTAAAGAGAATGCTAAAACAAAATTTAAATCGTTACTGAAACAACATAATCAAATCTTAAACTAAATGTATAATGTGTTTATGGAAAGATAGACTGAAACTGGTGTTATGTTCAAAACTGCTGAACTGTTATAACGCACTGATATTGTATATCTGATAACATATACCTTATATGTTAGATATTGCACTACTTAAGTTACTGTACTTTTACTATTTTGTGTCTTGTATTTGATGTATTACTGTACTTGCTATGTGATCGGACCCCAGGAAGAATAGCCGTAGCATCCTGCTGCGACTAATGGGGATCCTAATAAACTAAACTAAATTATCAATATAAAAGTACAAATGTAATTTGATTCAGCCGTTGACTTACACCTACCAGTTATCTGCAGGCTAGGTTTAAGACAGCCTTATTATTTATTTATTTAGGCCTGCTAACATCTTTCTTTTTGTTTGTTTGAGTGCAGCCTTTTTCCTGAAGTGGAAAACAAGCATTTCATCGGAGTGATCGAGTGACGAAAGAACGGCGATGGATGAGAGTGAAGTTGTAATCCTGGCAGCAGGGGTCAGGGGAACCCGCCTGCTGCGGGTCAGGGGAACCCGCCTGCTGCGGGCGGGTCAGGGGAACCCGCCTGCTGCGAGTCAGGGGAACCCGCCTGCTGCGGGCGGGTCCGGGGAACCCGCCTGCTCCGGGTCTGGGGAACCCGCCTGCTCCGGGTCAGGGGAACCCGCCTGCTCCGGGTCAGGGGAACCCACGTGCTCCGGGTCTGGGGAACCCGCCTGCTCCGGGTCTGGGGAACCCGCCTGCTCCGGGTCCGGGGAACCCGCCTGCTGCGGGTCAGGGGAACCCCCCTGCTGCGGGTCAGGGGAACCCGCCAGCACCACAACAAAACAGCTGATTATTAGTTCCTGTAACGAGTGAGTGGCTTTTTCACTTAAAAATCTGAAATGAAATGTTGATCCGTTGTCACCTTGTAACATATATCTTAACCAGTAGATATTATATATCTACATCTTTTTATCATTCATAATCAATATGCATATTGCTAAAAGCAGTGGTCCCTTGTCAATATCTGCATGGATATATTATTCTCTGAAGATAATGCACAGTTGGTTGCTCAGATTTCGCCCTGCATGTCTACCCACGCAGCGATGATAGCTTCTCCCACGAGAAATTATTTGCTATTACACTAGATCAGGGGTTCCCAAACTTTTTAATCTGAGTTGGGACCCAAAAGATACATTTTGTGTCTGCCTGGGAGCCGAACGCACTAAAAAACTTACGGTAATGACTTGCCATGATGACCAGTTGGCGACCCCCAGTGGGTTGTACAGTAAAATAAATACACAGATTTTGGTGGTCTAACCTAACCTAACCAAAAACGTCCGCCTTGTAAAAAATATATATACCGTAAATTCCGGACTATAAGGCGCACCGGTGTATAAGCCGCACCTTCAAAGTTGACAATTTTTTTCTTATATAAGCCGCACCGGTCTATAAGCCGCGGGTGTTTTGATGTTTAATTACCATATGTAAGGCTTCGTGCACAGAGGGGATTGTCGGAAAAGAGATGGCTGTTTGGGGAAGCTCCCATTTATTAACATTTCAACAAAACAAGTTGCATATTTGCATAACGTATTCAAGTGTTACCATTTAGTGCAATAGTAGCTACAGAACATGTACTGTGCTGTGTAAATTTAGGGGTCCTTGGCATGAAAAAGGTTGAAAACCACTGATCTACATTATAGCCTACAGTAGTACCATAACAAAAAACAAAGCTTACAGCGCTTGACGAGGCAATATCAATGGCTAAATTAAATGTGTTTTTTTTAAGTGCAAAATAAAGTGCCTGTAACACGACAGTAAGCGCGTAAGCCTAAAGTTGCAGTAACACGGCTGCTTAAAATATACGGTAATCAGCCTACCAGAAAAGTCATTAATCCTCGTCTTCATCTTTTAGGCTAAGGTGCAGTACACGGCTGTAACCAGAAAAGTCAAGTCATTAATCCTCATCTTCGTCTTCTTCCTGCGTACTAAAACCACCAAAGTCCTCATCTTCAGTGTCGGAAACGAACAGGCTCAGGGTGGCTTCGTCAGCCACTCTCCTCTCTCCTTCGTTGTCGCTCTCAAAACCAACGAACTCCTCTTCGTCACTGTCGGAATCGAACAGCCTCTGAAGGCCCTCAGCTGGCGGCGTCCTCCTCTTCATCACGCAGCAGTCCAGCCTTTCGGAACCCGTTGGTGATCGTGGATGTTTTGACACTCCTCCACGCTGTCAGGATCCACTGGCAAACTTGAGCCTTCAGTCGGATCTGAACGGCACCTCGGCCGTCTGCTCTCTGTGTCAACACCCTGATGCCAAGGTTACGTGCTGCTACTCGATTTCCTTCTTTCCTTCTTCTTCTCGCCGCCATCGTCGTAACACAGCCAGTTCTCCATCTTTTGAAGCATGATGTTAGATTACAACGAGCTAGTTGTGTGGCTTAGCCTTCCAAAATGTTGCTGTTAGTTTTTTAGAATGTAATACATAGAATTGGGAATGTTACATTCAATTTCATTCAGACTGTCTTTCAGGCTCAATCGCTGCCTTTTTCCCCCCGGAGCGAGGGAGGAGGGAGGGTGTTTTACCGTAGTGGCTGAGAGAGGGTAGTGGCACAGTGCTCCAATCAGGTCGCGAGGCACATTTTTTGCAACATCATCCAATCAGGGTCTCGCTCTCGTAATGTCTGTCTTGCTCTCGTTCTGCCTCATACCAACATCCATAGATTTTGGAGGTTCCCGAGTGGCCGTTTGCTGAAAAAATCCATAGATAAGCCGCACCGTTATATAAGCCGCAGGGGCCAAAAAAGGCCAAAAAACGGGAAAAAAGCCGCGGCTTATAGTCCGGAATTTACGGTATATGAAATTGAAATTGACCCAGGGGCCTAAATCCTCTTTAAATATTTGTCTGCCACAGCTGACTGAATACTGGCCTGATGTCAATTTAGGGCAGCACAAATCATATTTCTTCATGAGTAGGCCGTAGTGATATCGCGGGCACTCTTGTTGAGCACCTCCCATTCATTTGACTCACTAAAGCATGTCTTGTTTGCTATAGGAATTACACTTTTTATTATTTATTATTATTTCATTTACTCAAAATGCTGTCCAGGGAGGACAGTCAACTCAGCATCAGTGTCTCTGTGCCTGCTTGATTACAGAATTCATGTTGTGTTTTATTAAATGTTGTTTGTCAGAGCAAGTGCAGCCCTAACCTGACGCTGCCAGATGGATGTAAGTTTGTTCACATTTGTTTCACAACCAACATCCATCTGGATTCGGCCAAGCTACGTTGCTGAAGAGGGCGGTCACTTTTTTCAAGCTACTAGGCAGGTGATTGGATGGACCGTCTGTCTGTCACCGTCTGGGCTTGCCAACGCCAACCAATCAGATCGACTTCCCTTCATGACGTAGGGCTTTGTGTTTGTGTGACTTGCGTGAATGGCTAACGGCTAGCCTTACAGCTAGCTGATGGCTGCTATGTTCTCCCAGCCTAGCAACGGTCTGAAGGCTATCTCCCCAAATTATACAACAATGTTTTGTTTACTAACGTTCATAGTTGATAACGTTACAGCAATACAGTTACGGTTTCGTACTCACTGTAAGATCAAGTGCTTAACGTTTATGTTAGCTTATTGTTTTGAATAGAATGTTTGACTAGCTCACTGGAGCTAGCCTCGGTAGCCGCCGCCATGTTGAATAGTGAAAGAACTACAAACCCACAGGCGCCTCTCGATCGCGTCACACCCGGTCTCGCCTAAAGCCCGCCCGTAGCTCACGCTGATTGGTGCGCCTGGGTGGCGGCCGGTTTGAACGCCTCTCTGAGGCCAGGGCCAGACTGAGGTGGATTGTGAATTTGTGGAACAATGCCGCCCCCGTCTGGTGGAGTCAGGCTAGTGCAGCCCTGCACATGCAGGAATTACAAATCCTTTGCTCGCACCATAGTTCAATCAATCAATTTTATATTTATATAGCGCCAAATCATAACAAGTTATCTCAAGGTTAGCTATTAATGTTTGATTTCCCCCCGCTATGCACTAGAACCTGTTAGATCAGTGATACTCAACTTGCGGCCCACGATGAAAAAGAAAAAAAGAAAAAAAAAAAAGATTTTTACAGTGCACCTGAACGCAAGATGCAAGATACCCACTGAATAAGTGTCCAAATGTTCATGTCATTCTGGCCAATACTCCACTTCTGTTTTTCAGTCTGGAATATGGAATATCTTTCAATAATCTATGATTTAGCTGCTAAATTGTCAAATACCGCCGCCTGCTCGCTACCCAGCCACTTATGTATGTACGTAACCTAACTAACTTAACCTAACTAACTATCCGGTGTGCACAACATTGTCAGACTAAACTCCGGCTGACACCCCAAAAACCTACAATCCGCTACAGAAAAATGTATATTGTTTGTTTATTAACTGGCCCCTGGCCTTCTATCATTTCACGAAAGTGGCCCCCGGGCAAAGCAAGTTGAGTATCCCTGAGTTAGATAGAGCCAGGTTTAGTGGGTTTATTTGCATATAATGTCTGGATTATTTAGTGAAAGTTTGGTTAGCTGTTATGAAGATAAAGTAGTTGCTTTTTTGTTATATGTCATTATTTTGTAGAGGGTATTTTCCAGTCTCTGACCCCAGACTGGACAGTTCTTATAAAGCTGGGGGCAGCCAGTGCTTATTACAGTCATCTTAATGCCCAGAAGTGCTATATTGCACTGATGATGTTAAATCATTCTTCATTTTTCTGGGCAGCCGTTGGAATATGGTCAAGGGCCTTCTTGAGGTCCCTGGACCATCCTTTGAGGATCATTGTAGCGAGTCATATTATGCAGTATTATTATTATTATTAGGGGTCCAAGCACGAAGTGCGTGGATCCCTATTGTATCTGTTCCGTTTATTATTATTATTCCGCCCTAAAACAGCATGCACGTCAAAAACTGTAAGGGCTACAGTAGCCAGACCTTGCACATAGGTTGGAAATGTGCCCCACTACTCAGAGACAAAAAATGAGCCATATTGCCAGATGGTGGCGCTATAACAGCCGACTGCACGTATTGGCCCATAACTGCTTAACCGTGAGGCGTAGAATCAAAATTCCACATCTGCTGGATTCCCTGGATCAATACGCATCTATTCATATAGACCACGCCCATTTAAGTCTGCTAGATTTTCCGCCATCTTGGACTTTCTAAAAAAAAAAAAGAACGAACTCGTCCTAGGCCATTTGCCCGAATGAGCCCAAACTTTTTGTGTGTCAACTCTGGACTTCCCTGATCTAAAAACTTACAAAGAATTTGGATACGTGAAACCGTCTTGAAATGATAAATGTTTAAACTTTGACACTATGTCATCACCGATGACAGTCTTGTGACATCACTGATGATGTCATCTATGATGTCATCTATGATGTCATCCTTCCTCTACATAACATCGCGCGCACACACACACACACACATGCACACACACACACACACACACACACACACACACACACACACACACACACACAAACACACATGCACACACATATACACCTATACACACACACACACACACACGCCACACACACACACACACACACACACACACACACACACACACACACACACACATACACACACACACACACACACACATATACTCACACATATACAGAAAATTCATAACAAATCAGGCATATATGGCCTATGGCCAATTATGAAGTCTAAAGACCGCAAAACTGCAAAAACTGTCAAACTAATTAAACCTTACTGTTCCCACATTTTTTCTTCAAACGACTTTTGACAGTATTTTGAATTCTGCCCTCATGTATAGCCTAAAGAGCCTCGTAATTGCCCTAATTACCGAATGATGTGATGTCACTTGAGCAATGACGTCATCAGTGATGTCATCAGTGATGACATTGTGTATTGTGTCTTTTGGGAAGACATTCTCTATGTGGGCAGAACTGTTTTTAGTCCATGGGCCAGACCAGATATCGGTACCATATGGGTGGGCAAAACTTTACCTATACTAAATTGTTTATAGGGTCAATATAAGTAAATTAATATATGATAGCCTTTCCACAGGAGTAGCTTTTCATATTTATTGGACATTTTCTTATTTTCCCCTATTTAGTCCATGGGCCAAACACAAAAATTACACATATCGGTACCATTCAAGTGGACAAATTCTAATCATGATCTTTGAACAGGTATATATCCATAGATGATATTTTAGTATGATAGCCTTTGCAGAATGGCAGCTTTGTCACAGTTATCGGCTCATGAAGTTAGCAAACCCCTACAATAAATTCGATTCTAGGTGCTGATCCATAACCTATTTTAGGCTCAGGACCTTTAACCATGTTCTATGATAACATGTTTGACAACATTGTAAACGGTAGCTTCTTAGCTTTCATTTGAGCTCAGTTGTGTGTCTGTCTGACAAATAAAGAGCTCACATGGGCTCTTCAAAGTGTCAGTGACATTCATTTTTCCACAGTTTTCGCCTAAATTATAGTCTTTATTTCAGCACTGTGATATCTAGGAACATCAGAGACACAAACAACAAACACTGGAATACTCATATAGGACTAATAGGATTCAGAAAAGGTATAATGAACCCATACTATCCCATCGTGAGAGGTGAATTTGGCCCTTTGAATTTGGTAGAAGAATGCCTTCTCGAGGGAAATGGGACAGAACCCAAAATGTAAGATATCGGTACCATCCGGGTGGAGAAATTCTACTTGTGATTTTTTTAAATTCCTATTCATCCCTAGATTATCTTTTTATATGATAGACCTTGATGACCATGGTAGCTTATTAGTGCTTAACCACCCCTCTTAAATTATGGACTTATGGGAATTATGGGAAATCATCTTTCATTATATCCTCTCCCTGGGGTGTCTGGACTACTAACTGTTAATATGACATGTCTAGATATAGGCATGCTATCCTATGATACTATACATACCATACCATACTATACTATACTAGATAGATATATATGCTATACTTAATTGTCTACTAAATTGGCACGCTTTTCAGTCAAAAATTGTTTTATTTGTGTTACGGTATATGTACAGCTACATTCAAAATGTTTCCAGTCTTTCAACACAATATTAGGACAATCTACCCTTCCTGAGACCATGTCATCCACGAGGGCAACACAATCATCGTCATTCACATCTGAGTCTGTCAGCTGTGCAGCAAGCTCTTCTTCACTGTGTTGGTTGGCACATGCTTGTAGTTTGCACAGGTTTGTGCATTTCAGACCGTTATTGAGACATGTGCACTCTGGTGGTTTGCATGACCTCACACACTTGCAGGAGAGCAACTGCAAGACGGCACCTGGTGCTGGGGAACCGTGCATCCACTGGATTTCAAGCTGCCCCTCATCATCTGTGGTCCACCTATGGTCCTTAAAGTACAGTCCATTGTTGATATCATGGGAAACTCCTTTGTGAATCCACTCAGTCCAGATCAATATGAGTTTGTCAGCTTGTCAACTGCAACTGTTGCCCCGCCAGATGTAGCTAACCTGCATGATTCCAGCCACAACATCCAGCAGTGGAGGAAACTGCTCTACAGCGCTGCTAGCAAAGTCAGTCTGATCAAATTCTTGTTTGAGGAATGGAAAGGACCCAAACACAGATAGAAACTACAAGACAAGGCCTTATATGTTACCTGTGAAGTAGTCTGCTTCAAAATCAACAAGAACCAATGGGAGGAGGTAACACAGCTCAAATCCTCTCAGGAAGAAGCTGTCACCTGCATGCTAATGCATGCTCTCCATGTAGCAGAGTCTGGCTTCAAGGCAGTGATCATCATGGCAGACACAGATGTCCTGCTACTGACTCTGGGTTGGAGCAAGGACATCCCATGCCCAATGTACCAAAAATGTGGAACACAGAACAAGACAATGTTCCAGGACATCACCAAACTATGCAAATCACGCGGCGATAGTATTGCTGGCGCCTTGATTGGCATGCACATGTTCACTGGCTGCAACACTGTCAGCGTATTTGCAGGACACGGAAAAGTGGGCACCCTGAACAGACAGGACATATCAAGAAGCCTTCCTTGAGCTCGGCCGTGCTTGGGATGTCTCTAATGTGCTCTTCAAGAAGCTGCTGGAAATCATGTGCCACATGTATTATGTATATGTACCCTCTACACACATTACAGATGTCAACCTCCTCCGATACCAACTTTTCTGCACCAGACGTGGGGAGGTCGAGTCCAGCCAGCTTCCACCATTTAAGGATTGGCTATTAATGCATTCCATTCATGCAAATGATCAGACTGCAATCTGTAGACGGTCTCTTCAAACCCAGCCATCTGTACCAAGCCCCAAGGGCCATGGGTGGACCACAGACGATGAGGGGCAGCTTGAAATCCAGTGGATGTGCGGTTCCCCAGCACCAGACCGTTTTGCAGTTGCTCTATGCAAGTGTGTGAGGTCGTGCAAACCACCAGAGTGCACAGGTCTCAATAATGGTCTGAAGTGCACAAACCTGTGCAAACTACAAAAATGTGCCAACCAGCACACTCAGATGTGAATGACGATGATGGTGTTGCCCTCGTGGGTGGCATGGTGTCTCAGGAAGGGTAGATTGTCCTAATATTGTCCTGAAAGACTGGAAACATTTTGAATGTGGCTGTTCATATAATGTAACACAAATAAAACTATTTTTGACTGAGAAACGTGTCAATTTACTCTGTTTTTGACTGAGAAATGTGCCACTTTAGTAGACAAGCATAGTATATCTAGTATAGTATAGTATAGTATAGTATAGTATAGTATAGTATGTACAATATCATAGGATAGTTTGCCTATATCTATGTAATATTAACAGTAGTCCAGACACACCCTAGGCAACGGATAATGAAAGAAAGATGATTTCCAGGGAGGGCACTTTCCTAGTTTTGAACGACAGCAGTCCATAATTTAAGAGGGGATAAGCACTAATAAGCTACCAGTCATCAAGGTCTATCATATAAAAACATAATCTAGGGATGTATATAAATTTTAAAAAATCACAAGTAAAATTTGCCCACCTGGCTGGTACCGATATGTTACATTTAGGGCTCTGGCTCATTTCCCTTGAGAAGTCATTCTTCTACCTTAAGGGCCACATTCACCCCTCACGATGGGATAGTATGGGCACATGATACCTTTTCTGAATCCTTATAGTCCTGTGAGTATTCCAGTGTTTGTTGTTTGTATCTCTGATGTTCCTAGATGCCACAGTGCTGAAATAAAACTATAGTTTAGACGAAAATTGTGGAAAAACGAATGTCACTGACAGTTTGAGGAGCTCCTGTGACCTCTGTATTTGTCAGAGAGACACACAACTGAGGTTAAATGAAAGCTAGGAAGCTACCCTTTAAAATTCTATCAAAGATATTCTCATCAAACATGAGTAAAGGTCCTAAAAAGAGCCTAGAATAGGATATGCATCAGCACCTAGAATCCAAATTATTGTAGGGGCTGGCTAACTTCATGAGCTGATAACCATGAGAAAGCTACCATTCTGGAAAGGCTATCATACTAAAATATCATCTATGGATATATACATGTTCAAAAATCATGATTAGAATTTGCCCACTTGAGTGGTACCGATATGTGAAATTTTGGTGTTTGGCCCATGGACTATTTGGCTCGGCGCACATTCATTTGAGATTTGACCATGGTGTGTGACTCTTCTGAACTCTTCTGACGTGCAGTATGCGGTGGCGTCGGATACCTGCGATCGTGGTAATGCTGGCCTTGCTTCTGCTCTTCCTGGCCCTCCTCTACCTGCACTTCCAGAGCTTTGCCGCCTGGTCATCCTCCAAGGAGCTGCTGTGTCAACTGAAGGGTCAGGCCCGGCTGAGGACACTGGATGGATCAGAGGAGCCGTTCTCCTCGCTGGGCTGGGCTGGTGCCGCCCCTCCCCTTGGACCAACTCTACGCCGGGCGGCAGAACCACAGCGCCTTCAAGACTTGTGCTGTGGTGACCTCAGCTGGAGCCATCCTGCACTCAGGACTGGGCAAAGAGATCGATACCCATGATGCAGTTTTACACCACACTTATTGTATATAGTAGCTACTGTAAATGTACATTCCCTCATATACGTATTTAAAATAGACACTTTTCTCCACACTTATTCTATATACGTAGTACACTGTAAAAACTACAAGTTCCTTGAGGAACCTCTAGGTTACTCCAAGAACCTAGGGGTTCCCCCAAGAACTCTGAAGTTCCTCAATGCTCCTCAATGCTCTCAGAGGTGCCTGCAAGAACCTTTACTTTTTACGCAGTATGAATATGGTTCCTCAAAGAACCCAATTTGAATTAAGGTTCCTGGAGGCTCTTTAGGCTATATTTTGATATCATATGATATCCAAATATATTTAGTAGCCTAAAGATATGTATAATGACTTGGCTATTTCAGAATGCTATCTCAAAAATTTAACTTTTGACAATATTTTGAATTCTGCTCTCATGTATTAGCCGACAGCACCGATGCCTTCGCCATCCTGGGGAACGGTAGGACATGCCCTCACCATCCTGGGAAAAAACAAACACTTATGATGATGTCATAACTGATGTCATCAGTGATGTCACTTGAGCAATTGTGCATTGTGACATCACTGATGATGTCATCAGTGATGTCATCAGTTTTGTGACATCACTGATGATGTCATCTATAAATCGCTCAGCCTTAACATCAGCTCTCGCAGTACCTCATCGACTCTACAACAGCAAGGAGGCAAGTAACGTGTGTCTGTCTGTTTGTACACCTTTCTGGAGATGAAGAAATATTTCTAGCCCTAGAATGAGTGTTAACATATGATAGTGTTTTATTGTGTTTTAGGAAGCAAGGGTTCAGCTGCACCCTAGGACAGAGAAGACACAAGCTCCCCAAGTGGCTACTAGTCACTCAGCCTCCCTCTCCAGTGCATCTAACATCAGCTCTCTCAGTACCTCATCCACTCCTTCACAACAGCAAGGAGGCAAGTAACTTGTGTGTGTGACTGTCTGTATGTCTGTGCACTTTTTCTGGAGAGGAAAAATAATAATATATTTGCAACCCTAGTTAGTGGCCGGGCCAGCGAAGCGGCAGGGCCACTTATTGTATTTGCCTGTATTCTTCTTCTTCTTCTTCTCCCAGGAAGTTCGAATTTGGCGCCAATCGTCCTCATGGTGGCGCTACAGCGACCGTCTAAAGTTTCAAACTTTGAAAATTCATAACAAATCAGGCATATATGGCCTATGGCCAATTATGAAGTCTAAGGCTGGCTTTACACGATGAAACTTGCACGCAACTAGTTGCAGGTTGCAAGTTGCATGCAACCCAATTTCCATGCAACTTCACAGTTACACAAAGCAATTAAAAAATAATCAAGTCTCGTGCAACTTGGCAGTTTCTTCCAGCAAAACTAGCTAGCTAGATTGGTCATTTTTCATCTATTGTATGGTTTTCTTCTTTTTTCAAGTGAGAATTGTCATTCTGCATCTTTGTATCGTATTTCATATCGTTTTCTCGCTGGAAAATATCAATTCGGACTCGGAGGTGTTGTATCAGTTTTTCTTCTGGCACTGGCTGGCTGGTTGGCTAGCTAGCTAGCTACTTTGTTAGATAAAATATGGCTGTCCCGGGCCCCGAGAATAGGAAGAGAGCTATTAGTGCATTAATACTCATGGATATGTTGGAGGAGGAGGAGGAAAAAACACAAGATGAAAAAAAAGTTAAACGTATGTGGGTGAAGGACTGGCTACTTAAAAGACATACCAGTGGATCGTTTCACACTCTTTTCAAGGAGCTTGATCCAATGAGCCTCCGGTGAGTGCATTGTTATTATTTTTCTCAAATTTATTGATTGATTCAAGGAAAATAAATAAATAAATAGCTCGTTGTTGCCACCTTGTGACAACAGTATGAAATTGTAGCTTCATATATAGATAACTGATTATCATTAAAACATATATAGCATAGCATTGAACAGTTATGTGATCACTATACTTCACAACATGTTAATATTATTATTTTTAACCCATGTAGATCCTGGCTCCGCATGGATCAGAATACATTCAATGCTCTGGGATGCTCATCAAACATGTGAAGTTTGGTGCACGTGTGAGCATGTAGGGCCAAGTTACAAACCACTTTCTGTGTTGCCAGTAGGGGGCGCTATGACTATAAATGGATATTGACACATAGATGGCTTGAGGCATGGACACTTATCATGCATGACAAGTTTGGAGCAGATTGGACAATCTACAATGGAGTTACTCCAACTTCCTGTGTGGCCAGTAGGGGGCGCTCTGCCGATAACTCCAAATGGTCAACTAGATGTCTTCAGGCTGGGATGCTCATCAAACATGTGGATTTTGGTGCGCGTGGGACCATGTCCGGCCGAGTTACAAACCACTTTCTGTGTTGCCAGTAGGGGGCGCTATGACTATAAATGGATATTGACATATAGATGTCTTCTGAGACTGCGCACTGATTCAGACAGCCAGAGCCTATGTGATCAGCTGACTGGTTCTCAGCATTTTGATTGGCTGTTGCATGAAACTAGTTCCACAAAGTTGAGCGCTTTGCAACTGTTGCGGCTGAGTTTCACAGAAGTTTCAAGTGAGTTGCAGAAGGATTTATACCATGCAATTCATTTGCAACTTGGTTTCACCTAAGTTTCATGCAACTAAAGTTGCGTGCAAGTTTCACCGTGTAAAGCCAGCCTAAAGACCGCAAAACTGCAAAAACTGTCAAACTAATTAAACCCTACTGTTCCCACATTTTTTCTTCAAACGACTTTTGACAGTATTTTGAATTCTGCCCTCATGTATAGCCTAAAGAGCCTCGTAATTGCCCTAATTACCGAATGATGTGATGTCACTTGAGCAATGACGTCATCAGTGATGTCATCAGTGATGTCATCAGTGATGACATTGTATTGTGTCTTTTGGGAAGACCTTCTCTATGTGGGCAGAACTGTTTTGGCTCGGCGCACATTCATTTGAGATTTGACCATGGTGTGTGACTCTTCTGAACTTTTCTGACGTGCAGTATGCGGGGGCGTCGGAAACCTGCGATCGTGGTAATGCTGGCCTTGCTTCTGCTCTTCCTGGCCCTCCTCTACCCGTACTTCCCGAGCTTTGCCGCCTGGTCATCCTCCAACCTGGAAAGTGTGGGTGCCCTGCCCGAACTACAGGTCGGGAGGGTAGGCCTCGCTGAGTCGGAGCCCGGTCCAACCTCCATCCTGCTGTGTCAACTGAAGGGTCAGGCCCGGCTGAGGACACTGGATGGATCAGAGGAGCCGTTCTCCTCGCTGGGCTGGGCTGGGCTGGTGCCGCCCCTCCCCCTGGACCAACTCTACAGGCGGCAGCAGAACCACAGCGCCTTCAAGACTTGTGCTGTGGTGGCCTCAGCTGGAGCCATCCTGCACTCAGGACTGGGCAAAGAGATCGATACCCATGATGCAGTTTTGCGGTTCAATACTGCTCCTACAGAGGGATATGAGAAAGACGTGGGGACCAAAACCACTATTCGACTATTCAACTCACGGATTTTGGCCAAACCTGAGCATGGATTCAAGACAAGCTCCCTCTACAAAAATGTGACTCTGGTGGCATGGGACCCTGCACGTTACCCCGTCAACTTACACGAGTGGTATGCTCGTCCAGACTTTAACCTGTTTGGTCCGTACGTGGAGCGCCGGAGGCTCCATCCTGCCCAGCCCTTTTACCTCCTTCACCCCAGCTATTTGTGGCAACTCTGGGACATGATTCAGCAGAACACTCAGGAGAGCATCCAGCACGATGTACCCTCATCTGGCTTCATGGGGATCCACCTGATGATGACGCTGTGCGAGCAGGTGCACGTGTATGAATACATCCCCTCCACGAGGCAGAGTGACCTGTGCCACTACCACGGGGGTTACTTTGAGGCCGCCTGCCCACTGGGTGCCCACCCGTCCCACCCGATCCTGTACGAGAAGAGGCTGGTCCGGCGGGTCAACACGGGCTCCAAAATGGACCTCGAGAGGGGACGCGTCACTCTTCCCGGCTTCAGCACGGTCAACTGTGAGCGGGGATTCTGGCGCTAGGCCAGTGATTCGCAAACTGTGGGCCGTGGAGGTACTGCAGGTGGGCCGCAAGTGATCTGCCAACACTCCCCATTTTTGTGGGCCATCAAAGGGCTGTAGCAGGGTCATTTCTAAAGCTACAGTGGAGATCCTGTTATCAGAAGAAACTACTTACTGTAAATCTCTGCTTATGTCTAAATGTACCATTTTTGCCTGCCTCTTTTTTGACTTGTGCATATACCTTTCTTTCTTTTTCCTCTGTATGTGTGTATTTGTGTATGTGTGTATGTGTGTGTGTATGTGTATGTATGTGTGTCTGTATGTGTGTACTATGAGAGCAAAGAAACCCAGAGCCAAATTCCTTTGTATGTGTACATACTTGGCCAATAAAGCTGATTCTGATTCTGATTCTGGTGTACCATCTGCCACAATGTAATACGTGTTTGTTAACCTCGCAAAATATGCTAACAACAACTGCACCAGAGTTCAGTTACAGAATGCTACTGCTACTCTTAGATTCGATTCGATTCGATTCGACTGCTGCTGGGACTGGTGTGTTTTTGTACGATTTACATACAGTTTGTAATATTTCTGTGCAGGAACATGTTCAGTGAAGAGGTCACACGCTCTGTGTGAAGCCCAATACATTTGAAAAAAGAATAAAAAGCTTGCACACTGCGAGGGCTCCTAGTTTGTGTTTTTTTATTTCAAACAACCCAAAAAAGTGACGTTTCGAGCAAAGCTCTTCATCAGACTGGCAAAGGACTGTGAGACGCCATCTTAAATACATACAGGTCACATGATACAATTAATTCCAATGCAATCAAGCAGGATGGGTTACAGCTGTGGTTACATGGTCAGGTGAATACTTGAAAGTACTGGTTGGAAACAATATGTATGAAAACAACTAGAGACCATAGATGATGACAAATCTTAAAGTTGTTCTTTGAATAGATCAAATTTGGTATAAAATACCATGTATCAAATGGGTGACGTGTGACCATGTGTGATCAAGAGTAAGAATACATATGAAAATCAGTAACATTATCAAAATGTGATAGACAAAAGTAAGAATTAAAGTTAAAATTAAAGACCCTCACTAGGGTGTCCCAGACCCCACAGTCAGGCTGAAAGGCCGTCATCAAGGGTGGGACTAAGCTATAGACCAGAACTGCATCGCGTCTTCAAGCGCCCAGCTCCAAGGCCGCGCCCCTTTTTAGGGGAAACCCACCATAGTAAACGACGGTACAAGAAGCCGAAACCACTTCAAACAAACTATTTAAAACGGTTTAATTTGATAGAGATATGCCGAAGAGTTGCTGTGTTGTTATAGTTTCACTAACAATAAAAAATAAATAAAAAAAATGGTCTGCGATAGGGTAGGCGCATAGGCGTGACACCTTCAATGTGGACGATGCATGTAACCTGGTGGAAACTGGATACAGTGTTCATATAAGGCAAGTACCTCGTGTCGATGTATCTTGCGCATTCTATGGCCGGCCGAGTTGAAATATATTGTCATGTCATGGTGTCTTTGGGTCATTTATAAAGGAAATTAATTCTGTTATTTTTCTATAGATGTTTTGGGTACTGCTATTTTACATTGAAGTCAACGCGAGTGGCTTGTGTTATCCCCACCGATACGTTACAATAGTATTCCTTTCTGTTTCGTATTTCCTACAGTGTAAAAGTATATGTTCAACAGTTTCTGGTTCGCTACAGTCAGTGTATACATTTCCCATGGTAGGTTCTTCTCAAAGAAACATTATTTATGAAGAGACTATGCAACTTGATCTGCTATTTATAAAATATTCCATGTCTTGGATCATTTTTGGTTTGAATTCATTAGCTGTATTTTCCCCCTCTTATTATAGACTACTCCTACATAATCCAGATCACAACTTTGCTCTGTTTGATCTCAGCCTGCGTTGCAACAACAGGAACGCATTGGCTGCAAATATGTTGTCTGAAGAGATGATTGTATAAACAGATAGAGTGATAGACGTAGGATTCGACTGAGTGTCACAAAATGATGAAATTATCGTACATTTGGGGGATTTTGGGATTATTGATCGTACATCGTACAGAGGTCGAAATTATCGTACAAATACGATAATTATCGTACGTCTGGCAACGCATACTACTGATGTTCTAATGAATGATACAAAGCTGGTTGAAAATGGGCGGAGTGTTCCTACTACTTGACCTAGTTTCTGATGCCGTTTAAATAACGCTTTGCAGTTTAACAGTGAGATTAGCCCCCCTACGGGAGGCTATCCAAAAATAATAACAGGAATAGCCTCGCCACAGCAAGCCTGCCGTTCGCGAGGTATCCCCTATGGTAGAGTACAACCAATACATGAATGATAAATTGTAAAGCGACACGGAAGGAGTCATGCACCGAGTAACTATTCTCATTGACGGTGCACTAAACTGGTGCTTTGTTGTGTCTTTATTTTATTATTTGGTTAAACACGTATTGCTGTTTATACCATTTAGGACCATCACGATATATCACGATAGATTTACAATATATATATATAATCTACTACAGTAGGCTAAACTCTCGCGCAGTGCACGATGGGTAATGGCAGTTACTGCACAGCAGCGCACACATCAACACAACAGTCCAGGCTGAGTGCTGACGTGACGGGGAAGCCTATGCGACACTGTGTGTAGTTCTGGATTAGCTTAGCACAAGCTTTTTACTTCTAGGGCTCGCATTTACGCTTCAACACTGATGAAAGTGGTCCTCATGTGTGAAGATTATCCTGCTGAACACTGGTTCGCGTTCTTCTTCTTCTTCTTCTTCTTCTTCTTCTTCTTCTTCTTCTTCTTCTTCTTCTTCTTCTTCTTCTTCTTCTTCTTCTTCTTCTTCTTCTTCTTCTTCTTCTTCTTCTTCTTCTTCTTCTTCTTTTGTGCATTACCGCCACCTATGGTAGGTTATGGTAGGACCAGAGGTTTTCAAAGTGGGGCTCCAAGCAGTTTCAGGTGGAGGCTCAGTGAATGGAAGTGAACACATATTACATTAGTTATTAAAATGAGATCTCATAGATCATAAATGTGTGTGATTTTGGTTAGAGAAAGTTCAGAGAGATAAGCGACAGTAGTTTTGGGGAATTTGACCGTTTTTCCCACTTTCTCAGAGTCAGAAAAACATAAATGCCTTCAAACAGACCTTTTTATGTCAATTATTTTGTGTAGTCTGAAGTATGTCAAACAGCAATATCAGGCTATCGTGGCTCAATTGTTGAGTGTCTATGGGATCAAATAACATAATCATCACCTCATATTTTGTATTTGTATTTATTTATTTATTTATTTATTTATTTATTTATTTATTTGAGGGACAGTGCACATTAATTAACATGACTGTAAACATGCCAGGAGCTTTCAGGCAGTGATTTTCACTATTCACACATGCAGGGCCGCCGCACCCTATTGATTTTTTTTGGTGCCCGCAGTCAGGCCACTCACTGAACAGCAGGCCAGGCGCCGCCCTACTGGTTTACTAGTGGTTTTATTACTTTATTCAGGGTTAAAGTGGGTGCATCTCATTGTAAAATTGGACTCGGCCCAAATTGGGCTTCAAACGGCCCAAATCTGGCTTCAACCGGCCCAAATCTGGCTTCAACTGGCCCAAATCTGGCTTCAAACGACCCAAATCGGGCTTCAAACGGCCCAAATTTTTCGCCGCCGCCTTTCGGGCGCCGGCACGCGTGTCGGCCCATATCGGCCTGGCCTGCTTGGTATCTAATGCCCGGCCTGAATTATGATCCTAGTAAATTATGGGGCAAGCGAGAGAGGAGGAGGAGGGCTCTGAGGTGGGTAGCTGTGGAAAGGTGTCAGGGTCAGGAGGACTGTCCCATTGCCTTTCTAGAAGCGACTCATTCAAGTTGCAGAGTGTGGGGGGGCGTAACCCTTTTAAGTAGGGATGGGGCCGATCCGATCCAATATCGGTATCGGGTGCCGATATTGGCACTAATTCATGGATCGGATCGGATCGGAATCCTTTTTTTTTTTTTTTTTTTTCAGCAATTTTAGCGCGGGCTGTAATTTGCCCATGTATAATAGTATCCTCCTTTGCCTTGTATATTTTCTTAATTTTGTCTGCTTTTTGCAAGGTATATTAAAAAAAAAAATCTTTAATTGGCCAAATCTTTGCCTATACTGTATATCGGTATCGGCAGATATCCAAATTCAGGTATCGGATTCGGATCGGAAGTGAAAAAAGTGGATCGGTGCATCCCTAGGTGATACGTCAAGGAACGGAGAGTTGTAGTTGGTACAGGGTCTTTATTCACAGGCTCATTCAGCTCCTAGCAGCTAGCTCACACAGCTAGCTCCACACACAGCAACCGTCTCAGCTCGCTCCATAGCTAGACTCCCCCGGCACCCCGGCCGCTGGTCCTATATACCCCGTTTCCCCTAGGAACACACCCACACACATTAGTTCCTAGCTACCGTTGAGACACTTATGTTGCACATCACATTACGGGTAATACTTGGATTACCCGACACGTTACATACTCCTCACCCAACATTGGGTGAGGAGACATGTGCCTCTCCTCGTCTGTCGGCTCCACCGCTTGCACTCGCTTGTCCTCCCGTCCCGCTCCCCCAGGGTGCGGCGTGTTGAGGACAGCAGGGCGGACACCATCGGCGTCGATCTCCACCTCGACTTTCTGCAGCGCAGCCGTGGGGGCTGTGCAGCGGCTTGGCTGGGCCGACTCCTCCAGCGTTGACCCCTCTCGCTCCCCCGGGGACACGAGCGCCGCTCCCCCGACTGTAACAGCTCTGCAGATGATGTCGCTCACCTCCCTCTGGCTGTTCAAAACGATTCCCATTATCCTGATGGTCTCGTCGCTGATGGCGATCTCCCCCACCACTGGCTGGCATGCAGAGCAGCTAGCCTGGGCCTGCTCAACAGTCACTCTCCTGCCCAGAACAATCGGCTCTGTACTGCTCCGCTGCTCCACTGCTTGTTGCTCAGGCTGCTCCCCCGGCTGTGTGTCTCTTCCAGCGTTCACACTCTTAGTGCAGTCTCTAGCTAAATGTTCAGGCGACCTGCACGTCCAACAAAGTCTCACCTGTCCACCGCCCGCACGTCTCTCCTCTCCCGCTGTTCTCCAGTCCTCGACAGCTTCTTGACATTCTCTGGCTAAATGTCCGATCGCGCCGCATGCCCAGCAGGCTCCCTGCTGTCCATGTCGTTGTCCCGCATACCCGGTCCGTCTCCCGGGCTCGCCTCGGCACCACCTCGCCACGTGGCCCGGTTCTCCACAGCTCCAACACAGTCTATTTTGTGGCTCCTCCGTCCGCTTCTCTCCGTGCTGCGCGACCTCTCGCAGCAGCTCCATAAGCCCCTCCGCCCAGGCTGGTATCGTCTCCAACAGCCGTCTGACTTCTTTCAACACACGGGCTTCCATGGCCGCCAGCGCCGAGCTGATCTCTGTCGTCAGCTCTTCTTTTCTCCCGTTCGCCGACAGGCATTCCTCTAAGCGCACCATCACACGTGGCGCTCGTAGCAGCTAGCTCACACAGCTAGCTCGCTACCGCTAGGTCGCTCGAGCCTTTGATCTCCAACTTTTCTCCGCCGTTCCTCCTCACTCTCTCCCCTCTCGACCGAAATCAGGCGTTACCGCTTCACTTCTGACACCAATGTAACGTATCGGTGATACGTCAAGGAACGGAGAGTTGTAGTTGGTACAGGGTCTTTATTCACAGGCTCATTCAGCTCCTAGCAGCTAGCTCACACAGCTAGCTCCACACACAGCAACCGTCTCAGCTCGCTCCATAGCTAGACTCCCCCGGCACCCCGGCCGCTGGTCCTATATACCCCGTTTCCCCTAGGAACACACCCACACACATTAGTTCCTAGCTACCGTTGAGACACTTATGTTGCACATCACATTACGGGTAATACTTGGATTACCCGACACGTTACACTATGTTTCAGGCATTGAGAATGGCAAAACATCAAGATTTTTCATTGCCAGGTTTATTAGGGAAAACAGCAGGTAGCATTTATATGCATGTTATTAAGTTTCTTAAAGAAATTGGGGTAGACACAAGAATTTAAGAGTAGTTGTTTTGTTTTTGTTTGTTTTGTTTTGTTTTGAATCCCCTGTTCCACAATCCAGTCCAGTTGGTGGCGGTAATGCACCTTTAAGTTGGTTGCCAACCGCCATAAAACGCTAAAGAAGAAGAAGAAGAAGAAGAAGAAGAAGAAGAAGAAGAAGAAGAAGAAGAAGAAGAAGAAGAAGAAGAAGAAGAAGAAGAAGAAGAAGAAGAAGAAGAACCTACCATACTGCTTGGCAGTCGTGTAATTGAGGAAATGCTGCCACCTAGTGTTGACTAGACAGAAATACACGCCTGCTGCTGTGTGTTTGTGTGTCAGATAGATTGTTTACTGGGGCTAGCAGGCAGCAGGACGTCGCGATCATACTACTGATTTTCAGCGTTTTGATATCAACATGGGGGCATGTATGGCCGTGGCTTCCTTAGCCAGTTGTGTAAGTATCTATTGTCAATACGAATATTAATAACATAAGGCTTTCGTTCACTTTCGTCGAGTTAACTTTAGCTATTAACGTTAGCTGTTTAGCTAAGATTAACGTTTCAGTTAACGCGAAGTTATTTAGCTGAAGATCAGACGTTTACTTAATAGGCTATATAAATAGCTGCCACATCTTAACACACAGGGATACGTTATACATTCATATATTTCAAGGAAGTTGGAGTCACCCAGGCCACAACATTATGCTAATGTTTGAGGAAGTCAGGCCACCATTATTTGCACTGGAGATATTCAGATAGCCAACTCATTCAGATAACGTCAGTTATCACAATAACTGGGTGTGTCTGTTCCTGATCTTGGACAGCAACAGCGATCCGTGGTTATAATATGAGCCCATGATAAAGCAGATGTCTGTAGCTATAATAACGTAGTACAGTCATGTTACATGTCATGTCCATGTAACATTTCATGTCATGTTACAACAATGTAACTGAGAGGCCATTTACACCTGGCGCTAACATGCGTTTTCTGTGATCAGATTGCAATCAGATTGTGTTTTATCACTTGAAAATGCCAGGTGTAAACACCCCCAAAACGCATTGAAGAAGGATTGCAATCTGATCGGCCAATTAACCACCTCCGGAGGTGGTCAGGGATGCATTGTGTACACATTGAACACAAGTGTAAATGCAATGTGTCCTCTCAATCTGGATACAGCAATTTTATGTGGATTGAGAGGACAACCATTTCTGCAGTCTGATTGCAATCAGATTGCAGAAAATGCATGTTAACGCCAGGTGTAAATGGAATCAGGCTGAAGTGATCAAATACAATCTGATTGCAATCTGATGGCAGAAACCACATGTTAACGCCAGGTGTAAATGGCCTCTGATAGTCGCAAGATCACACGTCACGGTCACACGTTTTCAGGCCATAACGCTAGCTAGCTAGGTTACATCGTAAAGCCAGGGGGAAAGTGCTGAGTCTGATGCCCCAGTTTTGTTGGGTAGATTTAGTTAGACTTTGAGATATTCAAGTCAATCATTCAGTTGTGAGTGAAGTCCTATCCATCCAGTTCATGTCCCAGCAGGCCACAGCAGCTAATTGATCAATTCATTAAATTTGAATACACATAAGATATATCTCTGTCTCACCGCTATGTGATAGGTGTCAGGGGTCGGAGGGCACATTGTCACATGCTTTTTGGTTCTGCGCTTCACTGTCCGGATTCTGGGCTAAGATATTTGACTGGTACTCGAAGGCTTATAAAATAACCCTTCAGCCCGAAGCAGAACTTGCCATCTTCGGCTGCTCGGAACTCTCTCTGGACTTCCCCACAGCTGTGCAGCAATCTCTGACGCAAGGGACAATTGTTGGCAAAAAACGAATCTTGAAAGAATGGAAGTCTTCTACTTCGCCTCCTTTTCAACTGTGGCTGACGGAAATTACCTCTGTTATACGGATGGAGAGGATTAGGTTCCTGAGGACCGACTCACTAAAGAAGTTCTTTGCCATTTGGGGCCCGTTTCTAGCCTACCTTGTTGAGGTTGCGGGAGACGGATGAGCACAATAATGTACCTCTCATAAAAATACAAGCACCTTACACGACTGGTAGCACTGAATGTTGAAAATGTGTATTTATTTTTATTTTTTGTTGTTGTTTGTTTGTTTGTTTGTTTTTTCCATTCTGTGTCTGAGCCTGTTTGTCTTGTTCATATGTTGTTCTGAAAAACGGAAAAAAAGAAGATATTTATTTATTTATACTATTTTAACATCAGGATGGCCGGTTATCTGCCCAATGCACCAACGTAAATGCCAATAACTGTAGCGTATCTCTCCATCCCTCCTCCTAGGCCTCCTGTCTGTGTGGCTCCGCACCGTGCCTGCTGTGTGGCTGCTGTCCCTCCTCCAATAACTCCACCATCACCCGGCTGGTCTTCTCCTTCTTCCTGCTCATGGGGACCATGGTGTCTGTCATTATGATCCTCCCTGGAATGGAGACAGAGCTCCAAAAAGTGAGACGACTGTTCCTCTAATTACAATTACTGTATGTTATCTCCTTCAGGATGTATTGCGTTTTATTCATAGAGAGCCGCAGGGATGACGTATTTTTGTAGTCAGAACACGGAAGTCCCGGACTTCCTGGTTCTTCACTGTTTCTGTCTATGGGATTTTTGAATGGGTTTTTGCCGCGATGCTTCTAATAATCTCTCTGGGCAACGCGAGATTAATCAAACGCGAACCAGAGTTCAGTCGGATAATCTTCACACATGAGGACCACTTTCATGAGTTTTGTAGCGTAAATGCGAGCCCTAGAAGTAAAAAGCTCGAGCTAAGCTAATCCAAAACTACACACTGTCGCATAGGCTTCCACGTCACGTCAGCGGCGCTCAACCTGGACTGTTGTTGATGTGCACTGATTACCCCGGGCTGAACGGGCTGAACCAGGTGAGGGAAAGAGAATTTCCGTGTTCGTCCTTTGAAGTGGTGACGTTATTGACGTACAGTATATATCCCCATCGACTCAACAGTGTAGTCTCATTTAGCCGTTTGCTAGCTAGCCGCCCGTTTAACGGCACGTAAAAGCTTCAAAACTCATAAAAGTGGTCCTCGTGTGTGAAGATGATATTACTAAACACTGGTTCGCGTTTGATTAAGCCAGCGTTGCCCAGAGAGATTATTAGAAGCATCGCGCCAAAAACCCATTCAAAACTCCCATAGGCGAAAACAGTGAAGAACCAGGAGTGTTAGCATCGATGATTTCCGGACTCATTCCTGCGGCTCTCTATTGCTTCACCAGTAGATTTCTGGAACTATTGGCGCATTCCTTTATCGCAAAATAACTGGGATGAGGCTAAATGACATCACATCCGTTTTGTTAGCATTCCATTTGCAGAAAAGTTGAGCTGGGAAGTTCACTGTTCACTGGTCAGATCCAGTCGCTAGCCAGGCTAGCCATTGTTAGCAATAACAGTTGATAACAAGGCGATCGCGGCATTTTGCGCATACAAACACTGCAGCCTCATGTCCACACAGATAGATGTTATGCAGTGCTGTGTGTACAGCTGATTTAATGAGACACAAACAAAACAAGTGCTAATAAACAACATTTACTACGATTATAACTACCGTTGTTGCGCGGCGCAGCCATCTTGGATTTTTGAGGTCGGGGCTGCTGAGGCTCCTACGAGTTTGGAATGGGAAATACCAGCTCTGGTGACGTCGCCGTCCCAGCTCATGACCTTTGAAGTCGTAAGATTACCAGTTCCCAGTTATAAAGGAATGCACGATATGCGGGGGGTTTGTGTTGTATGCTTTGGTTTTCCCTTATATGCACACGGGTAGCTTGCTAATATTTTTTTGGAATTGACTATGATGAGGCATTTTAAAGTTGGAACCTTGGAGTGATCCTTGACAATCAGCTGTCCAACTCAGCCTACATCGCAGCAACTGCCCGCTCCTGTAGGTTCTCCCTGTACAACATCCGCAAAATCCATCCGTTTCTCACAAGGGAAGCAACACAACTCCTGGTCCAGTCACTTGTCATCTCTGGCCTGGACTACTGCAACGTGCTTCTGGCTGGGCTACCTGCCACCGACATCCGACCGCTTCAGCTCATTCAGAACACTGCAGCCCGTCCGGTATTCAACCAACCCAAACTCTCTCATGTCACTCCCCTCTTCCGGGACCTTCACTGGCTTCCCATCTCAGCACGCATTAAATTCAAAACACTGGTTCTGGCCTACAGGGCAGTACACCAGACAGCCCCCCTGTACTTACAATCTATGGTCAGGCTCCAAATCTCTCACCGTTCCCTCCGCTCCTCCACCAGCGCAGGACGCCTCACCCCTCCTTCGCTACGGGGGCTCAAAAGTCGCTCATCCCGATCTCGACTCTTCTCGTCCCTCGCACCTCAATGGTGGAACGAGCTTCCAGGACAGCTGAATCACTGCCGATCTTTCGGAAAAGACTAAAGACTCACCTTTTCAGGCTCCATCTGGGACCTTCTTGAACTAACTTCTTTCTCTCTCTCTTAAAAACAAAAACCTAAGCTGAACTTATTCCTTCAGATGTTGTAGTTGTCATAGACTGTGCTCCATAGTGGATTGCTCTATTGCTGACAAAAATGTGTTATTGTAAGTCGCTTTGGATAAAAGCGTCTGCCAAATGACGTAATGTAATGTAATGACAAAGATGTATCTAATTGGGGAGGTCTGTGGCTTAACTGCCTGTGATATGTGTCTTGAGATGCACTGATAAACTTACACTTTAAAAGCAGCACAGAAGGGAAATAGAATAATACGGACCATTGTAAACAGTCAACATTACTAGTAGAGCGTAGTGCCAGGCTGGGATTCTGGGCCAGATTATTTGACTGGTACTCTAAGGCCTACGGGGGTGGCCCTTCAGCCGGAGGCAGAACTCGCCATCTTCGGCTGCTCAGAGTCTTCTCTGAACTTTCCTACAGCTGTGCAACAGTCTCTGACACTGGGGACAACTGTCGCCAAAAAACAAATTCTGAAGGAATGGAAATCTCCCTCTCCACCCTCTTTCCAATTGTGGTTTGACGGACACGACCTCTGTTCTACGCATGGAGAGACTTAGGGTTCCTGAGAACCAATGCACTTAGAAAGTTTGTGACTATCTGGGACCCGTTTTTAGTCTACCTCAACGAGGCTAGGGGTGACGGGTGACTCGCCCGGCTGGCTTCCCATAGACCCCTTGAGTGAGATCCCAGGTATATCGTTTACAAGAACATTAGGTGGCTGGCGGCACCACTTTGTAATGATGATTATATATATATATATATATATATATATATATATATATATATATATATATATATATATATATATATATATATATATCACTTTGTAATGATGATTATATATATATATATATATATTTATTTATTTTTATTTATTTTTCCCTTTCTTTCCCCTGTGTCTGAGCCTGTTTGTCTGTTTTGTCTTGTTTGTGTTCTATAAAATTTAAAATATGAAAAAAAAAAAAAGAAAGAAAATCCATTCACAATTTTTTTTTTAGTAAACGCTGTCTAGTAAAGCTTACTGGTAATTGAAAGGCGCATTTTTCCTGCCTTTTTTCTGCCGTTTTGTAGATCCCGGGGTTCTGCAAGGGTGGGACTACGATACCAGTACCAGGTATTGAAAACCAGGTGAATTGCGACGTCATCGTGGGCTACAAGTCTGTGTACCGGATGTGCTTCGCCATGGCCTGCTTCTTCTTCCTGTTCGCCGCCATCATGATCCGTGTCCGTAGCAGCAGAGACCCACGTGCAGCGATCCAAAATGGGTGAGTACTACTCTTATGGGTTGAATCTATGAAATTGAGTGGATGTGCGCGCTCTACTTTTTATATTGAATCTATGAAATAACATGTGTGTTCAGGGGTGAAACTATTTAGCTGGCTTATCCTTAAAGTCGAGCTGAACCCAAAAATTACTTTTATTTTCTTTTAGTTCAAATACCTGGGTATGCAGTGCACCTATTTAATAATGTAATGTATGCAAAAAAAAATCACAAAAATATAATTTCTTTAGTTTTTCACACTTTTTCACATCAAAAGTTCATTTTTCAAGATTTCATTGATAACAGTAATGTACAGTTTGCTGACATCACCTAGTACTATCACATTTCTACCCCATTTCAACCAATCATATCAAGACATGCAGCTGTCAATCAAATCTTCATTTCAGGATAATTCTCTCTTCCAAATGAAGTAGAAAATGGCGCCTAGTGCCTGTCATCTGGCAGAATTCCTATCCCATAAACTAACTACTAACTTGGCCAATTGTTAGAAACATGAACAAAAAACAAAAACTATAATCTCTAAGAATGCAAAGAAATGTAACTGGCTCGTTAAAACGCGCATTCAGGGATATCGTATTTACAGCAGCGATAATGGCACGCGCATCTGAGAGCTTGGTTGTCAGGGGTCGCACTTGGAAGATTCCAGGCCGACGTGCTGCACTCTCTGCTCGGCAACACGAAGGCAGCTGGTTGCCTGCGGCTCGCTGAGCTCCACTCAGCCACTAACCTCCCGTCAAAAGGCTCTTCCCGAGGGGAGCGCCACAACACACTGAATCCCACGCGATTTGGAGGCGGAACACCCCAGGATTGGCCAAAGCCCAATCCAGTCCCCAGAATTGTCAAATAAAATCATCGACATGATACTATTGATTGATTGAAACGATTTATTTCAAACAGTTAAAACAATACATAAAGCGAAAAAAAAACAGTAAACATAACAGTCTAATAGACTTCATCAAAAGGAAAATACGTAAACTCAAACATAAAAAAGGCGAACTGTTTGAAAAGGGGCAGGGATACTATGACCCGCCTCTCAACCTGTCATCTTAGACAAACTATGTTTTCAGTCTGAAACGGACTCATATGCACGTGACGAACAGGTTCAGTTCGACTTTAACACCTGCATTTTCATCTCGGTCTTGCTGTTCACTCTGACTACCATTGTGATGGTCGGTTTGTCATTAAAATGGTGTGTTTTCCCCCCCAGGTTCTGGTTCTTTAAGTTTCTGATCCTGATTGGAATAACAGTGGGCGCTTTTTTCATCCCTGATGGAACATTTCATACTGGTACTAACGAGCATTGTTCAATTAAGCCTGAGGACTACTGACTCAGGGCCTGTGTCCACCTAGCGTCTTTTTCCGACCGTTAAACGCTGGGAGTGCGCTGGGGAGCGCTGATCCCAGCGCACAATATACAAGGAAGCAGTCTGAAACTAACGTTAGTTCAGTGCGGTAGTAGCTTGATAGCTGACGGCTAACATTAGCAAACAACACACATACAGTGATTTAGCTCAACACTCACCAGAAATATCAAGTGTCTAAGCCAATCTGCTCTCACAATTGAGCCGTTCTGTCTCTGTTGCGATAGTTTCTCCATGATTAAGTTGCCAGAAAAGGAGCACCCGACACCAGCGTCTTTCTGAAAAGTTAAATTATTCTCAGCTGGAAGCGCTGGGAGTCGGGCGTACAAAAACGCCGGAGCGCTCTGAAAATAGACGCTGGGCGCAGCGCACTTTCTCTAGACGTCCGTGTGCGCCCGCATACGCTCTCCCCCCCCATTGGAAACAACTGAAAAAAGACGCCGGACCTGATGAAAAGATGCTAGATGGACACAGGCCCTTGGTCATTTATCAGTGGCTCAGACACACACAGGAGAATTATCTATCTTGTTGATGAACAATTTGAGGAAATTGCGATCAGCTGTATTCATTATTGCTCTGTCTGGTTTCCTCTTCACTTCACAGTGTGGTTTTACTTTGGACTGGTGGGATCGTTTGTCTTCATTCTCATCCAGCTCGTTCTCCTCATCGACTTTGCCCACTCCTGGAACAAGGTGTGGGTGGAGAACGCTGAGGGCAGCGACAACAAATGCTGGTTTGCAGGTACAGTGTTCACTTAAAGCAGCTACGAGCAAGATTTTAGATTGTTATTAAACAGTATAAATGTAATATTGATGCATCACATCTTACCTATAATAGTAGCTGAGACCAAAGGCGTGTGAATCGGAGATTGCTCTCTCGGTGATTATAGAGTCTGTGTCTGTCTTCCGGCGGGCCGGATAAAACCGGAAGTGAAACGAAACGGTTTACGGCAGCTGCCTGCCTTCAACCGTTTCGCTCTGCCTAGCAACAGACCATAAACACGGAGAACGCCATGCAGGGCCTTGCTAGTCTCGCGAACATCTCTCGTTATATTCTAACAGTTTGTTTGGAAGTTATTTTGCTATTTTGCGGTTATGGCCGAAGTGGCTGCCGCAAACTAATCGTCAAGACAACACTGGCCAATTCACTCGGCGTTCAAGTGAGACTACTCTGCGTTGGTCTCGTCTACTATTAGAGGTAAGATGTGATGCATCGATATTAAATTTAGACTGTTTAATAACAATCGAAAATCTTGCTCGTAGCTGCTTTAAAGCCAGGTGAGGTGTTACTGATGTTCTCGCATTGGCTTTTGAAGGCAGGATTTACGTCACACTAAGCTACTGTACATAATGAGTAGAGCTGCAACGATTAATCGATTAGTCGATCGACAGAAAAATAATCGACAACTATTTTGATCATCGTTTTGAGTCATTTTTTAATTAATTCTCTGATTGGAGCTTCTTAAATGTGAATATGTTCTGGTTTCTTGACTCCTCTATGACAGTAAACTAAATATCTTTGGGTTGTGGACAAAACAAGACATTAGAAGATGTCATCTTGGGCTTGGGGAAACACTGATCGACATTTTTCTCGCCATTTTCTGACATTTTATAGAACAAACAACTAATCGATCAATCGAGAAAATAATCGATGATGAAAATAATCGTTAGTTGCAGCCCTACATATGAGTCATGTGAATGAAGTTTTGATTTAATCCTTGAATGGACTCTAAATGGGTCGAGCAATTGCAGTCTTAAAGTCGAGCTGAACCCAAAAATGACTTTTCTTTTCTTTTAGTTCAAATACCTGGGTATGCAGTGCACCTATTTAATAATGTATGCAAAAAAAAATCACAAAAATTCACATCAAAAGTTAATTTTTCAAGATTTCATTGATAACACTAATCTACAGTTTGCTGACGTCACCCAGTACTATCAAATTTCTACCCCATTTCAACCAATCATATCATGACATGCAGCTGTCAATCAAATCTTCATTTCAGGATAATTTCTCTTCCAAATGAAGTAGAAAATGGCGCCTACTGCCTGTCATCTGGCAGAATTCCTATCCCATTAACTAACTACTAACTTGGCCAATTGTATGAAACATGAACAAAAAACAAAAACTATAATGTCTAAGAATGCAAAGAAATGTAACTGGCTCGTTAAAACACGCATTCCAGGAATATTATTTACATTTATAACGATAATGGCGCGCGCCTCCGAGAGCGTGGTAGTCAGGGGTCGCCCCTCGGAGTTTCAAGGCGGGCGGGCAGCACCCATGCATCGGATTGTCCGCTCGCTCCGCACAAAGCAAGTGGCTGCCTGGTACTCCGCGGATCCCACTCGCGTAGCACGACAACACGCTGAATTAGGGCTGCACGATATGAGGAAAAGCTGCGATGTGCGATAACACTGTTCAATATTGCGATGACGATATGACCTGCGATAAATAAAAAAATGCTATAAACAAAAATATGAATGGGTAGGGGTGCTCCGATCCGGCTAAGCCACGATCCGATCCGATTCCGATTCCTGGGGTCACGATCCGATTCCAGAATCGATTCTCGATTCCAACGATTCTCGATTCCAGAATCTAGAATCGATTCTCAATTATGTAGTTTTATATTAACACACAAAGGTAAATCTAAGACAAAAAATGACAAATGTATTAATGCTGAACTTCAAATTCAACTTCTGAAGTATTACAGTGAGGGCCTAAATTCATTTTGCAATATGAGTGTGTTAATTTAAGCATACGTATCAGTAAGTGGCACAGGAATCTCAAAGCCTGTGTTGAGGGTCATACGAACAAAAATGCACTCTTGAAGCTAAAACAAATCCAAAACCAACAAGTTAATTATTCACATTTTTACTTCAATGTAGAACAGTCATTTCTTACACATGAGATTACTTTTAGCCTTTTAGTCATAACGATTATTGAAAGATATTCCATATTCCAGAAGTGATAATAACAGAAGTGGAGTATTGGCCAGAATGACATGAACATTTTGACATTTATTCAGCCGGTATCTTGCATGTTGCGTTCAGGTGCACTGTATTTTTTTTTTTTTTTTTTTTATTATTATTTTTTTTTTATTGCGATAACACGTGAGTTTTGCGATGTGTTCATCGCGCATTTTCATATCACGATGACGATGAAAATACGATGAATCGTGCAGCCCTACGCTGAATCCCACCCGATTTGGGGGGTGGAACACGCCAGGATTGGCCCAATGCCAAAGCCAGTCCTCAGAATTGTCGAATCAAATAATCGACACCGTATATGGTCCGCCTCTCGATTTGTTTTCAGTCTGAAACGGACTCAGACGCACGTGACGGAACGGGTTCACCTCGACTTTAACGCAAGGTTTCCATGTTGTGACCTCCAGGCCTGCTGTCTTTCACCATCCTCCACTACGCCCTGGCGTTCACGGCCGTGGTGCTCTTCTACGTCTACTACACGCAGCCTGACGACTGCACTGAGCACAAGGTCTTCATCAGCCTCAACCTCATCTTCTGCGTCATCCTCTCCATCGTCTCCATCCTGCCCAAAGTACAGGTACAGCCGAGAGCAGCTATACTTTGCAACGTATTAACTCATTTTAGGAAAATATTTCGTGGTTAAAGGGATACACCACTTTTTTGGAAGTTTAGCTCATTTGCCACATCCCCCCAACATAACTAAGATAGACCATGCCTTACCGCAGGGGTGCCCAATACGTCGATCGCGATCGACCGGTCGATCGCGAAGGTAGTGTGGTCGATCGCATGGCATTGAGGGATTTTTTTTTTTTTTTTTTTTTTTTTACTGTTTTTCCACTGTTTCCACTGTTTTTCCACTGTTTCCACTGTTTTTCCACTGTTCCACTGTTTTCCACTGTATACTCAGTGTATATATATATAAATAAATATGTTTGGTAGATCACTTTGACTTGGTCATTTTAAAAGTAGCTCCCAAGCTGAAAAAGTGTGGGCACCCCTGCCTTACCGGCACTGTCCGCTCAGTTTACAGTGAGCTACAGTCGTGAAGTTAGTAATTATCACCATAGAATGGAGGCTAATGGTACAGCTGTTAAAAATCTGCCAAAACACACATCTCACGGCGTCAAAAAAATACATGTTGTGCTTCGGGTACTCACCACACGATGAAATATGAATCCAAAATGCACATAATCTGTCTTTTTGGAAGGAAAAGAGGTTGGTGGCCATGTTTGGAAAGTAGTGCCGGCTACCTCTTTTCCTTTCTGTGTTTTTTTCTTAACATGATAAATAAAAGTTTCACACATTACCCATGACTTTATGGTTCAGACCAGAGAGAAAAAGTAGCAATACAAGGATATATTCACAAAATATGATACTGTGGAGTCTTGTTATTAAGACGAAGGTCCACACTGTATCCACAAGTCCTCTAGCTCGAGCAACGCTGATGCAAAGTGTGCTCAAGTTCTCATCATACACAGCGGTGTCGGGTCCAGGTTAGGGTTGTGCGATGTCACCTAAAAAACCATCGCCATGGTTCCACAGTGAAGCATCGCCATGGACGATGGCATCGTCGTTGACGGGGGGTGGGGTTAATTCATGATTTATGAATAGATTTGTGTGGGCTCAGTTTGGAACCTAACATTGGGTTACGTTAAGGAGAGATAGAAACACAGCAGCAGGCAGCCTACACACACAGTATGTAATGGAGAGAGTTCCTGGAAACAGGCGAGTTGAATTCACAGTTGAAGACTTGTAACATCACTCACATTGGGTTGAAAACAGGAAAGAACGTGAAGTTTCTTCTTTCTTAACATTTTCACAACACAACCGACTTCTGCTTATCTTCTCTTCCTCTCCGCTTTACCACTTCTCTGAACTGGGGATAAGGTACGCTTTGCCGCTTGTTTAATGCCGCCTGTGCGTCCCCCGTGTGTCGCGGTTGAGTGGAGTTCGCCTTTTTTATTATTAAATCTGCCAAATTTTAATTCGAACAGATAATCACGATGGTCCGATGTAGAAGTGTCAGAGGTCGATGGGGGTCGCCCCATCGATGATGGTCGACGCCATCGTCCATGGTGCCAACCCTAGTCCAGGTTACGTCAAACCCTCTAATACTGTATGTCTGTCTGCATGTTACAGGAAGCCCAGCCACACTCCGGTCTGCTCCAGGCGTCGCTCATCTCCCTCTACACCATGTATGTCACCTGGTCTGCAATGACCAACAATCCAAGTGAGTCTCCTGTAGTCCCAGCCCACAATACAGTTATCAGCTCTGCTCTAGGGCCTTTGTTGCACACACATTTGCAATTATACTTGCATGTATTTTGAATATCTGTGTTTGCTGTCCTGGCTAGGCTACTGCAGCATTGTGATTATACTGCTGAGTTTTATAAGCTGCAATATATAAATGAGCATATATATCATATTGATGTATGCATATATGCATTTCCCAAACAAATGTTATTTTAAAAACAATTTACGAGCTTGTGGTGAATGTATTGTTCGTGGCTGTATCTAGGCATAAAAATGTAAAGAAAAATATATTTATTTATTTATTTACACATGCCATTAAAAATGCATCTCAACTATCGACATAAAATTGCAAAATGCAAATGTGCATCATCATTCTGCCAACTTTCTCTACTGAAATGTTGTAACACGACATGCACTTCCTTTGTTAATAATCCTTTGCTAATAATGTTAGCATATCCTAGGCAACAGCTTTTTTTCTTTTTTGGAACCATTTTTTATTTTCATTTTCATTTTCCACTAGTACAAAAGTAGTAATACAAAGACAAATAGATGGCAACAGCTGTTTCTTAGAGTTATTATTATTGTTGTTGTTGTTGTTGTTGTTGTTGTTGTTGTTGTTGTTGTTGTTGTTGTTGCTATTATTACTATTACTATTTTATCACAGAAGACAAACAATTAATTAAACAATACACTTAAATACACAACAGACATTTCAACTGAAGTAAGTTAGTATCTATGGATTGGAAACGTTGCATTTACATTTTATTAATATGGCAATGACCACCTTCTGAGGAATTTTATATATTATATTACATTATATATATATATATATATATATATATATATAATATTATATTACTATATTACAATCTCTAATTTTGTGTGTATGTCCTATATGTGATGATGTCTTAGATCGCAAGTGTAACCCCAGCCTGTTGAGTCTAGTGTCCAACGTCAGCGCCACTGAACCGGGCCCCACCAGCGACCCAGGACCGGTGCAGTGGTGGGACGCTCAGGGCATCGTCGGTTTGGTCATCTTCCTCTTCTGCACTCTCTACGCCAGGTAGGTGTAACAAAGAGAACTCCCCCAACACACGTTTTTCTTTTGTTCAAAGTGACTGCTGTAATTTTCTCAGCTTATCAACAAGTTGCAAGCCAAGGTCAAATCAAAAATGTGATTTCTTTATAGAATGCGCTCCTCTTTCACTCTCTGCTAGACTCACCCTGGTTAAAATGACAGTTCTTCCCTTGTTAGACTATGGTGACACCATCTACCGATCTGCCTGCAAAACTACTCTGCAAAAGCTAGACGTCATCTATCACTCTGCCATCCGTTTCACTACTGTCTCTTTCAGAACTCACCACTGCACTTTATATTCCTCTGTAAACTGGCCATCCCTACACACCCGTCGCGAAAATACACTGGTTCATGTTAATTTACAAAACTCTCCTTGGTCTGTCACCCCCCCTACCTGTGTAGTTTGTTGCATACTGCACCTGCCGCGCACAACACCCGTTCTGCTAACCTCATCCTGCTGAAAATCCCCCAAACTCATTCTGTAATCGGTCAGTCGTCTTTCCATTCTGCCGTGCCCACAGACTGGAATGGCTTAGAAAAAACACTAAAACTGGACAATTTCATCTCCAAGTCAGCTTTCAAAGACTCTATCGTGGACATTTTCACTGACACCTGCAACTGCTTCCTGAACTACGTAGCTCTTATCCCCTGCCTGTCTGCTCCGACTGTTTTTGTTTTATTTGCTCTGTCTGTCTTGCTGTGTTTTTAACTTGTGTTTTAATTTGTTCTAAGTAACTTTGTATTTATTTTATCCCCTACCCCCCATCCAGGGGCGGACTGGGAATCTAATTCAGGCCGGGCATTAGATACCAAGCAGGCCAGGCCGATATGGGCCGACGTGCATGCCGGCGTCCGAAGGGCGCCGGCGAAAAGTTTGGGCCGTTTGAAGCCCAATTTGGGCCGTTTGAAGCCAGATTTGGGCTGTTTGAAGCCCGATTTGGGCCGTTTGAAGCCAGATTTGGGACGTTTGAAGCCCAATTTGGGCCGTTTGAAGCCAGATTTGGGCTGTTTGAAGCCCAATTTGGGCCATTTGAAGCCCGATTTGAGCCGTTTGAAGCCCAATTTGGGCAGAGTCCAATTTTACAATGAGATGCACCCACTTTAACCCTGAATAAAGTAATAAAACCACTAGTAAACCAGTAGGCGGCGCCTGGCCTGCTGTTCAGTGAGTGGCCTGACTGCAGGCCAGGCCAGGCCAGGCCACCGGGCATTTGCCCGACGTGCCCGATTATGCAGTCCGCGCCTGCCCCCATCCCTCAAAAGGCTGTGCCTTCTGCCAGGTCACCATTGTAAATAAGAATTTGTTCTTAATGACTTACCTGGTTAAATAAAGGTTAAATAAAAAAAAAGTAAAAAAGAAAAGAAAATCCCTTTGTTTTGTCTATGGTTTTGTCACTCTCTCTCTCTCACACTACTCCATGCCCTCTCTCTCTCTCTCTCTCTCTCTCCCCCCCAGTATCCGTTCCTCCAGTAACACCCAGGTGAACAAGCTGATGCAGACGGAGGAGGGCGGCGGGGGCTCCGGCGGAGAGGGCGTGGTGGGAGAGGACGGGATCCGCCGGGCCGTGGACAACGAGGAGGAGAACGTCTCGTACAGCTACTCCTTTTTCCACTTCCACCTCTTCCTGGCCTCTCTGTACATCATGATGACCCTGACCAACTATTACCAGTAAGTGTCTCTCCTCCCTGAACATCATGATGACCCTCACCAACTATTACCAGTAAGTGTCTCTCCTCCCTGAACATCATGATGACCCTCACCAACTATTACCAGTAAGTGTCTCTCCTCCCTGAACATCATGATGACCCTCACCAACTATTACCAGTAAGTGTCTCTCCTCCCTGAACATCATGATGACCCTCACCAACTATTACCAGTAAGTGTCTCTTCTCCCTGTACATCATGATGACCCTCACCAACTATTACCAGTAAGTGTCTCTCCTCCCTGAACATCATGATGACCCTCACCAACTATTACCAGTAAGTGTCTCTCCTCCCTGAACATCATGATGACCCTCACCAACTATTACCAGTAAGTGTCTCTCCTCCCTGAACATCATGATGACCCTCACCAACTATTACCAGTAAGTGTCTCTCCTCCCTGAACATCATGATGACCCTCACCAACTATTACCAGTAAGTGTCTCTCCTCCCTGTACATCATGATGACCCTCACCAACTATTACCAGTAAGTGTCTCTTCTCCCTGAACATCATGATGACCCTCACCAACTATTACCAGTAAGTGTCTCTCCTCTCTGTACATCATGATGACCCTCACCAACTATTACCAGTAAGTGTCTCTCCTCTCTGTACATCATGATGACCCTCACCAACTATTACCAGTAAGTGTCTCTCCTCTCTGTACATCATGATGACCCTCACCAACTATTACCAGTAAGTGTCTCTCCTCCCTGACATCATGATGACCCTCACCAACTATTACCAGTAAGTGTCTCTCCTCCCTGAACATCATGATGACCCTCACCAACTATTACCAGTAAGTGTCTCTTCTCCCTGAACATCATGATGACCCTCACCAACTATTACCAGTAAGTGTCTCTCCTCCCTGTACATCATGATGACCCTCACCAACTATTACCAGTAAGTGTCTCTCCTCCCTGAACATCATGATGACCCTCACCAACTATTACCAGTAAGTGTCTCTCCTCCCTGAACATCATGATGACCCTCACCAACTATTACCAGTAAGTGTCTCTCCTCTCTGACATCATGATGACCCTCACCAACTATTACCAGTAAGTGTCTCTCCTCCCTGACATCATGATGACCCTCACCAACTATTACCAGTAAGTGTCTCTCCTCCCTGAACATCATGATGACCCTCACCAACTATTACCAGTAAGTGTCTCTCCTCCCTGAACATCATGATGACCCTCACCAACTATTACCAGTAAGTGTCTCTCCTCCCTGAACATCATGATGACCCTCACCAACTATTACCAGTAAGTGTCTCTTCTCCCTGAACATCATGATGACCCTCACCAACTATTACCAGTAAGTGTCTCTCCTCCCTGAACATCATGATGACCCTCACCAACTATTACCAGTAAGTGTCTCTTCTCTCTGACATCATGATGACCCTCACCAACTATTACCAGTAAGTGTCTCTCCTCCCTGAACATCATGATGACCCTCACCAACTATTACCAGTAAGTGTCTCTCCTCCCTGAACATCATGATGACCCTCACCAACTATTACCAGTAAGTGTCTCTCCTCCCTGAACATCATGATGACCCTCACCAACTATTACCAGTAAGTGTCTCTTCTCCCTGACATCATGATGACCCTCACCAACTATTACCAGTAAGTGTCTCTCCTCCCTGAACATCATGATGACCCTCACCAACTATTACCAGTAAGTGTCTCTCCTCCCTGAACATCATGATGACCCTCACCAACTATTACCAGTAAGTGTCTCTCCTCCCTGAACATCATGATGACCCTCACCAACTATTACCAGTAAAGGTTCTTGCACACAGAGTCCGAATTGTTCGCTGCGTTTTTTTAATCCGTCATCCGAAAAAAACACGTCACGCACAGATACCTTGCACACTGAGTCCGATGCGTTAATTATCCAATATTCGTTGCGAAGATTCGCAACGAAAAGAAAACTACCGCGATCCTATTGATCCACAACTGGCAGTGTGTAGTGTGGCTCTCTGTCTCTCTCCTCCCCCCCCCCCTTCCCCATACACACACACACACACACACACACACACACACACACACACACACACACACACACCGCGTCCCGCATTCCAAGCTGGTCTGCAATCACCCGGCACATTCTGTCTTTTAATTCCGAATCTCTGTATTCCTGCTTTGTCATAAAATGCTTTGTGCTGGGAGACGAACTGAATTAACTTCTCAGACGCCATTTTTCATTGTGAATAGCAACACTACGGCAGCTCTGAGTGGTCAAACACCTGTCAAAACGATTTCATGGATGCGGAAAAACGCAGAAAATCGAACCTCGTCCGAAAACTTAAATGACGGACGTAATTGTCGGACTCGGTGTGTCAATGATGATTGACACAAATGAGGTCGTATTTTTATTTTTTTCGTGCGTCAATTTCGGACGAAAAAACGGACTCTATGTGCAAGGACCTTGAGTGTCTCTTCTCTCTGACATCATGATGACCCTCACCAACTATTACCAGTAAGTGTCTCTCCTCCCTGAACATCATGATGACCCTCACCAACTATTACCAGTAAGTGTCTCTCCTCCCTGAACATCATGATGACCCTCACCAACTATTACCAGTAAGTGTCTCTTCTCCCTGAACATCATGATGACCCTCACCAACTATTACCAGTAAGTGTCTCTCCTCCCTGAACATCATGATGACCCTCACCAACTATTACCAGTAAGTGTCTCTCCTCCCTGACATCATGATGACCCTCACCAACTATTACCAGTAAGTGTCTCTTCTCTCTGACATCATGATGACCCTCACCAACTATTACCAGTAAGTGTCTCTCCTCCCTGACATCATGATGACCCTCACCAACTATTACCAGTAAGTGTCTCTCCTCCCTGAACATCATGATGACCCTCACCAACTATTACCAGTAAGTGTCTCTCCTCCCTGAACATCATGATGACCCTCACCAACTATTACCAGTAAGTGTCTCTTCTCTCTGACATCATGATGACCCTCACCAACTATTACCAGTAAGTGTCTCTCCTCTCTGTACATCATGATGACCCTCACCAACTATTACCAGTAAGTGTCTCTTCTCTCTGACATCATGATGACCCTCACCAACTATTACCAGTAAGTGTCTCTCCTCCCTGAACATCATGATGACCCTCACCAACTATTACCAGTAAGTGTCTCTCCTCCCTGAACATCATGATGACCCTCACCAACTATTACCAGTAAGTGTCTCTCCTCCCTGAACATCATGATGACCCTCACCAACTATTACCAGTAAGTGTCTCTCCTCCCTGAACATCATGATGACCCTCACCAACTATTACCAGTAAGTGTCTCTCCTCCCTGAACATCATGATGACCCTCACCAACTATTACCAGTAAGTGTCTCTCCTCTCTGTACATCATGATGACCCTCACCAACTATTACCAGTAAGTGTCTCTCCTCCCTGTACATCATGATGACCCTCACCAACTATTACCAGTAAGTGTCTCTCCTCCCTGAACATCATGATGACCCTCACCAACTATTACCAGTAAGTGTCTCTCCTCCCTGAACATCATGATGACCCTCACCAACTATTACCAGTAAGTGTCTCTTCTCCCTGACATCATGATGACCCTCACCAACTATTACCAGTAAGTGTCTCTCCTCTCTGACATCATGATGACCCTCACCAACTATTACCAGTAAGTGTCTCTCCTCTCTGACATCATGATGACCCTCACCAACTATTACCAGTAAGTGTCTCTCCTCTCTGACATCATGATGACCCTCACCAACTATTACCAGTAAGTGTCTCTCCTCCCTGAACATCATGATGACCCTCACCAACTATTACCAGTAAGTGTCTCTCCTCCCTGACATCATGATGACCCTCACCAACTATTACCAGTAAGTGTCTCTTCTCCCTGAACATCATGATGACCCTCACCAACTATTACCAGTAAGTGTCTCTTCTCCCTGACATCATGATGACCCTCACCAACTATTACCAGTAAGTGTCTCTCCTCTCTGACATCATGATGACCCTCACCAACTATTACCAGTAAGTGTCTCTCCTCCCTGAACATCATGATGACCCTCACCAACTATTACCAGTAAGTGTCTCTCCTCCCTGAACATCATGATGACCCTCACCAACTATTACCAGTAAGTGTCTCTCCTCCCTGAACATCATGATGACCCTCACCAACTATTACCAGTAAGTGTCTCTCCTCCCTGACATCATGATGACCCTCACCAACTATTACCAGTAAGTGTCTCTTCTCCCTGAACATCATGATGACCCTCACCAACTATTACCAGTAAGTGTCTCTTCTCCCTGAACATCATGATGACCCTCACCAACTATTACCAGTAAGTGTCTCTCCTCTCTGACATCATGATGACCCTCACCAACTATTACCAGTAAGTGTCTCTCCTCCCTGACATCATGATGACCCTCACCAACTATTACCAGTAAGTGTCTCTCCTCCCTGAACATCATGATGACCCTCACCAACTATTACCAGTAAGTGTCTCTCCTCCCTGAACATCATGATGACCCTCACCAACTATTACCAGTAAGTGTCTCTTCTCCCTGAACATCATGATGACCCTCACCAACTATTACCAGTAAGTGTCTCTCCTCTCTGACATCATGATGACCCTCACCAACTATTACCAGTAAGTGTCTCTCCTCTCTGACATCATGATGACCCTCACCAACTATTACCAGTAAGTGTCTCTCCTCCCTGAACATCATGATGACCCTCACCAACTATTACCAGTAAGTGTCTCTCCTCCCTGAACATCATGATGACCCTCACCAACTATTACCAGTAAGTGTCTCTCCTCCCTGAACATCATGATGACCCTCACCAACTATTACCAGTAAGTGTCTCTTCTCTCTGACATCATGATGACCCTCACCAACTATTACCAGTAAGTGTCTCTCCTCCCTGAACATCATGATGACCCTCACCAACTATTACCAGTAAGTGTCTCTCCTCCCTGAACATCATGATGACCCTCACCAACTATTACCAGTAAGTGTCTCTCCTCCCTGAACATCATGATGACCCTCACCAACTATTACCAGTAAGTGTCTCTTCTCTCTGACATCATGATGACCCTCACCAACTATTACCAGTAAGTGTCTCTTCTCCCTGACATCATGATGACCCTCACCAACTATTACCAGTAAGTGTCTCTCCTCCCTGAACATCATGATGACCCTCACCAACTATTACCAGTAAGTGTCTCTCCTCCCTGAACATCATGATGACCCTCACCAACTATTACCAGTAAGTGTCTCTCCTCCCTGAACATCATGATGACCCTCACCAACTATTACCAGTAAGTGTCTCTTCTCCCTGACATCATGATGACCCTCACCAACTATTACCAGTAAGTGTCTCTTCTCCCTGAACATCATGATGACCCTCACCAACTATTACCAGTAAGTGTCTCTCCTCCCTGTACATCATGATGACCCTCACCAACTATTACCAGTAAGTGTCTCTCCTCCCTGAACATCATGATGACCCTCACCAACTATTACCAGTAAGTGTCTCTCCTCTCTGACATCATGATGACCCTCACCAACTATTACCAGTAAGTGTCTCTCCTCCCTGACATCATGATGACCCTCACCAACTATTACCAGTAAGTGTCTCTTCTCCCTGAACATCATGATGACCCTCACCAACTATTACCAGTAAGTGTCTCTCCTCCCTGAACATCATGATGACCCTCACCAACTATTACCAGTAAGTGTCTCTTCTCCCTGAACATCATGATGACCCTCACCAACTATTACCAGTAAGTGTCTCTCCTCCCTGTACATCATGATGACCCTCACCAACTATTACCAGTAAGTGTCTCTTCTCCCTGAACATCATGATGACCCTCACCAACTATTACCAGTAAGTGTCTCTCCTCTCTGTACATCATGATGACCCTCACCAACTATTACCAGTAAGTGTCTCTCCTCTCTGTACATCATGATGACCCTCACCAACTATTACCAGTAAGTGTCTCTCCTCCCTGAACATCATGATGACCCTCACCAACTATTACCAGTAAGTGTCTCTTCTCCCTGAACATCATGATGACCCTCACCAACTATTACCAGTAAGTGTCTCTCCTCCCTGTACATCATGATGACCCTCACCAACTATTACCAGTAAGTGTCTCTCCTCCCTGAACATCATGATGACCCTCACCAACTATTACCAGTAAGTGTCTCTCCTCTCTGTACATCATGATGACCCTCACCAACTATTACCAGTAAGTGTCTCTCCTCCCTGTACATCATGATGACCCTCACCAACTATTACCAGTAAGTGTCTCTCCTCTCTGTACATCATGATGACCCTCACCAACTATTACCAGTAAGTGTCTCTCCTCCCTGTACATCATGATGACCCTCACCAACTATTACCAGTAAGTGTCTCTCCTCCCTGAACATCATGATGACCCTCACCAACTATTACCAGTAAGTGTCTCTCCTCCCTGAACATCATGATGACCCTCACCAACTATTACCAGTAAGTGTCTCTTCTCCCTGACATCATGATGACCCTCACCAACTATTACCAGTAAGTGTCTCTCCTCTCTGACATCATGATGACCCTCACCAACTATTACCAGTAAGTGTCTCTCCTCTCTGACATCATGATGACCCTCACCAACTATTACCAGTAAGTGTCTCTCCTCTCTGACATCATGATGACCCTCACCAACTATTACCAGTAAGTGTCTCTCCTCCCTGAACATCATGATGACCCTCACCAACTATTACCAGTAAGTGTCTCTCCTCCCTGACATCATGATGACCCTCACCAACTATTACCAGTAAGTGTCTCTTCTCCCTGAACATCATGATGACCCTCACCAACTATTACCAGTAAGTGTCTCTTCTCCCTGACATCATGATGACCCTCACCAACTATTACCAGTAAGTGTCTCTCCTCTCTGACATCATGATGACCCTCACCAACTATTACCAGTAAGTGTCTCTCCTCCCTGAACATCATGATGACCCTCACCAACTATTACCAGTAAGTGTCTCTCCTCCCTGAACATCATGATGACCCTCACCAACTATTACCAGTAAGTGTCTCTTCTCCCTGAACATCATGATGACCCTCACCAACTATTACCAGTAAGTGTCTCTTCTCCCTGAACATCATGATGACCCTCACCAACTATTACCAGTAAGTGTCTCTCCTCTCTGACATCATGATGACCCTCACCAACTATTACCAGTAAGTGTCTCTCCTCCCTGACATCATGATGACCCTCACCAACTATTACCAGTAAGTGTCTCTCCTCCCTGAACATCATGATGACCCTCACCAACTATTACCAGTAAGTGTCTCTCCTCCCTGAACATCATGATGACCCTCACCAACTATTACCAGTAAGTGTCTCTTCTCCCTGAACATCATGATGACCCTCACCAACTATTACCAGTAAGTGTCTCTCCTCTCTGACATCATGATGACCCTCACCAACTATTACCAGTAAGTGTCTCTCCTCTCTGACATCATGATGACCCTCACCAACTATTACCAGTAAGTGTCTCTCCTCCCTGAACATCATGATGACCCTCACCAACTATTACCAGTAAGTGTCTCTCCTCCCTGAACATCATGATGACCCTCACCAACTATTACCAGTAAGTGTCTCTCCTCCCTGAACATCATGATGACCCTCACCAACTATTACCAGTAAGTGTCTCTTCTCTCTGACATCATGATGACCCTCACCAACTATTACCAGTAAGTGTCTCTCCTCCCTGAACATCATGATGACCCTCACCAACTATTACCAGTAAGTGTCTCTCCTCCCTGAACATCATGATGACCCTCACCAACTATTACCAGTAAGTGTCTCTCCTCCCTGAACATCATGATGACCCTCACCAACTATTACCAGTAAGTGTCTCTTCTCTCTGACATCATGATGACCCTCACCAACTATTACCAGTAAGTGTCTCTTCTCCCTGACATCATGATGACCCTCACCAACTATTACCAGTAAGTGTCTCTCCTCCCTGAACATCATGATGACCCTCACCAACTATTACCAGTAAGTGTCTCTCCTCCCTGAACATCATGATGACCCTCACCAACTATTACCAGTAAGTGTCTCTCCTCCCTGAACATCATGATGACCCTCACCAACTATTACCAGTAAGTGTCTCTTCTCCCTGACATCATGATGACCCTCACCAACTATTACCAGTAAGTGTCTCTTCTCCCTGAACATCATGATGACCCTCACCAACTATTACCAGTAAGTGTCTCTCCTCCCTGTACATCATGATGACCCTCACCAACTATTACCAGTAAGTGTCTCTCCTCCCTGAACATCATGATGACCCTCACCAACTATTACCAGTAAGTGTCTCTCCTCTCTGACATCATGATGACCCTCACCAACTATTACCAGTAAGTGTCTCTCCTCCCTGAACATCATGATGACCCTCACCAACTATTACCAGTAAGTGTCTCTTCTCTCTGACATCATGATGACCCTCACCAACTATTACCAGTAAGTGTCTCTCCTCCCTGAACATCATGATGACCCTCACCAACTATTACCAGTAAGTGTCTCTCCTCCCTGAACATCATGATGACCCTCACCAACTATTACCAGTAAGTGTCTCTCCTCTCTGACATCATGATGACCCTCACCAACTATTACCAGTAAGTGTCTCTCCTCTCTGACATCATGATGACCCTCACCAACTATTACCAGTAAGTGTCTCTTCTCCCTGAACATCATGATGACCCTCACCAACTATTACCAGTAAGTGTCTCTCCTCTCTGACATCATGATGACCCTCACCAACTATTACCAGTAAGTGTCTCTCCTCCCTGAACATCATGATGACCCTCACCAACTATTACCAGTAAGTGTCTCTTCTCCCTGAACATCATGATGACCCTCACCAACTATTACCAGTAAGTGTCTCTCCTCCCTGACATCATGATGACCCTCACCAACTATTACCAGTAAGTGTCTCTTCTCTCTGACATCATGATGACCCTCACCAACTATTACCAGTAAGTGTCTCTCCTCCCTGAACATCATGATGACCCTCACCAACTATTACCAGTAAGTGTCTCTTCTCCCTGAACATCATGATGACCCTGACCAACTATTACCAGTAAGTGTCTCTTCTCCCTGACATCATGATGACCCTCACCAACTATTACCAGTAAGTGTCTCTCCTCCCTGAACATCATGATGACCCTCACCAACTATTACCAGTAAGTGTCTCTTCTCCCTGACATCATGATGACCCTCACCAACTATTACCAGTAAGTGTCTCTTCTCCCTGACATCATGATGACCCTCACCAACTATTACCAGTAAGTGTCTCTCCTCCCTGAACATCATGATGACCCTCACCAACTATTACCAGTAAGTGTCTCTTCTCCCTGACATCATGATGACCCTCACCAACTATTACCAGTAAGTGTCTCTCCTCTCTGACATCATGATGACCCTCACCAACTATTACCAGTAAGTGTCTCTCCTCCCTGAACATCATGATGACCCTCACCAACTATTACCAGTAAGTGTCTCTCCTCCCTGAACATCATGATGACCCTCACCAACTATTACCAGTAAGTGTCTCTCCTCCCTGAACATCATGATGACCCTCACCAACTATTACCAGTAAGTGTCTCTCCTCCCTGACATCATGATGACCCTCACCAACTATTACCAGTAAGTGTCTCTTCTCTCTGACATCATGATGACCCTCACCAACTATTACCAGTAAGTGTCTCTCCTCCCTGACATCATTATGACCCTCACCAACTATTACCAGTAAGTGTCTCTCCTCCCTGAACATCATGATGACCCTCACCAACTATTACCAGTAAGTGTCTCTCCTCCCTGAACATCATGATGACCCTCACCAACTATTACCAGTAAGTGTCTCTCCTCCCTGACATCATGATGACCCTCACCAACTATTACCAGTAAGTGTCTCTCCTCCCTGAACATCATGATGACCCTCACCAACTATTACCAGTAAGTGTCTCTCCTCCCTGAACATCATGATGACCCTCACCAACTATTACCAGTAAGTGTCTCTTCTCCCTGAACATCATGATGACCCTCACCAACTATTACCAGTAAGTGTCTCTTCTCCCTGAACATCATGATGACCCTCACCAACTATTACCAGTAAGTGTCTCTCCTCCCTGAACATCATGATGACCCTCACCAACTATTACCAGTAAGTGTCTCTCCTCTCTGACATCATGATGACCCTCACCAACTATTACCAGTAAGTGTCTCTCCTCCCTGACATCATGATGACCCTCACCAACTATTACCAGTAAGTGTCTCTCCTCCCTGAACATCATGATGACCCTCACCAACTATTACCAGTAAGTGTCTCTCCTCTCTGACATCATGATGACCCTCACCAACTATTACCAGTAAGTGTCTCTCCTCTCTGACATCATGATGACCCTCACCAACTATTACCAGTAAGTGTCTCTCCTCCCTGAACATCATGATGACCCTCACCAACTATTACCAGTAAGTGTCTCTTCTCCCTGTACATCATGATGACCCTCACCAACTATTACCAGTAAGTGTCTCTCCTCCCTGAACATCATGATGACCCTCACCAACTATTACCAGTAAGTGTCTCTCCTCTCTGACATCATGATGACCCTCACCAACTATTACCAGTAAGTGTCTCTCCTCCCAGACAGATTCACTTAGATATTTCTTTACCATAAATCCTAATGTGCAAAACACTTTTCAGCTGTGTCAGAAATATAGCAACCACAGCATCTCGGAGGTCCACTGAAGAACTTTCCACATATTCTTTCCCCCCACATCCAAATGATGGATGAATGCTTAACAAGAGGGCTAGGAAAAAAGACATCTGAAAAAGATACAAGAGCAGAGGAACCATTTGATATTTTGCAGATGCAACAGGCTAACAGGTTAAGTTAAGTTAAGTTAAGTTAAAGCAGCTACGAGCAAGATTTTCGATTGTTATTAAACAGTCTAAATTTAATATCGATGCCTCACATCTTACCTCTAATAGTAGACGAGACCAACGCCGAGTAGTCTCGCTTGAACCCCGAGTGAATCGGGCCAATGTTGTCTTGATGATTAGTCTGTCTGCGGCCGGGGCAGATCAGGAAGTGAAATGAAACGGTTTGCGGCAGCCACTTCGGCCATAACCACAAAATAACAAAATGACTTCCAAACAAACTGTTAGAATATAACGAGAGATGTTGGCGAGAGTAGCAAGCCCCTGCATGGCGTTCTCCGTGTTTATGGTCTGTTGCTAGGCAGAGCGAAACGGTTGAAGGCAGGCAGCTGCCGTAAACCGTTTCGTTTCACTTCCGGGTTTATCCGGCCCGCCGGTAGACAGACACAGACTCTATAATCATCGAGAGAGCAATCTCCGATTCACACGGCTTTGGTCTCAGCTACTATTATAGGTAAGATGTGATGCATCAATATTATAATTATACTGTTTAATAACACTCGAAAATCTTACTCGTAGCTGCTTTAAGTTAAGTTAAGGCTAACAACTGTGTCCACTCATAAACTAGTTCAGCTGCATCAGTGACAAAGTGATTAGACCTGAGACAAAAACGACACAGAATTTAAACCACGTTGAAATGATTCGGTGCTGTTGATATGGCCTCATGTTTCAAGTTAAATGCAATCTGCTGTTCTCACTCGTCGTTGACCTCCAAAATGGCCACCAGAGGGCGCCATCACTTCACCTGAAAACTCTTATTTCTTGAGCCTATCTTTGAATGTCACAGCTTCTTTCCTTTTGTTTCCAAAATGAACTTGATTAAACAAAAAAAAGTCTAAATATACTCATTCACCATTTCTTTTGGCAATCTATTTTTCAAAAATAGATGAAAATGTGTAGATAACTTGTCTGTTGGACCTGGGTAAAGCAGAGTGTGGTGGTCCCTCTATGCTCTCCCTCAGACCAGACACTGCGACGCACATCATGCAGAGCAGCATGCCTGCAGTGTGGGTGAAGATCAGCTCCAGCTGGCTGGGCCTGGCTCTCTACCTCTGGACCCTCATCGCTCCTCTCATGTTCCCAGACAGGGACTTCAACTGAGCAGGTCACACGGGTGCTGTCTTCTCCTCTTTTCTGGCATAGGATGTTAATCAGTGTGAAGGGTATTATAGTGAAAAGTGAAGGATATTATAGTGCAGTGATACTCAACTGGTGGCCCGCGGGCCACATGCGGCCCGCGATGGAATTGCACACACACATTTCTTTTTTTTTTACAGTGCACCTGAATGCAACATGCAAGATACCCGCTGAATAAGTGTCCAAATGTTCATGTCATTCTGGTCAATACTCCACTTCTGTTATAGCATTTCAGTCTGGAATATGGAATATCTTTCAATAATTAGCTGCTAAATTGTCAAATACCGCCGTCTGCTTGCTACCCAGGCACTTATGTATGTAGCCTACTAACTTAACCTAACTAACTATCCGGTGTGCTGCGTACACAACATTGTCAGACTAAACTCTGGCTGACACCCCAAAAACCTACAATCCGCTACAGAAAAATGTATATTGTTTGTTTATTAACTGGCCCCTGGCCTTCTATCATTTCACGAAAGTGGCCCCCGGGCAAAGCAAGTTGAGTATCCCTGTTATAGTGAAAAGTTCATTATCTATTTGATTATTATTATTATTTTTTTACTACAATGGTCTCTGCTGGTTTGTGTTTCTATTGTTTTACTCTTCTCAGTGTCCGGTGGGTATGATAATCACTACACGTGTTATGTTTGAAAATAGAAGTGGATTTGATTATCCGTCTGCTGGTAATGGTTTTGAAGTTGAAGTTATTGAATTTGCCAATAATTGACCTTATTTGTATTAGGATTTAAGCGTGATCTTTTACAGGATTTTACTTTACTGCACTGTTAGCAAAGAAGACACAGCAATCGGGCACTTACTCAATACCTCAGACATTTCAGATTCCCCCTTTCGAAGGCCAACTAGGTCACACTTCTTTGATTGGTCGGGTCTGGAGTTCCCCCGCTGATTATCTGGGCTCCGTCAGTGCTGGGGGGAGGCGAGGGGGTAACCCTCTTTGCAGACCAAAGCGACATGAGTGTGAGCGCTAGATAAGGGTAATATGACAACACCCTACAACCCAGAACAGGGTTTCCCTGAGGCTGTTGCTGCTAGCTAGACTGTATGAACCACATCATGGCCCATCGATGAACCTTGACCCAGAGAGTCCCACACACAGCGAGTAAAATCTCAACTCTTCCTACTTTACTACATTACACTAGGGATGTTCATTTTGAATCAATTTCCATAATCGAAATTCGGGAAAATTAACGATCAATTATCGATTATCGATAGCGTAATAATAATAATATATATATATATTTTTTTTTTACTCTGGTCTGGTAATAACGTTGCGTGTTCTCGGCCAGCTATAATGGCGATGCCGCTGTGTAGTAAGAATATCAGACACTAGCGCTGTGGCCAGGTAAACAAACATGTTACATGTCAGGTTACATGATGTAAGGCAATCGGCGTCTTCCAGCTTAGCTGACAGCACAAGAGTCAAATCAACAGGCCTGAGCTCGGCGCGTCCTTATAACGTCATGAGCGCGCCCGCGGTAACGTTGACAACCACAGTCCATAGTCACACAGCCTTACACTAGCTAGCTAGGCTACTGTACTCACATTTTGAAAGTAGGACTCAGCTCACCGGCCACGGCTTCCAGGCTTATAAACTCGTGACAAAAACCTCATCTGTCCTGATGGTGGAGTTCCATCCAGCTGCTCTCAGTCCGACGCGTGGATATTATTTGCCACGAGATATGTGTGAAATTGATTCAGGTGGGCGTTAGCAGCTGAAGGCTACCTCACGTTAGTCGGCTGTGCAATGGAGTGGGGCGAGGAGGAACGAATTCCACCCAAACCTAGCAAAAAACAAAACAAAACAACAACAACAATAATCGATACAAATTCCACGTGATCGACTTCATTCCTCAACGATCAATTATCGATTATCGATTATTGATGAACATCCCTACATTACACCCCAAGTTAATTGATCTGTGGTGCTACAGTATTGCTGTTCCTTTCCATGTTGCGCTGTGCGAGGCCTTGTTCAGCCACGGGCAACAATCTGTACCTGTGTATATATATAATAATAATAATAATAATAATACATATGTTTTATATAGCCCTCTGTTTCCAGTAGGGAGACATGGATTGATCCATAGCAATCAGCATCAGGAGATGTGCAGTGGTGGTTGAGGAGGTGAGTGGGGATAGCCAGTGGTGTAGTCTACGTGATACGCAGGTATACGGCGTATACACACTGCGAAATGACTCAGATTTGCGTATGCGCACTGGGACATGCGCTATGATACGTATCGTTTTCACTTTCCATTCATAAAATTCACCCTGTGCGCTCTGTGTGTTACAAAGCGCACAAATAGGCGTCCTTTTTAGTCAATGAGGCTGTGTACACAGGGTGCCTCAGCGTGAACCTTTCGTGTACCCACGCCTCGCCTGAGCTGCGCCGATTTTATCGTTTAGGCGTGAGTTCTATTTTCAAGCCGACTAGGCGCGTAAAGGCAGACCTTTTCTGTCAAGCCATGAAGGAAAAACGCGACAATATCCGTGGGAAATGGCAAAGTCAACTGAATTTCAAAATAAAATGGTGTTACAGCAGCGTTAAGCAGAGAGAGAGAGAGAGAGAGATTGACATGGCTATCATGTGGGGCTTTCTCCCCGTCGGTAAACAAATCTTCAGGAGAGAGAATAGAGACCGAAGAAGCAAGATGAAGCTGATAGCTGAAGCTATTCTGTAAATTTGGGGCCCACTTCCGGCCGAAACCACGCCCACCGCCGGTTAAGTTCCCCCCCCCCCAAGAGTCAGAGTCAGTATACCTTCTGAAAAAAGGTAGACTACACCACTGGGGATAGCCTCAACTCCACTCTGCTGCGCTCTCACAAATGCCACCAGACAGAATTTTTAAGTGTTTCGCAATGTACAGGAAAAATAACCAAGCATTTCAGAAATTATTCAATGGTATTGACTTTACAAATAGTACGTTGAGTCGGTTGGTACAGTAATTGTATGCGTTATATATTTACCTCAACTTGAATATGAATGGAATGAGTTCTAATAACATCAGTATGTTTTGCACTTGTCAAAAAAATTGTTTTTAGCACAATCGTGGAAATGTTGACTCCGTCATATAGGCGGTTTTCACAGAATTCTGTTGCTAATGGAACAGTTTGGATTGTCAGTTATTCTACTAGCAAACACTGCAACAGGAAGTACGCTTGGGGGGGGGTTTAGAATGTTTATATATGTTTGTTGAGTTGAAACCATCTATATTCTCAGAAATTCCAATGCCCAGAAATATTGACTGAATTGAATTGACTGCTTGTACAAGTGAGTATTGTGATTTGTGAATGGAGTTGCTCGGAGTGTTGTGATCATTTGAAAATGCAGTTGTTACATCAGCTTTATTGTGTATCAGACATGGTCAATATTTCAATATTTTACACATTTCTACCCTGGTAATGAATTCATCATCAAGGCATAGGTTTGGATAATGATCTTGCAGAATAGAGACAGTCCGCATGTCTGGGAACGCCCACAAAATGTTAAACGGCTGGCGCGCGAGTGGGGTAAAACCGCCCATATATCTCAATGGGCTGACTCACCAAAAGACGGTGCTGCGGCTCTAAACTACATGTTTGGGGATTCTAGAGCAGAACACAAGACGTCTGCTCAGATGTGCGTTTACTGCGGTGGTTAAATCCCCGATCGTGTCTGCCTGGGCTGGGCTATCAGCTAAATTCTAACTTTGCTGAATGGATAGAACGGGGGAATTTACCCCACCCTGACCCCGCCCCCAGGCTAACCCAGCGTCTATTGTGGGCGTTCCTAGACATGTGGACTGTCTCTATTGCTCGTGCTATAACCAATATTTCAACAACTACAAAATATGAAGTGCCTTTTTGTGGTCATGCATTTCAAAAGGAATGGATTACTAATCCTGATATGTATTTAGTATGCCTTGCCGTGTACACATTGTGAGTTAGCCATTGCATGCCATGAGGCATACAGTAGGCCTATCACATGATTTAATATATGAATTGTTATGTAAATATTGTTTTTAATAAAGGTGGAAATCTTTCTCTCATTTTTCCTGATCAGGTGTGTCTCATAAGAAAATGTCCTGCTTAACTTGAATGCTAAAACAAATACACGGAATATGATTATTTGATAGCATCTGCACAAGGATATTATAAAGAAGTGTGTAAAAAAGAGACTACAGACTAAAAACAGATGAATTTCACGTGCCCTCATAATTGATAAAAGCATGAAAGGTGATTACTTTTACTCCTTTGATATACTGACTATATATATATATATACTGTATATAAATGCTTATTGATTGCTATATCTGTGTGCTAGCATTTCCCTCAGTTTCTGCTCGAGGAGTCCCTCAGCCCCAGAGATTAGGGTAAAGAGTTAGGGATGTTCGATATTGGCTTTTTTACCGATATCCGATAATGTCCAACTCTTCATTTCCGATACCGATATAAGCGGGCTTTTTTTTCACCAAAATTTCAGGTAACAAGTTACATAATGTAGCTGAAGAGTTTAATATATGCATGTTGTGTTAAAGTTGTAAGTGTTATTGGGGCAGTGGCGGCCCAACGGTTAGAGAAGCGAGCTTGTGACCAGAAGGTTGTCGGTTCAATCCCCGGGACCGGCAGGATAAATCTGGGTGGGGAAAGTGAAAAGGCAGCGCTTGCCCCTCCCTCGTTACCACCACTGAGGTGCCCTTGAGCAAGGCCCTTAACCCCAACCGCTCCAGTGGAGCTGCTCAGTGGCCAGCAGATCAGACTGTGGTTGTACTGGTCAGCTTCCAGATATGAATGTGTGTGTGAATGTGAACAGGGCGCTCCTGAAAAAGAGAGCATTGCTCTCAGTGAGACTCCCCCTGTATTAAAAATATATATATATCGGCATGAAAACCGATACCGAGATTTTCCGATATGAATTTTTTATGCTAATATCGGTAGGCCGATAATATCGGACATCCCTAGTAAAGAGGTCCCACAGTTGGGGACTGAAGAGGTACAAATAGGGACAGCACAGCATGTTCTTTACTCTGGGTGAAAAATTATAGTTATGGACATTTGCCTTGATAAACAAGCCAGGCAAACCACACGGTCGACACATTGCTATGGTGCAAGCACTGTATGTTTTGATGGATAGTCTCAGCACTGCCTTCCACTTCCAAACCCCTGCGACGACTCCCCGTCGGCTGCTTAAACTCTTAACACAACTTCTTTCTGCCACAGTAGATGTGTCCGACTTGTCCCCTACTGTTACAGATTGCCGTGTGCCAGCTTGTAGCTGTGTTATTTCCTTCTCGCCTGGCTAGCAGACACAGCTTGTAGCTGTGTTATTTCCTTCTCGCCTGGCTAGCAGACACAGCTTGTTGACTTTGGCTGCTCCTCCAGTCACCAGCTCCAGTTGGCACCGTCTCGAGCTCCTCAGGACACACCACCTCCTGCCGTCTCCCCACCCTCCTCCTCCTCCAACACCACCCCTCCGTCAGCCTATCGAAGATCAGTGTTGGGCAAGTTACTTTCAAAATGTAATATACTACATATTACTAGTTACTTTCATTTGAAAGTAATAAGTTACTTTACAATGTTACTTTCTGTGTAGAGTAACTCGTTACTTATTTCACTACTTTTGCATTACTTTCACTGTAATAACAGCAGTAGCAGAATGACATCGCTGGAACATCCCGAAAAAATATTTCAACCCTCTTGAAGTCAGTGTAAACAATCCCAAATGTTTAATGTTATCCTTTTCTTTTGTTATTGTCATCTATAGTGGTTATTTGCATAAAAACACACCGTTTGATTAGGAAATTATTTAAAAAAAAAATTGCTCAATTTGTAACTTGAGTTACTTGACAAAGTAACTGGTATCATATTACTGAAATCCTATCCACCTTATTTTTGGCGGCCATTTTTGCCTGATCTGCTGATGGGTGCTTCTTCCGGTGTGATCCTCCCAGCCATTACACCTCTCTGACTGGCATTTCAATTACACCTCTCTGACTGCCATGTTCAATTACACCTCTCTGACTGCCATTTCAATTACACCTCTCTGACTGCCATTTCAATTACACCTCTCTGACTGGCATTTCAATTACACCTCTCAGACTAGCTCTTCAATTACACGTCTCTGACTGGCATTTCAATTACACCTCTCAGACTGGCATTTCAATTACACCTCTCTGACTGGCATTTCAATTACACCTCTCAGACTGGCATTTCAATTACACCTCTCTGACTGGCATTTCAATTACACCTCTCTGACTGCCATGTTCAATTACACCTCTCTGACTAGCATTTCAATTACACCTCTCTGACTGTCATTTCAATTACACCTCTCTGACTGGCATTTCAATTACACCTCTCTGACTGGCATTTCAATTACACCACTCAGACTGGCATTTCAATTACACCTCTCTGACTGGAATTTCAATTACACCTCTCAGACTGGCATTTCAATTACACCTCTCAGACTGGCATTTCAATTACACCTCTCTGACTGGCATTTCAATTACACCTCTCAGACTGGCATTTCAATTACACCTCTCTGACTGGAATTTCAATTACACCACTCAGACTGGCATTTCAATTACACCTCTCTGACTGGCATTTCAATTACACCTCTCTGACTGGCATTTCAATTACACCTCTCAGACTGGCATTTCAATTACACCTCTCAGACTGGCATTTCAATTACACCTCTCAGACTGGCATTTCAATTACTCCTCTCAGACTGGCATGTCCAGTCATTCTGTCAATAGAGGTTGTCAGGGATGCACACGCCTCTCATTAGAGGGCTTATCCACATCAGTAGAACAAAAACAGGGTTAATTTATTGTAATATTAAACACACTGGGACAACATTGGAATAATATCTATTCCACAGGCATTAGAGAATGACCTTATTTTTGACAGATGCAGAGTGTAGCTCGATGATGCCATTTCCAAACTAGTGTGGGAAAATGGGAGTGAAACTGTAAAATGATGAAGCATTGCTTCAGTCAATCTGCAATGAAAAATCCCATGAAGCCTATAACCAAAGCAAGCATGGCAGCTGACTTACATTAAGGCCATGTTCAGACTAGGAGGCCAAATCTGATCTGTGAACTTTAGTGACCTATTAATTACTTTATCCAGATTGGTTTTATGAGTCTGGACGCTCCAAGTCTGATTTGTGTCACTTGTCCCAAACCACATATGGAGGTAGTTTCCAATCTGCTTTCGACTGATGTGACTTGAGTGTGGACGCGCAGATCCACCAAATCTGATTTGAACGACACTCGCAACTCATCATCAAATGCTTCTGCGCAGGAAAACCACGTCACCAACGTACGTATTTACTGACGCCCACGTCGTTACCATAGCAACCCATGCAGATAGGCTGTTTAGGTCTGGACACACAGATCCGACTTGAGAATCAGATTTGTGGCAGTGCGGACACACTCCCAAATCAGATTTGGGAAACCAATCAAGATAATGATGATGAATGACTTTATCAGCAAATCAGATTTGCCTGTAATGTGAACACGGCCTATGTGGTTCATAATCAAGACATCACAGGCTCTGGTCTCTTATATTACAGCAACAGATGGCATCTAACAGAGGAAATCAAGGTGGCATTTATGACACTACAGTCAACAGCCGAAGAAGGAGAGGCTCTTAAATCTCTCCTAGGAGAGAAGCTGAGCTCACCTGATGATAACAGAGGAAATAAAGCTGGCATTTATGACGCCCGGCCAGTTTGTGCTCTGCTGATGTTGTCGCTGTTTGGGAAGTTGTTAAATCTCAGATGGGGCTAATGAGACGAGAGGTGAGAAAACCACTTTCAGTCTCACGCCAAGAGGGAGAACTTGCTCCGTTCTAAGTACTTATTATTTACCGTATATTATAGACTATAACCTTCTAAATCACTGAGTGAGAAATTAAGAAACAATGTTAGTTTACAAGAGTCAGGGCAGCTGTATAAAAGAGAAGAGGCTGAGATGATGATGTGACGGGGCTGAAGCAGTTATGGTCAAAATGCCAGAGATCTGAATGATGCTCTCTGGCTCTGCTGTCGATGTGAGATTTGACATTTCTTACACATGAGATTACTTTTAGCCTTTTAGTCATAAAGATTATTGAAAGATATTCCATATTCCAGACTGAAATGTTATAACAGAAGTGGAGTATTGGCCAGAATGACATGAACATTTGGAAACTTATTCAGCGGGTATCTTGTATGTTGCGCCTGAACGCACAAAACCCCCTTTTTTTTTTTTTCTTTTTTTTTTTAGGGCCCTTGGAATCGTCCACACTTTCCTTCGTGATACTACGGCCCTGCACACACACACTGACACACACACACACACACACACACACACACACACACACACACACACACACACACACACACACACACACACACACACACACACACACACACACAGCTGACCCAGGAAGTGAAGCTTGTATCAGGCCAGTGCACACTACGATAAGCAGAGAAGTCAGGACTTCCACTCTAGCAAACATTGCACACAATGTGCACTCTGAGGTCATTACACCTGGCGCTAACATGCATTTTCTGTGATCAGATTGCAATCAGATTGTGTTTTATCACTTGAAATGCCAGGTGTAAACACCCCCAAAACGCATTGAAGAAGGATTGCAATCTGATCGGCCAAACCACCTCCGGAGGTGGTCAGGGATGCATTGTGTACACATTGAACACAAGTGTAAATGCAATGTGTCCTCTCAATCTGGATACAGCAACTTTATGCGCATTGAGAGGACAACCATTTGTGCAATCTGATTGCAATCAGATTGCAGAAAATGCATGTTAACATCAGGTGTAAATGGAATCAGACTGAAGTGATAAAATACAATCTGATTGCAATCTGATCACAGAAAACGCATGTTAGCGCCAGGTGTAAATGGCCTCAATGTGTTCCAGCTTCACACCAAGATCCACTGCAGAAGCACGAGGGCCAGGGAGTTTATACACAAACACCAGTTTGACATCTTTCAACACTGAAAAATAAGGCACACACACGACATCCTTTTCATTATGTCCATTGCTAAATTTTTTGTGTGCAATTTGCATCGCTGCATTTTTCTTTCAACGACGATTTCAGACGGACAAGCCCGTCTTTATTGTCACACGATTACACATCAACACATGCACGGAGGGCCACAACACACACATGCTGACGGTGGCCGGTGAAATTTGTCCTCTGCATTTAACCCATCCAGGCATGTCCTTTCCTCCGGGGGGCAGGCCAGGAGCAGTGGTCGCTTTCTCGTACAGCGCCCGGGGACCGACTTCGGATGTTGTCGTCACTGGTCGGATGACGATGACGATCTGATCTTCTGCATGTTTTTAGTGGGGGGGTTATATACGGAGGAACCCCCCTGGGGGAGCACGGGGAGAACATGCAAACTCCACACAGACAGAAAGGCCCTTACGACGAGATACCCCACCTGGGCAGTAGGCACTGAAGATATGGGGGGGAACACAACCACAGCGCTCACAGTGTCCCAGGCAAGAATCGAACTCAGGACCTTCTGACTGCGAGGCGACAGCTCTACCACTGAGCCACCGTGCTCCCCTTCAGTGAAACATTGTCAGATTCTGGTGCATTATTGCATAATATTCCCTGCATAAATGTTCACTTTGCTCGTTTAAATGGAAGTTAATGAATGTTAACTTAGGTTCAGGAGCAGGGCCACGCCTCAACCACTTCTCTAACCACTTCTCTAACCACACCTCAATTACCTGGCAGGTGACATATACCTGGTGAACCTGTCCTGCCCTGTTTGTCTCAGATCGTCTCAGTTCTCCTCGACCCACCCTCCCTTCCCTTCATCCCTACCCTCAAACCCTCATCCCTTCACCCCTCATCCCTACCATCACCCTCTTAACATGGTTAACAGGATCTGTCTGGAGGGGTCTGAAATCAGCTCGGACGTAAACATGCCTGAGAAGCAATCCGCTCGGGCAGCACATGCCGAGACGGAACCCCCAACGCTGAGTCTCCCTCTGCCCGGTCTTCAGTTCCTCCTCCCAGACCAGACAGATGTCAACGGACGACATCTCCACGCAGGGTGCCAGGCCAGGCCAACCCAGGCCACCGGGCATTTGCCCGTCGTGCCCGATTATGCAGTCCGCGCCTGACTGTAACCTTCATCCTCATCATCTGAAAACTCTTTCTCTGAGCAAAATTCTCTCTGCTTTAGTCAGTTCTGTCTCCTAAAATGTTATAAAATCAGATTTGTATGTTATCAAGTCCTATTATCCACCACGGAGGACATTGACAGTGTCATATTCAGATGGTTATATTTATTGTATACCACTGAAAACTGTAGTTAAGTGTCTATCTCTGAGTGAACTTCGACAAGCTGTTCCTCTGACAACAGCTTGCCACGTTTAATAATTTTATAGTTTTTATGACTGATGCCGCTGCAGTTTGAGATCGGCTACTTGGCCTCTTTGGAAATCTGTTAGTCCAATGTTGCTTTGAACTCATACTGTAGCCCAGTGGTTCTTAACATTTTTATACAAAGTATACAGAAATTACCACCATGAAAGTATGAGAGGCCGGGAGGGACCCTGGGCCCGCATACCACCAGTGGTCCCCGTACCACAGGTTGAGAACCACTGCTGTAGCCTATAGCCGACTGTAAATCTGTAAATGGAAATCACAAACTACTGCTAATTGGCATTCAATTTAAGATGACTTCCATGTTTAGCACAATTTCTAATTGTGTTATTTAAAATTCACAGTCCCTTTTCATTTGGTTAGGCTACAGTGCCCATAAGAATGCCCTGATCCAGTTATCAGTCAACAGTGTTCTCAGTTCTATAAAGTTTTGCTTTTGGTTTGTGGGAAGGGGGTGGGATCAAACACTCTATATAAGCTGGTGATAGAGGCACTAGGCAGGATTTGCTACAAGAAGTACCGACATAGAGAGTGCACACCGGACAACACTCTGCACAGAGCTGAGAAGACGAAGCAAAAGTGAGTAGAAACAGCATTTCTGCAGATTAGGCTGCAGATTGGCCAAATAACAGTGTGTTGCTAAAGGACTAGGGGTGTCACGATACACTCAGTTCACGATACGATACGTATCACGATACTGGGTTCACGATAACGATACGATACGATACGATTTTAACAATATTTTTTTAAACTTGAATAATGACAATATATGACTGGAAAAGTAGTATTTTATTTGAAATGCACAAATACAAAACATGCTGTTGTGGGAAATTGTTATTACAATAACAACTAGAAAAAACATGAGATTGGAGATAAGGCTTATCTTGAAATAGAATGAGTTACACCGTCACTTAGATTTACTTTGAACTAAAAGGTTTCTCAGCAGTATAAATTCTCATTATGCATCTTCAGTTTTTCTTCAAACTCAAACAACAAGACTTTTCTTAGTCTATTTTTTATGCATCTTCAGTTTTTCCTGTCAAGTAAACAGTTTTGCCAGAAACTCAATTGAATGGTTTCTCTCCTGTATAACTTCTCATGTGTCTCTTCAGAGACTTGTTCAACTGAACTACTTTCCACACATTGAACTTCAACAAACAAAGACGTTTCTTTGTCTATTTTTGGATTTTTTTTTTTTTTTTTTTTTTTTTTTTTTCACGATATGAGATTTCATCTCAACGATACATATCGTGACGTTTTACTATCGCGAAATTTCGTGGGACGATATATTGTGACACCCCTATAAAGGACTGAAGTCATGAGCTTATTTATGTTTATTTGAACTAGTATTTCTACTCCTCCAAGGGACTCTGCAAACCTATTTTAATTCTCCCCAAACCAAGATCAAAACTATAGGCTAATTGATTTGCCACAAAATGTCAAAAGCATGCACCAAAAGATGTTTAATTTAGTCCAATTGTTTTGATTTGCATGTTTATCTATTTGACTAGCCTAATAATGATCTAGCCTTGATCTAAATATATAGGCTAATTATATTCTTTAATTCAAATGTTTCTGCCCAGACATCACTTAGCCTAATTTATTTATGTTTTGACTTCAGGTCAAAGTGACAAATAGCAACAATATTAGCCTCTTTAAATTATTATAGAGTGTAGTGTTGAAGTCTGACGTCAGGGCTCTGTCCCCTTCACGTCACTCCCTCTTACCTGGTGCCACGTATCCTTATATACAGGTTTGGCAGCCGACGCCCTTCCATACAGCCTGACGAAAACCCAACGGTTGAAACGCGTTGGGTTTTATGTTTATTTTATGTTGCCCATATCACCTTCACGAAGATGTACTCTGTTTGTTAAACTCTTTGTAGTACACAGGTACAATTACTTCCAATTAAATTTTGTTATTTAAATTCCTAACAGCTCCTTTCTTCAATTTTTGAGAAAATAAAATAAAAATATTTAAATCACAGTGCATGCAACATTTGGTGACTCACTGTGACAATGTTGTTTTTGTGAGAAAGGAACATCAAACTACGGTATATTAATTATCCTGCTGCAGAACAGCAGCAGTCTAACTTGCATGAGTGTATTAAAGTAAAGTGAAGACTAAACAATTATCCCACTGTTTTTCTGAACAAAATTTGAGTTCCAACAGTTTGAATAACAAGACACTGGTGGTTTATTCACGGATTGAGTGAGTGAGTGAGTGAGTGAGTGAGTGATTGCGTGAGTAAATATGTGAATGCATGTTTGAATGAATGGCTGGGTGAGATATCTGTGTGTGTGTGTGTGTGTGTGTGTGTGTGTGTGTGTGTGTGTGTGTGTGTGTGTGTGTGTGTGTGCATGTATGCGTGTGTGTGTGTGTGTGTGTGTGTGTGTGTGTGTGTGTGTGTGAGACAGAGAGAGAGAGAGAGAGAGAGAGAACAATCAAAGTCCCAGTTGAAGTCACTGAGCTTCTTGCTGAGTGTGCCGACATGCAGATTCACTGATGTCCTTTCTGACCATCTTTTCATTCTTCTTGCTGCACCTTCTCGTGGCTTGGCCCTCTCAGGATTAATGTCAATGCAGCATCTGGAAAACAATGTAGAACACAAAAAGTCTTCTTTCAGCTGACCTCCACTAAGAATGTGACATATCAAGCAAGAGCCTGTCCAGTACAAAGTCGTGGTGCAGAATATCGAACCATATCATTCACTAAAAGTAGAGTATCAATTCACACCAATGGTCAAGTTAAAAAGTAGAATGTGATGCAAAGGAAATACAGTCCCTCCAGGATTTCGCTGAGTTTTTTTGTGATTATTGCGATCATAAATGCTTGATTTTGCGGCTGCTTTTCTCAAAATTTGCGATGCAATTTGCGACATTTTATGTGTTTTTTTGCGGTAAAATTGCGGGAACTGGCAAAAATTGCGGAGTTGAGGAAAGAAATGCGATTTGATTTTTTTATTTTTAATTAAATGTTTTCTTTTCCTCCCTTCATCGTTTCTCTTCTCCTTTCTTCCTCATCCTCAATAATGCTATTATCACTTTGCCTTTTCTCATACTTTTTGCTTAGTGCTTCATATTTTTCCTCTTATCATTATTTCCTCTTCATGCCTTCCCTGTCCTCCTCATCCCTTCCTTGTTCCTTGTTCCTTGTTCCTTGTTCCTTGTTCCTTGTTCCTTGTTCCTTGTTCCTTGTTCCTTGTTAAATATTCAAACAACTAGACCCTAAGCTAAATATGCCACCTGTGTGTGTGTGTGTGTGTGTGTGTGTGGGTCTCAAATGCTTTGCGCTAGCAAAGTGGCTGTCCAGTGACGATTTCCGTTTGTGTTCCTCCACGACAGTGTTGCACGGAGTGCAAAATAGTTTGCCTCCACTTTCATGCAAAACATTTGATAATTGTTTTGCGGTTATTTTTGTTGGCAAATGTGAGGGGTTTGTCCTCCTCATCTCAATGCGATGACGTCTTACGTTACGTCCCATACTCTCGTCACTTCCTATTGTTGTCCCTCGTTCCCACAGCAACCAGGCAAGATGACAGCGCACACATATCTCAAACCCAGGTAAAGATGCGGCATTTTGCTAACTTTTTGCGGCGAAATCGCGGGAATTTTGAAAAATTGCAAGCCCCCGCAAATATCGTTTGGTTGAATTTGCATTAATTATTGCAATCGCAAAATCGCAATTTCCTGGAGGGACTGGAAATAGTAGGCTATCAGCCATAAGAATATAAATAGAGGCAGCAGTAATGGTTGTAGTTACTGTTCTTGTGTCAGAGGCACCAGCGGCTATCACTACTATAGGTTATAGGACTTATTGGACAATAGATGTATGAATAAAAGTTAATCAGATCAAGCTGTGTGCTACAGTATGTGTGAAAAAGCTCCTACCTCTGAATGAATTCCAGTGTGCTCGCTGCATCATGTTGATATTGAAGGTTGAAGTTGCAGTAGGAGAAGACAGTAAGCTCAAACACACAGGACAGGATGTTTCTGACCTGGAAAAATAAATAAATAATCAATTACAGAAACTTAGGTTGAGAGCAGGACAGCCAGCATAGCACCCACAAAGTTGCACTAATGTACTACAAATAAATTGTTTTAATGTCAGTGTAAAGTTTAACTTACTCAATCAATGATGATGAACAGGGAAATGGAGGTCTGTTGATCATTCATCCAACACTTTCTTAAAGCAGCTACGAGCAACTTTTTCGATTGTTATTAAACAGTATAAATTTAATATCAATGCATCACATCTTACCTCTAATAGTCGACGAGACCAACGCAGAGTAGTCTTGCTTGAACCCCGAGTGAATCGGCCAGTGTAATCTGTCTGTGGCCAGGGAAGATCAGGAAGTGAAATGAAACGGTTTGCAGCAGCCACTTCGGCCATAACCACAAAATAACTTCCAAAAAACCTGTTAGAATATAACGAGAGATGTTCGCGAGAGTATGCGTGGCGTTCAAATTGTTTATGCTATGTTGCTAGGCAGCGCGAACGGGGCAGGCAGGCAGCTGCGTTTCACTTCCGGGTTTCACTTCCGCGTTTCACTTCCGGGTAGCTGGGCCGGCGGTAAGGAGAGAGAGAGAGAGAGCCCCCTGTTGACGCGAGTTTAGACAGACACAGACTTAATAATCATCCAAGGGAGCAATCTCCGATTCAAACGGCTTTGGTCTCAGCTACTATTATAGGTAAGATGTGATGCATCAATATTGTAATTATACTGTTTAATAACAATCGAAAAAGTTGCTCGTAGCTGCTTTAAGTTTCAGTTTCCTTCACTTTCAGCTCTTAAGTTTCAGTTTCCTTCACTTTCAGCTCTTAAGTTTCAGTTTCCTTCACTTGTTAGTTGATTTTTACAGAAAAGGACATAAAATGCTGTATATTTAAAAAAAAATCTCCCAGATTGCATTGTGGCTTACATCATGAGCCTGTATGACTTTATACAGCTTAATGCTGTTCAGATTTTAGTGTAAATTTACATCTGTGTTTATCTACACTATAATGCTGGCAGTGTCTGTCTGTCTGTCTGTCTGTCTGTCTGTCTGTCTGTCTCTCTCTCTCTCTCTCTCTCTCTCTCTCTCTGTCCTTCACGTCCCTCGAGAACCGGTGGTCGGATAGACTTCAAACTTTGGGAGAGTGCTAAGGGGGGAACTGATGGACTGCAGTACCCTGTTTTCATGTAATTCGGCATAGCGCCACCTACTGGCCACAAAAATCTCAAGAAGCGTTCGTCCGATCAACTTCAAACTTGGGGAGTGCGCTTAGGGAGACTCAACGGAGTGCAGGGAGCTGAATTTCCATGCAATTCAGCATAGCGCCACCTACTGGCAACACAAAAAGCATTTTATCTCGAGAAACATTTGTCTGATTGACTTCATTTATCTCAATAGCCATTCATCTGATCGACATCAAACTTGGGGAGTGCGCTGCTGGGAACCCGACATAGAGCAGTGTCGAATTTTATGCAATTCGGCACAGCGCCACCTACTGGCAAGACAGAAAGCGATTTATCTTGAGAACCGTTCAAACTTGGGGAGTGTGATGCTGGGAACTCAACGTAGTGCAGTGCTGAATTTCTTGCAATTTGACATAGTGCCATCTACTGGCAACACAAAAAGCAGTTTATCACGAGAAACATTTGTCCGATTGACTTCAAACTTGCAGAGTGCGCTTGCTGGAGTGCGGTGCCACATTTCATGCAATTTGGACTTATGCATAGTCATAGTGCCACCTACTGGCAACACAAGAAGCGGTTTATATCGAGAACCATTCGTTCCGATCGACTTCAAACTTGGCGGGTGCGTTGCTGGGAACCCAAGAAGTTCCAGTGGTAAACTTTCTGCAATTCAACCAATAAGATCAAAGCTTTCACATATCTCCATGACTCTCCGTCCAACCGACGATGTCTGTCCTTCAGGTATCTCGAGAACCGTTTGTCGGATCGACTTCAAACTTGGGGACTGCGCTTAGGGGGGCCTGACTGAATGCAGTGTGTGGGGGGGAGCGCCTACGGGGTGGTGAATGGGGGGAACGGGGACTGCACTTTTTTGCTAAAATTTGTACAGTAGCCTAGCTAGCCTACATTGGTTATAATGCGCGAAATTCCAAGTGCACCTGCCTTTTACAGGAAGTGAGATTTGAGATGACACTTTATTGGTTGAATTAATGAAAACACACGTATGAATAATTAAGGGACTTAATAGGCTACTACAACCCATTTGTGCCGTTTGTGCTGAGATTGTGTGTCCCCTAACTAGCAAAAGTGGACTTGGACTTGGACGGAGTTTGCGCAATGCCCATAGCCATAGATAGACCATGCGCTATGATCATCAAAATAGGGCCCATCTGTCTGTTTAGCTTTGTTCTGTGACTCTCGATCTGTAGGCATGAAGAGCAGCTGAGATGGAGGTGGAGATGGAAACAGAGTCCATGAAGCCCCTGGCTTCTGGAGACCCAGACCCGTCAACAGGAGAGAGCGACCAAGTCAAAGAGGGTCCTGATGAAAGCAGTACTGACATCGCTGATCCATCCACAGAGGAGGCTGATACTCCAATGGACACCAGCCCAGCATCACAGAGGATGTTACCAATTATCAAACAATGTGAGGTTATGTACTATCTTCTTGATTCCCTGTTATTTTTTAATTGCATTTCTGCAATATTTGTACAACTTCACCTGCTCTTCTTCTGAAGTAATTTCGGTAATGCTTTAGAATACAGCCCGCAAATAACCATGTAACTACAGGGTAGCAAGACTGTACTTGTAGTGTACCAGGGTAACAAGACTGTACTTATAGTGTAACTACAGGGTAACAAGACTGTACTTATAGTGTAACTACAGGGTAACAAGACTGTACTTATAGTGTAACTACAGGGTAACAAGACTGTACTTATAGTGTAACTACAGGGTAACAAGACTGTACTTGTAGTGTAACTACAGGGTAACAAGATCTGTACTTATAGTGTAACTACAGGGTAACAAGACTGTACTTATAGTGTACCAGGGTAACAAGACTGTACTTATAGTGTAACTACAGGGTAACAAGACTGTACTTATAGTGTAACTACAGGGTAACAAGACTGTACTTATAGTGTAACTACAGGGTAACAAGACTGTACTTATAGTGTAACTACAGGGTAACAAGACTGTACTTGTAGTGTAACTACAGGGTAACAAGATCTGTACTTATAGTGTAACTACAGGGTAACAAGACTGTACTTATAGTGTAACTACAGGGTAACAAGACTGTACTTATAGTTTAACTACAGGGTAACAAGACTGTACTTATAGTGTAACTACAGGGTAACAAGACTGTACTTATAGTGTAACTACAGGGTAACAAGACTGTACTTATAGTGTAACTACAGGGTAACAAGACTGTACTTATAGTGTAACTACAGGGTAACAAGACTGTACTTATAGTGTAACTACAGGGTAACAAGACTGTACTTATAGTGTAACTACAGGGTAACAAGACTGTACTTATAGTGTAACTACAGGGTAACAAGACTGTACTTATAGTGTAACTACAGGGTAACAAGACTGTACTAATAGTGTAACTACAGGGTAACAAGACTGTACTTATAGTGTAACTACAGGGTAACAAGACTGTACTTATAGTGTAACTACAGGGTAACAAGACTGTACTTGTAGTGTAACTACAGGGTAACAAGACTGTACTTATAGTGTAACTACAGGGTAACAAGACTGTACTTATAGTGTAACTACAGGGTAACAAGACTGTACTTATAGTGTAACTACAGGGTAACAAGACTGTACTTATAGTTTAACTACAGGGTAACAAGACTGTACTAATAGTGTAACTACAGGGTAACAAGACTGTACTTATAGTGTAACTACAGGGTAACAAGACTGTACTTATAGTGTAACTACAGGGTAACAAGACTGTACTTATAGTGTAACTACAGGGTAACAAGACTGTACTTATAGTGTAACTACAGGGTAACAAGACTGTACTTATAGTGTAACTACAGGGTAACAATACTGTACTTATAGTTTAACTACAGGGTAACAAGACTGTACTAATAGTGTAACTACAGGGTAACAAGACTGTACTTATAGTGTAACTACAGGGTAACAAGACTGTACTAATAGTGTAACTACAGGGTAACAAGACTGTACTTATAGTGTAACTACAGGGTAACAAGACTGTACTAATAGTGTAACTACAGGGTAACAAGACTGTACTTATAGTTTAACTACAGGGTAACAAGACTGTACTAATAGTGTAACTACAGGGTAACAAGACTGTACTTATAGTTTAACTACAGGGTAACAAGACTGTACTTATAGTTTAACTACAGGGTAACAAGACTGTACTTATAGTTTAACTACAGGGTAACAAGACTGTACTTATAGTTTAACTACAGGGTAACAAGACTGTACTAATAGTGTAACTACAGGGTAACAAGACTGTACTTATAGTTTAACTACAGGGTAACAAGACTGTACTAATAGTGTAACTACAGGGTAACAAGACTGTACTTATAGTGTAACTACAGGGTAACAAGACTGTACTTATAGTGTAACTACAGGGTAACAAGACTGTACTTATAGTGTAACTACGGGCTACAAGAAGTGAATTTACATGGCACTTCTTGTACCACGTAGTTACACTATAAGTACAGGTGTGGTACCCCGTAATTACCCTATAAATACAGATCTTGTTACCCTGTAGTTACAGGCTAAATTCACATATTGTAGCCCGTAGTTACACTATAAGTACAGGGGTGGTACCCTGTACTTTGCCTGTAAGTACAGAATTGGTCCCCTGCTTTAGAATACAGCCCGCACCCCTGTAGTTACAGTACACTGTAGTTACTATGTAAGTGTGGGCGAATTGACACAGCTTCAGAATACAGCCCGCAAACCTGTAGTTACCCTTTAAGCACAGGTGTGGTACCCCGTAATTAGTACAGATCTTGTTACCCTGTAGTTACAGGCTAAATTCACTTCTTGTAGCCCGTAGTTACACTATAAGTACCCTGTAGTTACACTATAAGTACAGTCTTGTTACCCTGTAGTTACACTACAAGTACAGTCTTGTTACCCTGTAGTTACACTATAAGTACAGTCGTGTTACCCTGTAGTTACACTATAAGTACAGTCTTGTTACCCTGTAGTTACACTACAAGTACAGTCTTGTTACCCTGTAGTTACACTACAAGTACAGTCTTGTTACCCTGTAGTTACACTATAAGTACAGTCTTGTTACCCTGTAGTTACACTATAAGTACAGTCTTGTTACCCTGTAGTTACACTATAAGTACAGTCTTGTTACCCTGTAGTTACACTATAAGTACAGTCTTGTTACCCTGTAGTTACACTATAAGTACAGTCTTGTTACCCTGTAGTTACACTATAAGTACAGTCTTGTTACCCTGTAGTTACACTATAAGTACAGTCTTGTTACCCAGTAGTTACACTATAAGTACAGTCTTGTTACCCTGTAGTTACACTACAAGTACAGTCTTGTTACCCTGTAGTTACACTATAAGTACAGTCTTGTTACCCTGTGTAGTTACACTATAAGTACAGTCGTGTTACCCTGTAGTTACACTATAAGTACAGTCTTGTTACCCTGTAGTTACACTATAAGTACAGTCTTGTTACCCTGTAGTTACACTATAAGTACAGTCTTGTTACCCTGTAGTTACACTATAAGTACAGTCGTGTTACCCTGTAGTTACACTATAAGTACAGTCTTGTTACCCTGTAGTTACACTATAAGTACAGTCGTGTTACCCTGTAGTTACACTATAAGTACAGTCTTGTTACCCTGTAGTTACACTATAAGTACAGTCTTGTTACCCTGTAGTTACACTATAAGTACAGTCTTGTTACCCTGTAGTTATACTATAAGTACAGTCTTGTTACCCTGTAGTTACACTATAAGTACAGTCTTGTTACCCTGTAGTTACACTATAACTACAGTCTTGTTACCCTGTAGTTACACTATAAGTACAGTCTTGTTACCCTGTAGTTACACTACAAGTACAGTCTTGTTACCCTGTAGTTACACTATAAGTACAGTCTTGTTACCCTGTAGTTACACTATAAGTACAGTCTTGTTACCCTGTAGTTACACTATAAGTACAGTCTTGTTACCCTGTAGTTACACTATAAGTACAGTCTTGTTACCCTGTAGTTATACTATAAGTACAGTCTTGTTACCCTGTAGTTACACTATAAGTACAGTCTTGTTACCCTGTAGTTACACTATAAGTACAGTCTTGTTACCCTGTAGTTATACTATAAGTACAGTCTTGTTACCCTGTGTAGTTACACTATAAGTACAGTCTTGTTACCCTGTAGTTATACTATAAGTACAGTCTTGTTACCCTGTAGTTATACTATAAGTACAGTCTTGTTACCCTGTAGTTACACTATAAGTACAGTCTTGTTACCCTGTAGTTACATGGTTATTTGCGGGCTGTATTCTAAAGCGTTACCATAATTTCTACAGTTTTCCATAGTTACACCTTGTTTTCCCTGTCATTGTTTTTCAGTGATGCCAGAGCTAACAGTTGTGTTGATTGGTGACACAAATTCAGTGGAGACTGGATCAAAAAACCTCTTACTTTTCCAAGATGAGCAAGCAGCTGCAGTAGATGAATTCAAACAGTTTTCATCCAAACTCTACGATTTGTGCGGTCGGCACATCTCTGTTATCAACATGCTCGGCCTTCAACATGCTGAACAACTGGACCAGGAGTGGTTGAGTCACATTGGTCAGATTGTACATGAGCAGGGAATCCAGGCCTTCCTCTTACTATTACCAAATGGTCAGCATGTCAGCCATCACACTTCAGGACTGCAGTGGTTAGAGAAAATATTTGGGAAAGGATCGCTGGCTTTTGTAATGACTGTTGTGACTCACGAGTCAGATGAAACGTGTGAAAGTGCATTGGCAGACCTGACAGCTGATATTGATGAAAAGAGGTTCCACACATGTAGAAGAAGTATGAGGGATGAAACAGAGATTATAGCTTTGTTGGAAAAAATAGATCTGATGGTCTCTGAAAATGAGGCGCACTTCTACAGTGGACCAATGTGTGTTGAAGAGAAAGAGCAGAAACAAAACCTGAAGCTGGACCACGAACCCCAAGAAGAAGAAAGGTCTACAAAAAACGGTGAGATTTTAATGTTGGTGTTCTAGTGGGATATTCAGTTCGATCTCAATTGACTCAGCTTGTTAACGCCTTATCTCAGGCACGCCTTGAAGGAATTTCGCCACATTTGGCTCAAACGTCCACTTGGACTCAAGGAGGGACTGATTACATTTTGGTGGTCAAAGGTCAAGATCACTGTGACCTCACAAACACCATTTTCGAGCTCGGGAACGCCATACCTCAGTAACGCCTGAACAGAATTTCTTCACATTTTACTCAAATGTCAAAGTCTGGACAGACATGGATGTCAAATGCTCACTTGTTGGCAGAGGCATATATCTGCGTTGCGGTCGTTCTAGTTTAGTATTAGAAGTGGCTGGATTTTACTGACGTGTCTGAAGTCATTCTAATAGAGCCAACATGTATGCATTTCAGCTTCACATGACCTGCTCTTTAGACCAGAGGTTCTCAAATGTTTTTCAGCCAAGGACCCCTTACAAGATAGAAAATATACCGGGGACCCCCTCATTCTGATTTGTGATTTTGGGCTAAGCTTAATTGTTTCCACGGTAACGTGCTTGACTTTTAATTTTATAGGTTTGTTATTAGAATGTAATCAATGAACCATTTTAGAGCATTTTTATGTTTTAAAGCATAAACTATTTTCGTTGAACTATGAAGATTTTGCAAAAAAAAAACATATATATATTTTTTATTACATTACATTTACATTACGTCATTTAGCAGACGCTTTTGTTTTGTCCAGAGCGACTTACAATATCACAATTTGTCAACAGTACAGAAAACCACTATGCAACACAATCAATGACAGCCAAGATATTTTGATAGAATAGCACCATGTAGGAAGTTGTTTGAGAAGGAATAAGTAACATGTAGCATTTTATAAAAAAAAAAAAAAGAAAACCTGAAAACTTTTCGCGGACCCCCTGGCAAAGTGCCACGGACCCCCGGGGGTCCGCGGACCCCCATTTGAGAACCACTGCTTTAGACAGTCAAGCCAAAGAACCATTTGAATACAACATGTAAACTTGACAAGTTCTTTAATATCACTTTTAATACCCGTGTTTTCTGCCAATACTCTGCAGCAGGTGAACTGGAGGTGAATACAGCTGAAACCAAGACTGAGGTAACATCTTTTGACGTTCATCAGTCATCATCATACAGCTGTTATGTTTTTAAGTGGTGAAGCCGCTTCTAAAAGTGAAGTCTTCTGTACAATGTGCAGTACAAATTTACGGTGGTACTTATCAACTGTCAGGATGATGATGAATGCAGCATTTCAACTACAGATACCCAGACATGTTTTTCATGTTCATGAAAACAACCATGGAAGTTACAATATTTGCTATAAGTAGAAATCATAATGAAGAATCTGGTGGCAGCCTCACTAATGAAGAATCTCATGACAAACTCAGCAAAGAGCAGTCTTTGTTTTGTTTCGTCAAGATCTAAATGTTTTCACAGCATGCAATATGCCATGGCTTTTGGGGGAGCTCACTTACATTCATATCTGCAAGCAAATATTCATAGCTGCTGCAAGCATGTGTAGGCACTTGCTTTATGTCAGCACATCTGATATATAATAATCAATTAATGACCAAATCAAACCTCCACACGGATATCAACCAAACATCACATATCACGTACTATGATACAATGGTCAACTAAAGCACGGCACAGTATGCTTTGCAGAGTGATGTATTACATTCTATAGTTTATCGGCACAAATAAGACACGGATAGCAGGTCAAATAGCAAAACAGCCTATAAACACACTGTATGAACATTAAATCAAAAATGGAGTATGCCAGGCTGCCTACAAGATATTTGATATTTAGATTATAAGATAGTTTAATAAAATGTGTGCATGCTATTTAGTATTTTAGCATCATCACCGAAGCGTGGTGACGCAATATCAAAGTGAATCAGTGATGAATCACTCATGCATGAATGCCATGCGTCATACATCAATATATATACTATAATATACAAATTTTACACATGACCCATGATGATGAAGATACAGAAAAGTAGAAATGCATGGCAAAAATAGCATATTGTCAATATTGTACAGACACCCTCCCCCCGGGGTCCCCTGTAGTTTGCTCCCTGGGTTTTGACCCCATGAACCTGCTGGGTTGACACTGACTCTGTGGACTATGAAGCATTTATACAGAAGAGTTTACTTTGTTCTCTTTTATTTTGTGCTGTTTGTATTTTCATTTTATACATTGTTTTTAGCTTACTATTTCCTGTATGTCATATTGACTGTATAGTGACTTTATACATTGCTGTATATTGTTGGTCTTCAACTTGTCAGTGAGACTAACCTGGTGAAATAAAATCACCCGTTTTCTTTAGTGTGATGATCCAGTGAGCGAAGCTGGTGACATCAGACACTCAGAGATGACGGATAAGGCGGCTGAGAAGGATGCCAAGACACCAGTAGCAGAAGAATCTGAAGTGAATTTAATCACCTCTGCTCTAAATGAGAAAGGTAAAACTTTAATATATGATAACTTGAATATAAAAAAAAAAGTTTAAATCCTAAACCTAATCAAGTAAGGAAATATTAAATTGATAACATGGTAAATTACTAACTTCAATCATGAGAGGCCACTCAGTAAGATTTAACAAGCGGCTTTATTTAGCAAATGGCGAGCATGGCAACTACTTTGACGTATGACTCCCTTGTCAGGTGGCGCTCCTCTTGAGGTGAGAGGAGCGCATCTGAATAGGCTAGGATACAGAATCCCCCCCCCCTCCTGTGGGGGATTCTTTGGGAGTCAAGACTCGTTGGTGGTGGACTGGGGAGGTGGGTGGGGCGAAACGACAGCTTCAGAGGAGATGGTGAACAGCCGTGATGCCGGCTGCTGTTATGATCCACCAGAGAGGGAGGTGACGTAGAACCCTCGCTATATGTACTAGGATGAACTGACGTCATAACTGATGTCATACTTAAACTTGACTGACGTCACGGGCTGATCAGGTTATGCAAATATGGCGGCCTTCTGATTGAAATTTGGTATGAAACCTCACATCTACCTATTAATTCTGGGACTGTCTGTGAGTGAGTGTCTATGTGTAATCTTTTGTACTTTTTCTGTCCGTCTATTGATGCAATTCAATAGGTACCACAGATGAAGATTCAGGTGAACAGGATAAGGTAATAAACTTTTGATTACATTTGAAAGATTTTAAGCAAATATTTACTCAATGTCTCATTGCATGAAGTAATATTTTAATGTGCACGTGTCTATTCACTATTAAGGCTGGAAAAAGAGAAAGGATTCTGGAGAATTCTGAAGAGATCAATCGGCTGGAGCAACGTCAAAAAGAAACTGAAGCACTGCTTAGCAGACTTCACCTTAAAGACACTTACCAACAAAAGTTGACGCCAGCAGATTTTCTTAAAATAGGCCGACCTGTGAAACAGCACCATGAGATATCTGAGAAAGATGTAGCATATACTTTCCTACAGAAGTTGATGATGCTGGACCACAGAGCCAGATATATTCCTGTAAAAGAAAACGGTACTGAGGGGAGCCATGTTCAAACATTTGACGATGTTGATACAGAAGAAAGTGACATTGATGTGCTTTTCGATACCGGTCCAGACACTGATCAAACAAAACAAACCCATGTTCATCCAATGGATGTAGAAATGGCAGTGTTTCACTGCTCAGACAGTTTTCTAAGACAGAACATGATTACTAAGTTATCACAATGTCAGTACGCCGTACCTTTGCTTGTGCCTGACCCGTTCACAATGGACATCGAGTGTCCTCTGTGGACACTTAGACAAATAAAAAAGAGCTGGAAGCTGACAGATAAATCAAAAGTTGTCACAACTAAGAGTATGCCTATCTGCAAAGCTGAGACACCCATGGTGTCATTTTTCCGCCTTGGTTCAGTATCAGTGTCTAAATCTCAGCTGATGAACACCTTAATCAACGACCGTCACAGCACTTTCTTTCATAGGAACTGCCCAGGTAGCACCAAATCTCGCTACCTGATGGACGGTGTGGCAGAGATTGCCTGGTACTGCCCTGCTGGGAAACCCAACGATGCTTTCACTGACTGCATTGCCTTCTGTAATCTTCATGGTGATGCTCTATCTAGTGAAAAACAGCGTGACATACTGACTGAAAAAGCTTCAGTCAATGTTGTTCTGTTACCAACTCTGGATAAAGGTCATAAAAATATGAAAATTATATCAGCCCTTCTCAAGTCTCCCAAGCCCCTCATTTTACTCATTGTTGATAATGAGAGTGATGCAGTTGAGATGAAGCGAGGGAAATACAAGATGGGTCTGAAAGACAGAAACCTGCCAGATGTATCTGAAGAACTGAAAAGAATCATTGGAAGACTTTTGTCTAGCTCAGATTCTGCCTTCCAGCTTGAAACCATGGCCAGGGTCTCTGGGATCAGAGTGGATGAAGATGACAAGGTCTGCCAAACAGGCAAATCTGCTGCTTCACAGATACTGGATTTGCTTCAGGAGATGCCAGATGTTTCCAAGATCAAAGAGACATTTCTCCTGTGTCAAGGCCAATTGTGGCATGAGTGGTGCAGAAAAAACAAAGAGCTGTATCATCTCAAAGGAGATCTTGAGAAGGATAAAACTGAAAAGGAAAAGGAACTGAAGCAAATACGACAAAAACAATGTGAAGCTTCCTCCAGTAAACTTGTGCAGTTGTTTATTAAAATCCTCGAGTCTCTGCAATCAAATGAGAGAATGTATTTCGTGAAATGGACTGGAATCTTACTGGATGATCTCTCCACAGACGATCTTTCTAAAATTATCCACGAATATGACAAAACGTGGTCTGAGGTATTGGCTTTGAAAAAGAAACACGACAAATCAGATCAGCTAAAAATTAAGCAAACCAAGCTTGAGGAAAAATCAGTAAAACTTCAGTCAGCAACTTTTAGTTTTGAGCACATCTTCAGGGAAATGGGACAGATCTATGAAGCCCATGCATCTCTGAAGACAGAACCGAAGACTGGAGAGGTGAACTGGTCTAAGTACCCTGAGCTGGCTGCAGAGCTTATGATATCAGGACACCCAATGGAGCTGATGGATGGTGATGCCGGTCACGTGCCTTTAACATGGATCAGTAGTCTTCTAGATGAGGTCATCAAGAAACTGGGAGACCAGCGAGTTTTTGTTTTGTCAGTGCTCGGCATCCAAAGCAGTGGGAAATCAACAATGCTGAATGCCATGTTTGGGTTGCAGTTTGCTGTTAGTGCTGGCAGGTGTACAAGGGGAGCCTTCATGCAGCTAGTCAAAATCTCACAGGAGATGCAGAAAGACTTTGAGTTTGACTATGTTCTAGTCGTGGACACTGAAGGACTGCGTGCTCTTGAGTTGGCAGGGAACACCACTCTTCACCATGACAATGAATTGGCAACATTTGTCATTGGTCTGGGAAACATGACTTTGATCAACATCTTTGGAGAGAATCCTTCTGATATGCAAGACGTTCTTCAGATCGCTGTTCAAGCTTTCATGAGGATGAAGATGGTTAAACTGTCTCCAAGTTGTGTGTTTGTTCACCAAAATGTGACAGATATTGCAGCTGCAGAGAAAAACATGGATGGAAGGAGACGCCTACAGGAAAACCTGGACAAGATGGTCAAACTAGCTGCTGAAGAGGAGGTACGTGATTTTGATTGCTTCACAGATGTCATTGCTTTTGATGTACAAAAAGATGTTCAATACTTTTCCCAACTATGGGAAGGAAGTCCACCCATGGCCCCTCCAAACCCAGGTTATAGTGACAGCATCCAAGAGTTAAAAACCGTCATCCTCTCAAAAGCATCAAAGTCTCAAGGAATGTCTCTTTCAGAATTCAAAAGCAGCATTCAGGACCTCTGGAACGCCCTGCTGAACGAACACTTTGTCTTCAGCTTCAAAAACACACGTGAAATTGCCGTGTACAGACAGCTAGAAGTCGAATATGGGAAATGGACCTGGGCTTTGAGGAGCACCATGTTAACATTTGAAAACCAACTTCATAACAGAATTCAAGCAGGAAAACTTGAAAGGATTGAGCAAAGTGATCTTGTTAAAGGGACGGATAATGATCAAATTAGCGAACCTCTCAAAGAAGTTGAAAAAGCTATGGCAACATACTTTGATTATGACAAAGATAAAGAAATGTTGGCTCAATGGCGAGGTCGATTTGAAAACAAAATAAAGGACTTCCATCATGAGCAGGTGAAAAGAGTTAAAAGAAAACTGGAGGAAGTTATCCAGCAGAAGATCGCTTGCAAAAATCTAGATGATAAGAAGGCAATGTTTGAGAAAAAGCTACTACAAAAGAGCAAAGAGCTTGCTCATGAGTTAAAAGACAAGGCAAAAGATGAAAAGGAACTTGAAAGGCAGTTCAACAGTGTTTGGAATGTGCCGGTTACTGAGTTAACTGAAGGTGCACCTGCCATAAAGGATATCAACATACACAAAGATGAGCATTCTATCCTTCAAGACCTTGGTATTGAATGGTCTGTTATAGATGCCCGCAAACGCTATGACAGATACAAAATCATATCAATGATAGGGGATTATTCTGATGATGTCATCCTAAACAAGTTGGAAAGGTTCAAAGACGGGGTGAAAAAGTTATTTGGCTCAACAAAACAGGCTCTTCCTTATGAACATCAACAACTGATCAGATCCCTCATTGACAATGTTGAAAAACAGTCCACAGACATAATAGAGAACAAATCTGTAGCTACAGGAGGCTACAGTGAGGGATACTTGCATGAAGTAGCCAAGAATGCCAAAGAAAAAATTGAAGATTTCCAATCAAAGAGTAAGACATATACTCTCAAGCATGAGTTTAAAGTCGATCTTTTACTTTATGCATGTGAAACTGCAGGGAATCTGCTTGTAGAGTCCCACAGACAATACAAGAAGAACAATGATGCGCTTACTTATTTAGAAAGCAAGAGAAAACAATATTACAGCATTTTTGCGAGCTTGTGTAAAGGTAACTCATCGGCCGTTGTGCTTGGTGAACTGATCTGTAGCAAACTGAAGGATTCCACAGTTCAGGCTGTCTATGACAAGACTGCCATTGATCTGGCTGGAGAGATGAAGAGCAGTTTCCCACCATTCAGTGGGAATAAGGTGAACTTGGAGAAACATGTCTTAAAATCACTGGCAGAGCAAGAAGACTTTGAAGGTTACATGAACTACATTCATCGCCCAAGGAAACAAGTAGAGAGCTTTATCGAAGAAGCTGTAGAGAAATACATCTTCACTGACCAAAAAGATAAAGCAGTCACGATACTCAAGAAAAATGCTCAAGACACAGGGCAGCAAGTGAGACGAGCACTGTATACTGCAACAGAGGAAGTCAAAAAAAGTGGGGGGGACATTAACATGTGGCTAGAGGAATTTTCCAGTTCACTAGGAGATGAGCTAACCTTTGATACCAGCTGCTGTCAAAATGTCAGTGATATAAACAACTTTGATTTTCTTAAGGAGGAGATAGAGAAAAGCTTTTCATCCATAATTGCGGAGATCTCATTATCCAATATGGAGGAATCCAGGGTGAGACCTGATCAAATCCTTATTGATCAACTTTGTAGCAGCTGCTGGGTGCAGTGTCCATTCTGTAGCGCTGTTTGTACAAACACCTTGGAGGATCACAGTCCTGATGACCACAGTGTCCCTTTTCATCGCCCCTCTGGGATCAATGGATGGCACATTACCGATACAGTGGAACTGATGATCAATTTCTGCACAACATCAGTTTCAAGTGATGCTTATTTTTACCCTCAACATGACTCAAAAGAGAGCATTCCCTACAAAATGTACAAAAAGGGTGGCTCTAAGTATGCTAAGTGGAGCATTACACCTGATGAGTCTAAGCTGACATACTGGAAATGGTTTATATGTCGGTTTAAAAAGGAACTGGAAGAACACTATGGGAAAAAATTCCAGGGCCGTGAAGAAATCCCCAGTGAGTGGAAAAAATACAGCAGAGAGGAAGCTATTAAGAGTTTGGAACACATGTAATATCTGTGAGTGACCCAAAGACAAAAAACAGCCCTCCTCAAAGCAGCAATACTCTCAATCCAACAGCAAGGTGTTGTTTTAATTCCTGAGAGATGAACTTGTCTGTGAATGAGAAATGGGAACAAACAGGTGCTTTAACTCAATAGAAAGTTCTGCATTGCATAATGAACAAGTAAAACAAAGTAATGGCGGGCATAAAAACAATAGTACTGTGGAGGATGCGGTCTTTCTCAAATGACTAAAATCGATTAATTTTGATTCTTGGTGAATTCACCAATCTGTCAAATCCATGAAATGAACATGAGGTATGGATTCCTGAAAATGGCGATATATTGCGTGGAAGCAAATGAGAATACAAAACATATAATTCTAAATCCTCAGTTTGTTAGCCACAAAGGGTCTGTGTAGACTAGAGACTCATGTGATTTTTTTCTATTCTTTTTTAAGTTGCATTGTTAAGTTCCATGATCAAGGAAGCAGAAGTGCAAAGTTGAGCTGAGACATATGTTGTCAGAAATGATGGACTTATATTCATTCATTTAAATTTAAATTTTTATTACCTTTTTTTACTATTATCTACAAATGATCATGACATCATTTTTATATTTTTCACTTGTTTCAGTTTCAAGAATTGCTCAAATACCTGATAAAGAATTTCAAAAGTATTGCTCTGTCTTTTAAGCAATTCATATTAGTACTTTTTATATGTACAAAGCAGTAACCCCCCTCGCTATTATCTACAAATCACAACTGATCAAACATAACTGATGAAGGCTGTCATATTTTGTTTCGTCATTTTATTTCTTTAGTATTGAACTTTGCTGTTTTAAACATTTAAATCAATGTTAGTATTTTTCCTTAAGTACACTGCTATCTGTCATTGTGTGGATTCCTGAATATGGCCCTACAGTATATGCCTATTTCTTGGAAGCACATGAGAATACAAAACATAATTCTAAATCATGAGTTTGTTAGCCACAAAGTGATGATGATGAAATGTATAAGACACAATGAAATTAATGTTTTTTTTGTGTGTTATTTCTTAATTTTAACAAGATGCTTGAGATTTGTGACAATTGTGAAGTTCCAAGATCACAGAAACAGAAGTGACAAGTTGAGCTGAGACTTATGTTGTCATGATGGATTTATATTGATTCATTTAAAATAAGGAATACTTCTTTTTTTTTTTTTACTATTATCTACAAATCTCATCTGATCATGATTTGTTTTCATTTACTTTAAGTTTTAAGAATTGATCAAGCAACTGATAAAGGACTTATATTTTAAGTATATTATAAGTATTGAACTATGTCATGCTTTAACTCTCTTTTAAACCATTATTATTAATACTTTTTATATCTGCATATCAGTAAGCCAATGTTTAGGCTACCCTTTTTTTTTTACCAGGAATACAAGCAACAATTTGCTTTTTTATTACCTTTTTACTATTATCTACAAATATCATCTGAACATGACATCATTTTTATTTTTTCGTTTTAAGAATTGATCAAACATAACTGATAAATGATTTACATTTTCAAACGTATTTAACTATGGTGTGCTTTAACTGTCATTTAAACCATTAATATTAAAGGAGAATTTCGTTTTTTTACACCACGGTCCTCATTTCCAGCTTAAAATATGATGTTTTCTACCCACAAATACTTTTGGGTTCATTCGGATCCCCACAGAAGATTTGTCGCACCGAGTACACTCCTCAAACACCCAAACAGGCTAGAACGGGAGCCTGCGGGGCATGCTGCACGCGCTCTGTAAATGACACTTTTTCGGTCACATCGCGGTTCATTCTGGTTGTAAATATAATTATTTAGCTAATAGCTAGAAGCTAAGCTAACAACAACGAAAGAGTCGCCTCCGATCTGCCCCGGATGGGGTTACAGTGCTCATCTTCTTGTTCTGTGGTTTCTCTGAAGAAGTGTGGTAAGAAGAGAAACCACAGAAGAAGATGAGCACTGTAACCCCATCCGGGGCAGATCAACGTTGACTGTTGTGTTGGTGTTAGCTTAGCTTCTAGCTATTAGCTAAATAATTATATTTACAACCAGAATGAACCGCGATGTGACCGAAAAAGTGTCATTTACAGAGCGCGTGCAGCATGCCCCGCAGGCTCCGCAGGCTCCCGTTCTAGCCTGTTTGAGTGTTTGAGGAGTGTACTCGGTGCGACAAATCTTCTGTGGGGATCCGAATGAACCCAAAAGTATTTTGGGGTAGAAAACATCATATTTTAAGCTAGAAATTAGGACCGTGGTGTAAAAAACAGAAATTCTCCTTCAATACTTTACATATGTGCATATCAGTAAGCCTTTCTTTGTATTTGTTTCTTATATTTTTTTTAACTGTTATCTTAGTCTCAATGCCAGACCCATGAGAGTTATTACGCTGATACACTCACTGAGCTATATTAAATAGGATAGTACTACGTTACTGCATGCTGCAGAGCTCTCTCTGGGTCTGGGACACTCCCCTCACCAAACTGGTCACGGAATGTTAACCCGCGTCGATACGCTGTACAGCATATCGAGCATTATTAACACCAGTGATTGGCGAGTGGTGGATTCATCATTCACCAATCAGTAATGACTTTGCAACCAGGGAGGCCCACCCACCCTGATTGCCCTTCTAACTGGCACCTGCAACATCAAGCATTTCATACCGCTCTCTCATTGGTGCTACAACCTGCCACTCATTCAAATTCAAACCCCCTAAACCCGCCCTCAAATACCATGCTGTAGCTGTGAAGGGGCACAGAGTGATTTATGCAGTCTGCAGAGTGCAGCGATTCAATGTAATATTTGAGTCTGGGGACAGACTACTGTTATCTATCACATCTGGAAGAATCGGTCAAACAACTGATGAAGGCTATTATATTTTGTTATTTTATTTGTTATGTTATTTTTATGTTATTTTATTTCTTTAGTATTGAACTACCGATATGTCAATGTGGTAAACCAATCAATACAGTTGACACTTCAATGACAACCCAACAAGATCACTTGATTTTAAACATTTTATGTTATTAACATGCAGAATGGGAATTTGTTAAATAAAATACATATTTCAGATCATATCCCTTGAAAGCACTGATCTCTTATTGATTGATCTTTCTGATTATAGTATGTATTATCATACATTGAACATTGAACTACACTGATCAATACAGCATGCATGTGTGAAGATAGTTGTGTCTCCTAGCATATCTGGAAAGAGGTGAGTTTGAAGTCCCCTCTGACTCTGATGTAGCTGATGACGTCCATGTCCTCACGGTTGGGGAACTGGACTTCCTGTCCATCAGGGAGCTCCACTTCAAACATGTCTCCAGCCAGCTTCAACACAATCTACAACAAGAAACGTGTTCATTACAATAACTTTATGCCAAGAAAGTGTGACACTGTTTAATACATTAATTCACTGTCACTCCCCAAAGTTATTTAGTAAGCAAATACTGTAAAAACAAAGAGAGCAAACAGATCGACTTTGAGTATTTAGAAAAGCGCTATATAAAATAAATGTATTATTATTATTATTATTATTATTATTATTATCCCTGTCAATAGACCGTTTTCACAGCAGCCATTTTGACATGTTATAGCAGGGTAAACACAGGTGTAGCTAATGTTAACGATGGTTCTATTCCATTTAGGTGTTCCAGTGTCATTCCAATGAGCCGCATGCACAATGCCCAATGACCTGGATTACCTAATGTTATTAGTTCCACAAATATATGCATCACCACTTAAGCTGTATAACGAGATGCTAAATGATCCAAAACCTCCACATACTTCTCATTGGGTCACCACCTACACATCATCTCCTCCTCTATCCGGTTGTCTCACCTTGACCTCTGAGCCTCTCTGTAGGGGGTTGTTGGGTTCTCGCTGCTCATCTCCCCAGCAACCAGCAGTCGTTGAGTTGCACACAAGTACAGCTCCATCATCGTCATCATGGAAGCGTGGGTTAAAGTGCAGCGCCAGGTCATCTGCATCACAGCCGAGGTCAATCTGGAACCTAGACAGATCAAGGATTAAATGTGTGTGTGTGTGTGTGTGTGTGTGTGTGTGTGTGTGTGTGTGTGTGTGTGTGTGTGTGTGTGTGTGTGTAAATACGTACGTTGGTGATGTGGTTTTCCTGCGCAGAAGCATTTGATCGTGAGTTGCGAGTGACGTTCAAATCAGATTTGGTGGATCTGCGCGTCCGCACTCAAGTCACATCAGTCGAAAGCAGATTGGAAACTACCTCCATATGTGGTTTGGGACAAGTGACACAAATCAGACTTGGAGCGTCCAGACTCATAAAACCAATCTGGATAAAGTCATTAATAAGTCACTAAAGTTCACAGATCAGATTTGGCCTCCTAGTCTGAACATGGCCTTAGTGTAAGTCAGCTGCCATGCTTGCTTTGGTTATAGGCTTCATGGGATTTTTCATTGCAGATTGACTGAAGCAATGCTTATGATTTGACAGTTTCACTCCCATTTTCCCACACTAGTTTGGAAATGGCATCATCGAGCTACACGTTGCATCTGTCAAAATAATAAAATTAAATATTAAAATAATTCTCTAATGCCTGTGGAATAGATATTATTCCAATGTTGTCCCAGTGTGTTTAATATTACAACAAATGAACCGAACTGTTTTTGTTCTACTGATGTGGATAAGCCCTCTGATGAGAGGCTTGTGCATCACTGACAACTTCTATATTGACAGAATGACTGGACATGGCAGTCAGAGAGGTGTAATTGAAATACTAATGCATTTCTTTATTTTGTCTCACTATCTCCCTTATTGAGTGTATGTTGGCTGCAGTGCAATGCAGTGTGTGTGTGTGTGTGTGTGTGTGTGTGTGTGTCAGGCTAACCGTTGCGCATGCGCTCCCGCGGCTCAGAGGAGCAGCTCAGCTAATGCAGTTATATAACAGGCGGTTGCAGCCGGCGTCTGCTGTGAGCCAAATGCCAGACCAGTGCTTACATAAGAGGAGCGCTCCTCACACCACAGCTCCTTCTCCTGCCTCCCACTCACTTTCTGTCTGTGCGTCCTATTCCTCTCCTCTCCTCTCCTCTCCTCTCCTCTCCTCTCCTCTCCTCTCCTCTCCTCTCCTCTCCTCTCCTCTCCTCTCCTCTGCTCTCCTCTCCTCTCCTTTCCTCTGCTCTGCTCTGCTCTCCTCTCCTCTCCTCCTCTCCTCTTCTCTCCTCTCATCTCCTCTGCTCTCCTCTCCTTTCCTCTGCTCTGCTCTCCTCTGCTCTCCTCTCCTCCTCTCCTCTTCTCTCCACTCCTTTCCTCTGCTCTCCTCTCCTCCTCTCCTCTTCTCTCCTCTCCTCTCATCTGCTCTCCTCTCCTCTCCTCTCCTTTCCTCTGCTCTGCTCTCCTCTCCTCCTCTCCTCTTCTCTCCTCTCCTCTGCTCTCCTCTCCTCTCCTCTCCTCCTCTCCTCTCCTCTCCTCTCCTCTCCTCTCCTCTCCTCTCCTCTCCTCTCCTCTCCTTTCCTCGGCTCTCCTCTCCTCTTCTCTCCTCTCCTCTCCTCTCCTCTCCTCTCCTCTCCTCTGCTCTCCTCTCCTCTCCTTTCCTCTGCTCTCCTCTCCTCCTCTCCTCCTCTCCTCTTCTCTCCTCTCCTCCCCTCTCCTCTCCTCTCCTCTCCTCTCCTCTCCTCTGCTCTCCTCTCTTCTCCTCTCTTCTCCTCTAGATGCAGATGCACAGACAGCTCCCAAAATATGAGGCAGAAAGAGTCAGACTAACACTGCACTCACTGGCATGAAGAGAGAGAGGGAGAGGGAGAGGGAGAGAGAGAGAGAGAGAGAGAGAGAGAGAGAGAGAGAGAGAGAATCTACATCAGTTCCTCCTAGGCCTAATAGTCACTGTGAATAATGCAGTTTCATGGTGGGTGACAATTAAGGCTGCAACTAACGACTATTTTAATTATCAATTAATCTGTCGATTGGTCTATATCAGGGCTTTTCAAAGTGGGAGGTGGGCCTCCCCAGGGTGCTCCAAACAGTTTCAGGGAAGGCTCAGTGAACAGAAGTGGAACAAATATGACATTAGTTACCAAAAGGAGATCTCATACAATAGCCTAAATGTGTGTGATTTGGTTAAAGAAACACGATTTCAGACGGAAGCCCGTCCTTATTGTCACACGGACACTACAACACATGCATGCGGCCACTACACACACTCATGCTGACGGGGGCCGGTGAAATATGTCCTCTGCATTTGACCCATCCAGGCTTGTCCTTTCCTCCAGGGGGCAGGCCAGGAGCAGTGGTCGCTTTTTCTTTCCAGTGCCCGGGGACCTTCATTGGACCATCATTGGACCAACTTCAGATGTTGTCGTCACTGGTCGGATGACAATCTTCTGCATGTTTTTAGTGGGGGGGTTATGTACGGAGGAACCCCCTGGGGGGTACGGGAAGAACATGCAAACTCCACACAGAAAGGATAGAAAGGAGATAGCCCACCTGGGCAGTAGGCACTGAAGATATGGGGGGGTCACAACTCCAGCGCCCACAGCGTCCCAGGCGAGAATCGAACTCAGGACCTTCTAACTGTGAGGCGACAGTGCTACCGACTGCGCGACCGTATGTCTCAAAGCAATACCAAGCTATCTTGGCTCAATTGTTGAGTGGCAATGGGATCAAATCATGATGGGGGCAGGGGGGCTTTGTCCAAACGTCAGCATCGGAGGGGAGGCCCACAGTCTCACACTTTGAAAAACCCCTGGTAGACCCATTGAGAAAATAATCTATAAAATGTCACAAAGTGGTGAACAATTATGATCACTCCCCCCCCCCTTCCCCCAAAAATAGACTAAAAGACATACACATCACAATGCCTACAGGGCTGGATACCAAACCGTGGAATGACGAAAGAGGATACACACACCAAAGAGCTGCCGTTTGCCGGCTTTTATTTGCGTGACGTTTGGAGCACAGATCTTCTTCCTCACATGTTATTTCATACCACTTTTCCCCCAAAGCCCAAGATAGATGACATCCTCAAAGAGAGACAGTGTAAAATGTCATAGAAGTTGACCGTCGTAGAATTCTATGACGGTAAACTGGTCTTCTTTCATCTTGAAAATATTCACATTTTAAGAAGCTGGAATGAGATCATTTTTTACGCGTACCACACGTTCCACAGGTTGAGAACCACTGGATCAATCGACTAATCGTATAGCTCTAGTAGCGATGCTTGTTTTGGTTTTGCTCCTGTTTGCCTGATAGCCCTCCTCGGGGTTGATTGAGGACAGCGTTATCCCTCAGTGTCACCATGGCGATGGCGTGAGTCAGGTGAGTCGTCACCATGGCGATGGCGTGAGCAGCAGCAGGACCACCTGCGGCCGGTCCAGGTACGGACCGGCCGGACACACAGGAATATCGCCAGATCAGCAAGAACAGGGGCGGACTCAGTGATTTGGTGGTCCTAAGCAAATCAAGCCCCCCCCCCCCCCCCCCCCCTCCTCCCAAATCCCAATTATCTCGCATTTCAGCAGATATAGTGGCTTAATGAGCTTAAAAGTCAAAGTGGCAGGGGGGTACGGTGGTGCAGTGGTCGCACCTCACAGTCGCCTCACAGCTCGAAGGTCCTGGGTTCGATTCCCACCTGGGACACTGTGAGCGCTGACGGAATGCGTGCCCGTCCGCATGTGCTCGAGTGCCCACCGCCCGGGTGGGGTCGTCAAAAGGGCCTTTCTGTGTGGAGTTTGCATGTTCTCCCCGTGCCTCCCGGGGGTTTCCTTATAGGAACCCCCTTCACCAAAACATGCAATATCCTGGTTGCTAATGTGGTTCCTCCTCTGGTCGTTAAGGGCGCCTGTTCAGCGGGAGGGGAACTGGTTGGAATAGCGTGAACCTCCCACGTGCTATGTCCTACCAGTGAAGCTTCCTCTGTCAGGTCAAAAGAAGCGGCTGGCTAACTGCCCATGTCTCGGAGGAAGCATGGAGCCAGTTTCGGCTCTCCCCAGATCGGCAGAGGGTGGAGCAGCAACCAGGATAAATAAATTAAATTAGCACTAATGGGGGATAAAAATTGGATAAAAAATCGGGGGGGAAAATATATATATATATTTAAAAAAAATCAAAGTGGCAAAATCACACTAGATGGCTATAGCCTGAGTGATTCGTTGCAACAAAGAGAGGGGTGTACATTTCTTCAAAATGTATAATTGTTAAAAATATGTTTGCATAATAATCCTGTAGTTCCAATAGACCCTTTTCACGGGGGCCATTTTGTGTCAAAAAGGCAGGGGAAACACAGGTGCAAGCACAACACTAATGAGGGTTTCCAACGTCCATGAGTGTAAGCCTTTGTTCACACCTAACGTAAACAGAACTGAAGCTTGAGGCAGGCTCAGGCTGAGCTGACGCTTAACCGTTCACACAAGAAGCCTTCTCCTTGTGTGCCTCAAGGATCCATTATGGGGCCCGTTCTATTCAACCTTTATATGCTCCCTCTAGGCCTAATTATGCACAAAAACAAAATAGCTTACCATAACTACGCAGACGACACCCAACTCTATATAAGTCTTTCCTCAGGTGATTATGCTCCCTTAGACTCACTCTGTCAGTGCATTGATTGATTGAATTTCCTCCAGCTCAACAAAGACAAAACAGAGGTGATCATCTTCGGTCCCAAAGAACAAAGGCTTAAAATCGCTGCACGTCTTGAGTCTCTATCCCTGAAGCCAAAGGATCAAGTTAAAAATCTTGGCATTATTACATTACATTACATTACGTCATTTGGCAGACGCTTTTATCCAAAGTGACTTACAATAACACATTTTTGTCAGGAATAGAGCGATCAACTATGCAACACAGTCTATGACAACTACAACTTCTGAAGGAATAGTGGTAAAGTTTAGTTTAGGTTAGTATTATTATTTTTTTGTTAGAAAGAGAGAGAAAGAAGTTAGATCAAAAAGGGCCCAGATGGAGCCTGAAAAGGTGTGTCTTTAGTCTTTTCCGAAAGATCGGCAGTGATTCAGCCGTCCTGACTGAAGGTGGAAGCTCGTTCCACCATTGAGGTGCCAGGGACGAGAAGAGTCGAGATCGGGATGAGCGACTTTTGAGCCCCCGTAGCGAAGGAGGGGCGAGGCGTCCTGCACTAGTGGAGGAGCGAAGGGAGCGCTGAGAGGTTTGGAACCTGACCATAGATTGCAGGTACAGGGGAGCTGACTGGTGTACTGCCCTGTAGGCCAGTACCAGTGTCTTGAATTTGATGCGTGCCGAGATGGGAAGCCAGTGGAGGTCCTGGAAGAGGGGAGTGACATGAGAGAATTTTGGTTGGTTGAATACCAGACGGGCTGCAGCGTTCTGAATGAGCTGAAGCGGTCGGATGTCGGTGGCAGGTAGGCCGGCCAGGAGCACGTTGCAGTAGTCCAGGCGAGAGATGATAAGTGACTGGACCAGGAGTTGAGTCGCTTCTCTTGTGAGAAAGGGACGGATTTTGTGGATGTTGTAGAGGGAGAACCTACAGGAGCGTGCTGTAGCAGCTATGTTGGCTGAGCAAGACAGCTGGTTGTCAAGGATCACCCCAAGGTTCTTAGCTATTTGGGAGGGAAGTACAGTGGTATTGTCAATGGAGATGGAGAGATCTGCGAGAGGGCAGTCTTTCCCTGGGAGGAAGAGTAGCTCTGTCTTACCAAGGTTGAGCTTGAGGTGGTGGGCAGACATCCAGTCGCCAATGTCTTTGAGGCATGTAGAGATGCGAGCCTCGATTTGAGTGTCGGAGGGGGGGAAGGAAAGGAAAAGCTGGGTGTCATCAGCATAGCAGTGATAAGAAAAGCCATGAGATGAGATCACGTGGGCAAGAGATCTGATATAGAGAAGGAAAAGTAAGGGGCCCAGGACTGAGCCCTGGGGGACACCGGTGGTAAGAGGGCAGGATCTGGAGAGGGACCCTCTCCATAAGACCTGGTATGAGCGGTTCGAGAGATAGGAAGCAAACCAGGAGAGTGCAGAACCTGAAATGCCGAGGTCAGACAGAGTGGAAAGAAGGATTTGGTGGTTGACTGTATCGAAGGCAGCAGACAGGTCAAGGAGGACAAGGACAGAGGAGAGGGATGAGGCCTTAGCAGTGTGAAGGGCCTCTGTGACAGCAAGAAGAGCTGTCTCAGTGGAGTGAGAAGCCTTGAAACAGGACTGCAGAGGGTCCAGGAGGTCATTCTGGGAGAGATGGAGAGAAAGTTGTTCGGACGCTGCTCGTTCGAGGGTTTTGGAAAGGAATGATTATTGATTATTGATTATTGATTATTGATTATTGATTATTGATCTTGATCTCAATTTCAACTCCCACATTAAGTCAATCAGAAAATCAGCTTTCTATCATCTTAAAAATATAGCAAGAATTAGGGGCTACATGTCCAGACAGGATCTAGAAAAACTAATTCATGCCTTCATCTACAGTAGGTTAGACTACTGTAATAGCCTTTTCTCTGGTCTCTCCAAAAAAGAACTTAGACAATTCCAGCTCATTCAGAATGCTGCCGCTAGAGTTCTAACAAAGACTAAGAAAGCTGATCATATTACTCCAGTTCTCAAGTCCTTACACTGGTTGCCAGTGTGTCATAGAATAGATTTTAAAATACTGTTACTAGTCTACAAATCACTCAACGGCCTAGGCCCAAAATACATCGCTGAATTGCTCCCATGCTATGAACCGTCTAGACCTCGCAGGTCAGCAGGGTCCGGCTTACTAACTGTCCCTAGGATTAAATCAAATCATGGGAAAGCCGCATTCACCCACTATGCTTCTGCTAGCTGGAACAATCTGCCTGAAGACATCAGATTTGCCCCAACTTTACTTACTTTAAAAAATAGACTAAAGACTTTTATGTTTACCGTCGCTTTTAACTGCTGACAGATTGAAATTGTGTTTTATTCCTCTGTACGTTTTTATCTATTTTTGCAACTACTCTGTTGTGATGCTTTTAAACGTCTATTTTATCCTCTTCTTTTATTCTCTTATTTTCTTGTGTCAACCATCTTATGTGAAGCACTTTGAATTGCCTCTATCTGATTTTATGCAAACCCAATGCTGTGGCATGTACGGGCAACAGAAGACGCAAGGTACCAGTAGAGGGTATGCTTGACGTCCAAACTACAGTATAAAGACAAAGCTGTTATGAAATGTCTATTTTATCCTCTTTTTTTTTCTTTTTCTTATGTCATCCATTTTATGTGAAGCACTTTGAACTGCATTATGTGTATGAAATGTGCTATACAAATAAATTTGATTTGACTTGACTTGACTTCTCTTTTCCTCTCAGCGCCTACTCGGCGCGCCTGGAACCCGCCCACAACTCCCATTGACTTCATGCCTGGCTTGACGCGTCACGCTTAGAAAATAGGACTGAATCCTGAACTTTTTTTGCGTGAGCAAGGTGTGAGCGTGGCTTCAGCGTGACACGCACGCGGGTGGTGTGAACGGCTTCGCCTGTTCACAAGGACACCTAAATGAAACTTGTGGGTTCAGCATCGGTTGCGCGTAGGTTGAGCGTAGGTTGAGCGTTGCTTCGGCGTATAGTGTATAGTGTTGTACTGTTTTGCTAGCAACTGTGTTTACCCTGCCTTTTTGACACAACATGGCCCAGGTGAAAAGGGTCTATCTTGTCTTCTGTGGGGCCTTCTGGCTGCCGGGGCCAAAGGCAGCTCCGACTATTGCCTATGGTAAGAAGAAGACCGCCCCTGAGCACTTGAAAGACCACCCCTGAGCACTTTGAAGACTTCCCCTGAGCACTCTGAAGACCACCCCTGAGCACTTGAAAGACCACCCCTAAGCACTTTAAAGACTTCCCCTGAGCACTTTGAAGACTTCCCCTGAGCACTCTGAAGACCACCCCTGAGCACTTTAAAGACCGCCCCTGAGCACTTTAAAGACTGCTCCTGAGCACTTTAAAGACTGCCCCTGAGCACTTTAAAGACCGCCCCAGACCACTTTAAAGACCGCGTCTGAGCACTTTAAAGACCGCCCCTGAGCACTTTAAAGACTGCCCCTGAGCACTTTAAAGACCGCCCCTGAGCACTTTGAAGACTTCCCCTGAGCACTTTAAAGTCCGCCCCTGAGCACTTTGAAGACTTCCCCTGAGCACTTTAAAGTCCGCCCCTGAGCACTTTGAAGACTTCCCCTGAGCACTTTAAAGACCGCCGCTGAGCACTTTGAAGACTTCCCCTGAGCACTTTAAAGTCCGCCCCTGAGCACTTTAAAGACCGCCCCTGAGCACTCTGAAGACCGCCCCTGAGCACTCTGAAGACCGCCCCTGAGCACTTTGAAGACTTCCCCTGAGCACTTGGAAGACTACCCCTGAGCACTCTGAAGACCCCCCCTGAGCACTCTGAACACTGCCCCTGAGCACTTTGAAGACCCCCCCTGAGCACTCTGAAGACTGCCCCTGAGCACTTTGAAGACCGCCCCTGAGCACTGTGAAGACCGCCCCTGAGCACTTTGAAGACTGCCCCTGAGCACTGTGAAGACCGCCCCTGAGCACTCTGAAGACCGCCCTTGAGCACTTTGAACATCGCCCCTGAGCACTTTGAACATCGCCCCTGAGCACTTCGAAGACCACCCCTGAGCACTTTAAAGACCGCCCCTGAGCACTTTGAAGACTTCCCCTGAACACTTTAAAGACGGCCCCTGAGCTCTCTGAAGACCACCCCTGAGCACTTTGAAGACTTCCCCTGAGCACTTTGAAGACCTCCCCTGAACACTCTGAAGACCACCCCTGAGCACTCTGAAGACTGCCCCTGAGCACTCTGAAGACCGCCCCTGAGCACTTTGAAGACCACCCCTGAGCACTCTGAAGACCGCCCCCTGAGCACTCTGAAAACCGCCCCTGAGCACTTTGAAGACCGCCCCTGAGCACTTTAAAGACCGCCCCTGAGCACTCTGAAGACCGCCCCTGAGCACTCTGAAGACTGCCCCTCAGCACTTTGAAGACTTCCCCTGAGCACTCTGAAGACTGCCCCTGAGCACTCTGAAGACTGCCCCTGAGCACTTTGAAGACCACCCCTGAGCACTTTGAAGACCGCCCCTGATCACTTTGAACATCGCCCCTGAGCACTTTGAAGACCACCCCTGAGCACTTTAAAGGATCCTGACTTCTGTTATGTTTCTAGTGTGTGTGGTGCAATGTCAGCATCTCCTTATTGCTCCCAAGGTAGGCTGCTGGTACCCACGCAGTGTTGGAGGAGAGGGGGGTCAGGCTGCTGCTGGTACCCACGCAGTGTTGGAGGAGAGGGGGGGTCAGGCTGCTGGTACCCACGCAGTGTTGGAGGAGAGGGGGGGTCAGGCTGCTGGTACCCACGCAGTGTTGGAGGAGAGGGGGGGTCAGGCTGCTGGTACCCACGCAGTGTTGGAGGAGAGGGGGGGTCAGGCTGCTGCTGGTACCCACGCAGTGTTGGAGGAGAGGGGGGGTCAGGCTGCTGCTGGTACCCACACAGTGTTGGAGGAGAGGGGGGGTCAGGCTGCTGGTACCCACGCAGTGTTGGAGGAGAGGGGGGATCAGGCTGCTGGTACCCACGCAGTGTTGGAGGAGAGGGAGGTCAGGCTGCTGGTACCCACACAGTGTTGGAGGAGAGGGGGGTCAGGCTGCTGGTACCCACACAGTGTTGGAGGAGAGGGGGGTCAGGCTGCTGGTACCCACACAGTGTTGGAGGAGAGGGGGGGTCAGGCTGCTGGTAATCACGCAGTGTTGGAGGAGAGGGGGGTCAGGCTGCTGGTACCCACGCAGTGTTGGAGGAGAGGGGGGGTCAGGCTGCTGGTACCCACGCAGTGTTGGAGGAGAGGGGGGGTCAGGCTGCTGATACCCACGCAGTGTTGGAGGAGAGGGGGGGTCAGGCTGCTGGTACCCACGCAGTGTTGGAGGAGAGGGGGGGTCAGGCTGCTGGTACCCACGCAGTGTTGGAGGAGAGGGGGGGTCAGGCTGCTGGTACCCACACAGTGTTGGAGGAGAGGGGGGGTCAGGCTGCTGATTGTCCCGAGGGAACGCAGCCTGGCTGTGATAACGGGATGTGTGATTACCATCATCACTCTCGTAAAACTCATCATCCTCGTTGATGTGACTGTCTGGGGTTGACTGGCTGATTAGAATGAATGGCATTAACCAGGACTAGTGTCCTCTAGAGAGCGAGTGGCGTCAGCGGAGGACCAAAATGCGAGACTCGTTAGCCAATGAACAGCCAGGAATGGGTCTCGCGCTACTTTTGCATGCTAAAATAAAGCTGATAATGTACAATTTGATTCAAGGGGGGGGAAAACCCTTTCAGAGTACAACACAAACTGTCTATTTTGCTGCAACTCGACAGTGCTGCTTAATCTAGGACCTTACTTCCTGGAACTCTTGAGAGTAAAAAACTGGTCCATTGGAGTGAATGGAGATGTCGGGACTCTTCTATCTATACAGCTCAGACCAGGACCTGCTCCATGTAGCCAATGGCTGCTTCCACTCCCTCATGAGTATTCATCATGGGGCGGGCTCGGCCAGTGTAGCCTCAGAATTCGACTACTCGTTCTTTTCACTAAATCATAGTCTCACATAAGGACCCCTTTTTCCCCACTGTGGGCTCCATTTGCAAATGTCCTACTTTTTCATACATGTAGCAATTAGTGGTTGTGCGATGTCGGCCGAATAGCCATCGCGATGGTTCCGCAGTGAAACATCGTGATGGACGATGCCATCCGCCGCTGCAATGCACGTTAACAGCAGGACAGCTGAGCTCTTCATGAGACCGACAGGCAGGCTACTCCTGCACAGAGCAGCAGCAGCAGCAGCAGCAGCAGCAGCAGCTGTGTTGTGATGTCACCAGACTTGTTTTAGGATTGAATTATTGTTTTTCTTTTCTTTTTAATTATTTATCAGATTATTTGGTTTTTATATTTATTATCCTGATGAGTTACAATGCACTTTTGAGGCCATAATTTGGTGTACTGCGCTTTGCCCCGGTGTCGCGGGGAATAAAGTCAACCAAATGCATTGATTTGTTGTCTTTTTTTCCCTGTGACATTAGCACAGATTGCACTTTACTGCGGACACTCACTTGGTTTACTCTTGGTGACTTTAATTTCCTCGTATGTGATGTCACCATTATGACTAACAGGATTAGTTCTGTTGGCCAAAGCCAAGTTGTCTCACTTGGTGGGGACTTAGTTCCCTCACACGCCTCTGGGGACAGGAGTTCATTTCTCTGTGCTGTCGGAACCAAACTCTGTGTATTGTCCATTGTTGATGTTTGTGTATCTGTGTTACTGACATTATATGTTAAGCAGTTGTACCAACCTTTGTGCCTGAAACAAATTCCCCCTCGGGGACAATAAAGTTAATCTCATCATCTCTCATCTCATAACAGCAGTAGCTGCTGCTGTATTTCTCTCTCAACTCTCTCCAGTCTCCTCAACTCTCTCTCATTAGGTTCAAAAGCCCACGCGAATCTAACGTTATATCCGTCAATAATTCTGTTAGTTTTCTGCCAGCTAGTTAAATTCAACACACACACACGTTGTTGGTCAGGATCTGTAATGTTAACGTTATTTGTTTTGCGCCATTCAACATTGCTGATAGTGCCGTGGGTTGAAAACAGAAAAGAACGTGAAGTTTCTTCTTTGTCTTAAAAGTTTTCACAACAAAAGAATTTACTTCTCATGCGCGGGGGACGCCCCGGCGACATTAAACAAGCGCACCCAGTTCAGAGAGCAGTTTTATTATTAAAACGGCGAAATGTTAATTCGAACAGATAATTAATTACGATGATCCGATGTAGAAGGCTCAGAGGTCGATGGGGGGTCGGCCCATCACGATGGTCGATGCCATCGTCCATCGTGCCAACCCTAGTAGCAATCACAATAAACAGTAGCCCTATACTTGCCTTAGACACAAGGTTGTAGTCCTCCAAACCGGGCTATTCGTGTTCTTAAATATTGCATAGTTTCCCATTCTGAACCGTCTTTGTCATGCCAGAGCCTGTCTTGGCCTGTCTTTTCCATTGAAAATGGTTGTTGTTCTTACGTTTCCGCAGGGAAACAGCGCCCTCTCTGCTGTGGCTACGGGTGGAAACCCGTAATTACACATCCGGAAGAACAGAAATGACAAAAATGGCTCAGAATTTGAAACGACAATATTTAAAGGATGGCTTTACCGGTTATCAACCCACTTTGTATCATTAATTATCTCTGTAATATAGTTGACCTCTCTCTGTGTGTTTTCCCATTTCCTCCTCTGGCAAAGTGTTCTGTTCTGACGCGTTTTACGTCACTACGTGTCAGAACGGAGCTGCGGAAGTTCTGCTGGAGAGGCAGAATCTGCTCTGAGGGCGTCTGTTATTGTTTATTTCTATTTTTTAAGTATGCAGCACATCCAGCAGAGAATTGCATTGAGAGCCTTAACAAGCCTTAATGACTTGCAGCTGGTGGGGGCGGAGTTTCTGCAGACAGGAGCAGGAGCATTTTCTCAGTGGGGTAAACAGAGAGAGATGGCAAAACACTGCCCATTGAAGATTTTGTACATTTCAAAGTAAAAATTGATCAATCTGGTGCACTTTGAGATCAAAATGAAGAGACTAGATCTATGAAGAAAGCTTAATCAATTTATCAGATTCACTCTTCTTCTTTTTCTTCTTCTTCTGTGTGTGTGTGTACTTCTTAGCAAATACAGCTTCTTCTCACAGTTCCTCTGTTCTCCACCTCCACACAAAATCAATAAAACTATAATCTAAGAGTGACCTGAGGTTAATGAGGTACCAAAGAAGTTAAAGGAATTAACTTTATAAACTGTATGGCAACCATGAATAAAGCTAACCTTCACACATAGCAAGCAACACTGCAACAGGCATATCAGTGGCTATTCTAAACATAGGCTACGATTTAACACATTACCAAAATGGCTGGCCACTTAGCATTATGCTAGTGCGCATTTGCATATCAACAGACTCATTAACAAACAGCTTAGCACTAGTAGCCTAGTTTACACCTCAGCTCAGTAGCCCCACAATGATGATCACAGGTACCCAATACATTAGATGCATGATGTTGCCCCCATTCACTTCATAGTAAACTCTGGTTGACTAATGAAGAAGTTAATTTACAAAATATAACTTAAAATAAAGACTTCGTTTTTCAACCAACTCAATGATCATGGTGTTTAACACCTTACTCACTATAGAAAAGAGACTTATGCCTACACCACACTACAGGATAATTTGCAAGATTATGGCCAAGATTCCCCCCCCCCCCCGATTTTCTCGGGGGTGCTCCCGATTTGAAGCACGTCGGGCAGATAATCTTCCCAAATGATCCTGTAGTGTGTGGGGTTCAAAGATTCACAATCGGGAAGACTGCCTCTTCCCGATTGTGAATCGGGCATATCTAACATGTTAGATATTTACAACCCGACAGGCGATTGCATCTTGAGCAGAGAGCCAGTAGTAGCTGCGTTTCCATTAGTTTTTCGCAAAATAATCTGGTCCGCATCCGCTCGCAGCCCCGCACAGAAACAAAGAACGAGGAAATTGTCATCGAGGTGAAATACCCGTGCGTCTTTGAACGGGACGGAAAACTAAATGCTATACTGCAAAGCATGTAGCCTACAACAAGCGCTTAGGTCTCAGCTTCCCGCATCGGTGAGTGTCCGCACGGAAAAGTGAGTCAAATCAGCAGAAGCGCCCCTCCACAAGACACCTGTGCAGACGGTTTTCGCCTGGCCGTGCACAGTAGGCCTACACCCCGAATGGACGCGGCTGTCCGCGCAAATATTAGTTAAACAAATCCTTTCAGTGCAAATGCATTATAAAAACAAAAAATAAAATTTGTTTAGAAAACGAAATGACACTACTACACCCGGTGCGCACACTGAATAGGCATTTTAAAAGTTAACTCGAGCCCTGCTTCCAAGGTGAATCTTCATCATAATCTTCTAGTGTGTGGGGTTGCGTTTGAACAGACGCGATTGTGTGTGTGTCCCAAGATTGAAATGTAAAAAAATCGGCTCTCTCTGTCCTGTAGTGTGTGGGCTCTCAAGATTTTTATAATCTTCAAGGATTTGAAAATCCTGTAGTGTGGGGTAGGCATAAATCTACATTGGCTTGCTGGTGGTCTCTGTTGTCAGTCTGAGGCTCTCAAGGAGAAATAGAACACTTCCTTATTTCCTGGGTGATCAATTTTCCAGGAGTGTAGATAAGTAACTTCCTCTAGACCTAACCGTATTTTCAAAATAAAGGTTGTATGTTGCATACACCCATCACCAATACCATTATTATTATTATGTGTATGGCTTTAAAGCATGAATGAGAGATGAATAGAGGAGGGCCAGCTATTCTTATTTTTGTAAAAAAAAAAAAAAAAAATCTTCCAGGGTGGGCTGAGACCATCTCAAAAAGGGTCTAAAACCGCCCCTGACGGACAGCAACCTTGTGTTTGGCAAGTACTGTTTTATTGTGATTGCCACATGTATGATAAAGTAGCCGGCTTTGTGAATGGAGCCTGCAGTGAAAATAAAGGGTCCTTCTGTGAGACTATGATTGAGTGAAACGAAGGAGTAGTCGAATTCTGAGACTAGGCCAGTTGGTGGAGGAGGCGGAGAGAGAGGGGGCGGTGTCCTCCCACTCCCGGACCTGCCATGCCGTGCGCCGTGCGTGCGTGCGGGGAGGCGCGGCGCGGAGGGAGAGACGCGGCAGGCAGAGCGGGGCTGGCTTTGGGGCGAGCGAGATGTTGTTTTGTTGTGGCGGTCAGCTGTTGGATGTGCGTTGGCACCGCTGTCCCGGTCTGATGAGCTCTCCCTGCCCAGCAGGACCCAGCAGGGCACCAGGATCAGCTGCTGTACCCAGCGCGGCGACACAATCCAGGAAATGAAGCGGACTTCTTCTGTCTCTTTCGCTACGGGATAAATACATGGCTGCAGCGATCGCACTGTATCCAGCTGGTAAATATAATATTATGCTTATTATGACTTTGTTTGCATTGTGTTATTATGGGACTGTCAGCCCCGAGCGGTGTGAAGTTGAGGAGTGGATCGGGGATCCCACAGTGTGTTTGTGACAGACAGTAACAGTGTCTTGTCTTGAGCTGCCTTTAGGTGATGAAAATGTGAATTCCCTGGGCGAATTTTTTCTTATTTTTGAGATTTTTGGGACCCGCCGCGGTCCGACGCAGTCTGCCTGAAGAAGCGCGCCGGCGCTAGTAGGCTACATACAGGCAGGCATCCAGCAACATAGCAGCCTCATCATCTGCCTACAGACAGTCAACCCAGTTCCCGCTGTCTGTTAAGAAACCAGTTGAAGTGAGCGGTTAATGCGGACTCCCAACACATTACGCACGAATTTTGCGTTCACACTAGTAACGTAATGCGAGCCGCGTCACATTTGCAACGGGCTACAGATTTTTATGGGATGACATCATGCTTGATTCACTGTCATATGATAGGTATAGTCTAAATTGGCCCAAATAGGCTTATTTTGGCTGCTACACAACATACGGTGCAGCACTGCTTCAAGTTGAGTTCTTTAGCTAGATCAGTTATTTCAGACAGTGGAAGGGCCAAGGAAGCTGCTTTTCAGCTGGCACACATACACTGTTTTATTCACAGCATGGTAATGAGAATATGGTTGTACAATGGTGAGATAGCCATTCATTTGCATACAGACACAACGGGGTAGGTGTTTCAGGTCAAATGGCTGCTGTCCTGATGCAAAATAGTGGTGTCATTTTGTGACACATTTTATAATATTTATTTTTTTCCAGTCTGATTTCATGATGTGCCATGCATCTCATTAGAAACATTTCCTTCTTCCTGATGGACAACAAGTCGTGTAAAAAATAACTTCTTGTGTGTTGAACAGAAGACCTTTCCACATTTTCCTTTCTCTAATTACAATTTAATATTAGCACTTTTTGCTTGCAACATTTGGTGATGAGAAGTTTGTCGGGTGATTTCAAGTTCATTTTACAGACACACACACACCACAAAGTTGTTCAAACGGAGTTCTTCCGCTCTCTCTCTCTCTCTCTCTCTCTCTCTCTCTCTGTCTGTCTGTCTGGCAAATCATTCCATCTATCTATCTAAGTACCCCTTACAAGATAGAAAATATACCGGGGGGACCCCCTCATTCTGATTTGTGATTTTGGGCTAAGCTTAATTGTTTCCACGGTAACGTGCTTGACTTTTTAATTGATAGGTTTGTTAGATTAGAATGTAATCCATGAACCATTTTAGATTTAAAGCATACAATATTTTCATTGAACTATGAAGCTTTTGCAAAAAAAAAAAATTCCCTGAAAACTTTTCGCCGGGGACCCCCTGGCAAAGTGCCACGGACGCCTGGGGGTCCCCAGAGAACCACTGCTCTAAGTTGTAAGTTGTCTGTTAGCTATATAGTTGTATCCTGTTTGAAATGCAGAATTGTCTTCCTGGGATGTTGCTGGGTATCTGACACAGCGTGATTACGTAGCCGTCTGTCTACTGAGAAATACTCAGTTTAGCATATCAGTGGAGTGCACCATGTTTAAAGCAACAGGATCCGTTCTGTAATGTACAGTGGAGTGAAGTGGCAGACCGTGGTGCTGCTGAAGGGGGCTGAGTGGGGAAACCCCAATAAGCAATTATTTCTTAATGAATCAGCACAAAGTGGCAGTTCTTACTAAAGACCACTTGTGGCGCTGGCTGCAGAAAGAGGCGCTAGCTCAGCATGGGGAGACCAAAGAGAGAGACTGCTCCATCTCCTTTCTGAAATCGTTTGACGTTGTATATCAAGCAGAGCCATGTATATAGAGACAGTCCGCATGTCTGGGAACGCCCATACAGGCTCTAGGAACGCCCACAATAGACGCTGGGTTAGCCTGGGGGCGGGGTCAGGGTGGGGTAAATTCCCCCGTTCTATCCATTCAGCAAAGTTAGAATTTAGCTGATAGCCCAGCCAAGGCAGACACGATCGGGGATTTAACCACCGCAGTAAACGCACATCTGAGCAGACGTCTTGTGTTCTGCTCTAG
>NC_139641.1:16686801-16736801 GCF_964638095.1 Poromitra crassiceps
CTTGTCCCCCCGTTTGTTGTGTTTTATATGTTACATCCTTTCTCCCCTGCAGTCAAACTTGGGAACGTAACATATATATATATACATAGGAATGCACGATATATCCGCAATCATATCGGTATCGGCCGATGTTGGTCATTTTTTAACATATCGGTCATATCGGTATCGGTCAGATGTTGCAATGTTAATCGGTTATCATTATCAGCCAAATTCTTCACATTGATATGAAATAATGCAGTGAATCTATGATTTATGGGCTTTTCCAAAGACTTTGCAAATAAAGAAATGCATAACTTTTTCAAATTCAGTGTTAACATCTGTTTTTCAGTATGTACAAAATGTGATGATCATAAAAATGTGGTTTTATACAGATCATATCGACATCGGTAAATATCGGTTATCGGCCATAACAGCAATGTTAATATCGGTTATCGGCATCGGCCAAAATTTTCATATCGGTGCATCCCTAATACATACATACTGTATCTATATATCTATCTATCTATATTTATATATATATACAGTAGGGCTGCACAATTAATCGTATTTTCATCGTCATCGCAATATGAACAACATGCGCAATAAAGTAAACGCATCGGAAAGACTGCCTGAAACGCAATGAATAACAAAAGTGGTTTTATTTACATGCATCATACATTCCCACTCAGCATCTGATCATTTTGTCTTGTGTTGTAAATCCAGCGTACACCTTTCCCTTGCAACAGTGCGCTCCGCCCCTCTGCCAAAGCCCAAACACGCTGTGTGTAGTTTCAGCTAGAGTCAGTGTGTATTTCATTTCTTTATTCAGTGGGCATAGGCTATGTTTTGGGGTCTATGTTAGCATTATTAAAGCAGAAAGACATAGGAACTGTATAGTTAATATGCATACTTTAATATTTGTTTATTTATCGCAAGTCGTATCGTCATCGCTATATTGAACAATGTTATCGCACATCGCAGATTTTCCTCATATCATGCAGGCCTAATATACACACACATATTCATACATATCTATATATCTATCTATATATATATATATATATACACACGCACGTATATATCTATATGTGTGTGTGTGTGTGTGTGTTTGTGTGTGTGTGTGTGTGTGTGTGTGTGCATGGCTGAGCAGGCACGCAGGCTAGTTGATGTTTGTTATTTACCGCAGACAGTCCCTGTAGGCGAGCGGCACCCTTACATTGTCAGGTAAGGTCGTCCAAAGAGAACGCCTTATTCAGATGCTGTTAATTATGCAGGAGTGTGCTGGACGGCCATCACTTGGGAAGGTCATTCGCTCCTCATCCTATTAAAAAGACCAGAACATCACAGATTCAGGCCTCCTGTGTATATTTCTATTTGGAGAATTGTTCGCTCTCTGCTGGTGATGCTGTGTTGACATCCCGTTCCAGGTTCAAACTACCTTTAGATTTTGGGGGTACAGTGGTAAGCGCTGTCGCCTCACAGCTCGAAGGTCCTGGGTTCGATTCCCACCTGGGACGCTGTGGGCGCTGGAGTTGTGACCCCCCCCATATCTTCAGTGCCTACTGCCCAGGTGGGCTATCTCGTCGAAAGGGCCTTTCTGTGTGGAGTTTGCATGTTCTCCCCGTACCCCCCAGGGGGTTCCTCCGTACATAACCCCACCCCCCACTAGAAACATGCAGAAGATCGTCATCCGACCAGTGACGACAACATCTGAAGTTGGTCCAATGATGGTCCACTGAAGGTCCCTGGGCGCTGGAAAGAAATAGCGACCACTGCTCCTGGCCTGCCCCCTGGAGGAAAGGACAAGCCTGGATGGGTCAAATGCAGAGGACATATTTCACCGGCCACCGTCAGCATGAGTGTGTGTTGTGGCCGCATGCATGTGTTGTAGTGTGTTCGTGTGACGATAAAGACGGGCTGCCGTCTGAAATCGTGTTTAAAATCGTGTTTAGATATTGAAGGTTTTCGGATTTTGTTTTCCATTTGATCTCAGTTTGCAGTGCACACACGCGGGTTGCGTTACGAGTATTTACACAGAATGTGTCTGTGTGTACACTCTGTGTAGATATGTCTGTGTCTATATGTTTATATTATATATATATATTCCGCCTGTGGACTGTTTATGTGTGTTGTGTTTTTGCTGATGCCTCCATATTTCAGCACTATGCGGGGGCGTCTGTTTCCCCCTAATTGAAGGTCAATATTTGCATGAGCGTTCCTACAGACGGCTTCACAGACGTCTGGAGCAGCGCAGCATGTGACTACACAGTTGCAGCAAATGCAGGAAATACATGAGCTGGTTTCTTAAACTATGGGTTGGGACAGTGGTGTAGTCTAACTTTTTTCAGAGGCTATACTGACTCTGCCCCCCCCCCCCCCCCTCCCCCGAAGTGGCCGTGGTTTCGGCCAGAAGTGGGCGGAGATCCGACTCGTTTTTTGTTGTTGTTGTTCCTCCCCAAATTTACAGAATAGCTTCAGCTATCAGCTTCATCTTGCTTCTTCAGTCGCTATTCTCTCTCCTGAAGATTTGTTTACCGACGGGGAGAAAGCCCCACGTGATAACCACCCGTCAATCTCTCTCTCTCTCTCTCTCTCTCTCTCTCTCTCTCTCTCTCTCTCTCTCTCTCTCTTCAACGCTGTAACACCATTTTATTTTGAAATTCAGTTGACTTTGCCATTTCCCACGGATATTGTGGCGTTTTTCCTTCATGGCTTGACAGAAAAAGTCTGCCTTCACGCGCCTAGTCGGCTTGAAAATAGAACTCACGCCTAAACGATAAAATCGGCGCAGCTCAGGCGAGGCGTGGGTACACGCAAGGTTCACGTTGAGGCGCCCTGTGTACACAGCCTCATTGACTAAAAAGGACGCCTATTTGTGCGCTTTGTAACACACAAGAGCGCACAGGGTGAATTTTATGAATGGAAAGTGAAAACGATACGTATCATAGCGCATTTCCCAGTGCGCATACGCAAATCTGAGTCATTTCGCAGTGTGTATACGCCGTATACCTGCGTATCACGTAGACTACACCACTGGGTTGGGACCCAAAATAGGTTGCAGACGTGTACTTGGCAAGGCTAATATGTTTTGGATGACTGTAGCTCCAAAGACAAAACTGTATTTCCTTATTTTGGTGCCTGGCTGTCTAAGCATCTTTGATGTGAGAGACTGTTACTGCTGTCGAGTTCAGACAATAGGGCCATATGATTTCAGCAAAATGGGAAAAAAACGGACGGAATCATGGAATTTGGTCATAAAAATGAAATGAACTGTAAAACATGGAATATTGCAGAATTTTCCATCATTTGGCTGAAATGGATAAAAGTAGGCCTAATTATCAAAATATAAATGATGATGAATAATTCTTAAAATCGAAAGGATTTCATAATTGTAAAACAGGCCTAAGAGAAATAATTACATTTTCGATTGGGGTGTTTTGAGAGGGGGGGTCAGGGACCCTTACGTCACCTCGCAACTTGGTTTTCACTCTGAGAAACATGTCAAAGAGGCTGTCTGAGGCCAGTAAAGTTTGATTTATTTCATATTACAAAATCTTGTGGTCAGGGATTTTACGATTTCCAGCCTGCAGGCTTAGGGGCCATTCAGACCAATAGCGTTTTTGGAGCTGCCAGCGTCTTTCTGCAATTCATTCTCTATGTAAGGACGTGCTAAACGTGCTCCTCTTTTAATGAACGCACCTGGTGTTTAACCGCTGGTGGCATCTGTTAAGGAACATTGAGGAAAAGCGCCCTGATCGTCTTTTTCACTCTTCCTACCTTTTCTCCTCCCGAGGGATTTTCTGCCAGAATTAGCAATAATCTGGCTTTCATGTTGACAGTGAACAACATCAAACAGACAAAACTAGCTGGCTACCGTCCGTGTGGTCATTGTGTTCTGATCCGTACTGCACACGACTACAGGGGAAAACAAACGGAGCACAAAACAAATGCTCCGTGCGCTGTGTTTTGTGCACAATGGAAGCGCTCTCAACATGATTTTCACAGCGTTCTGACTGAAAAAAGCGCTTTGGGTGTGAACGCCGCCTTAGAGTGTGAAAGACATGGGGGAGGACAGGGGGAAAGACATGTTGTTGCTGTTGTTGTTGTTGCTATTGTGATTGTTGTTGTGTTGTGGGAGAAGGATGGAGGTTTGTCTTCACCACTTGGAGGTGAGGTGGTGTTTTCTGTGATGTAACGCTGCTGTCCCCATCGACCCCAGGCTGTCAGCACCCAGGTAGTCCCCCCCCCCGCCTCCTCCCCTCCCCTCCTCCACCCGGCTGTGCGCCGTCAGCACTCTGCCAGGGGAGCAACCCTAGCTCCGTTTCTGCACACTTTCATTTTCCATCTAGGCTCTGCAACCTTATGCTTAATGGGCGCCACAAGGACTCCGAGGACTCCCCCTGACTGACGGGTTGTCGGGTCAGTGAGGGGAGGGACTCCCCCTTGACTGACGGGTTGTCTGGTCAGTGAGGGGAGGGACTCCCCCTGACTGACGGGTTGTCAGGTCAGTGAGGGGAGGGACTCCCCCTGACTGACGGGTTGTCGGGTCAGTGAGGGGAGGGACTCCCCCTGACTGACGGGTTGTCAGGTCAGTGAGGGGATGGACTCCCCCTTGACTGACGGGTTGTCGGGTCAGTGAGGGGAGGGACTCCCCCTGACTGACGGGTTGTCGGGTCAGTGAGGGGAGGGACTCCCCCTGACTGACAGGTTGTCGGGTCAGTGAGGGGAGGGACTCCCTCTGACTGATGAGTTGTCGGGCCAGCGGTCCAGTTGTCCTGGCGCTGCTCCAGCTCGGGACTAGGTGCCATATTTCACTCCGACACCCGCGCCCATGGGGAGACCAGAAGCTGCTCGTCTGCTAGCATGTGATCCGCTGTAGGGTACCAGCGGGTTCAGCTCTCCTGACTCCTCCTCTCCTCGTGCTTGAGGTGGTCCTTGTCTCTCTTTCTCTCCACTGTGCTAGCCTAATAATGGCTATCCTCCTATCCTCTCCTCTCCTTCACTCTGGGCCATGTCTGTCTGCCTGTAGTGGTACTGTATGTGAGTAGGTATCTGAGAGGCTGATTGAGATTCTTTGGGAGTAGCGGTAACAGCGGAGGCTGGGTTTCCCACTCGCCGGCCCAGAGGAGGGTGTCCATTACATTACAGCAGAGGGAGTGCCTCGATGACAGAGAGCAGGGAGACCAGGAGACACCTCGTGAGAGAGAGAGAGAGGCAGAGCTATAGGAGAGAGAGGGAGGGGTGAGGAGGAGGAGCAGGGTGGTGTCGAAGGAAGACGTTGAAATTGTCTTTGAGTGAAAGATGGTATAGGACACTGCACGCACGCACGCACGCACGCACGCACACACACACACACACACACACACACACACACACACACACACACACACACACACACACACACACACACACACACACACACACACACACACACACACACTATTGCTGCGGTAGGAAAGATCAGCTTTTCCGGCCAGGAAAATGTTTGAGTTCAATCAGACTGGTTTCTTCAGCCCAAAGAGCCACGCAGGCCATCTCTCACTGGACATTGAAATATGAGAATCAGCAAATTTGGAGTTCCAACGTTTTCACCCAATAGCGATGACATTATGGTTTGAGGATCTTCTTTGCAGCAATGTAACAAGATTGCAAGCCTTGAGTTAACTTGCTGAATAGAGACACTGCATAACGCGTCATCATTCAGACCCACGCCCAAGACGGTGGAAAACAGAAACCCCCCCTCCAATCCTGGCGTTCTCCTATGTCACGTGCATGGTTGCGTGTTGCACAAAAAGATCGTATATACGGAAGATGAACACTCCAACTTACTTCTTGACAGCTAGATCCACATTTTTCTTCTCGCCAATTCTCAATGGCTTCCTTGTTTTGCTCCGGAGTACAAAAAAACTTTAACTGGTGATTTTTTACATTTGTTGTCTGCGCAGCCCCACCACACAACAGCTTTTAGCTATGTTTCATTCAAATAAAATGACGCTGGTGTGTGGAAATGAACGGAGCTTTTCCCCCGTGATGGGCGTGGCCTATTTCATGCAGTGTCTCTATGCCATACGAGAATCTCTGTCGCTGTGTGAATGTCATATTTCTTTGTCAGCCTGTGAGATGGATGTTCTCATCGGCCAGGTGGACAACAACTCTGTGACTTTGGATTGGCTGCATGGACGGAAAAAGGAGATGTTTGTCCTCCTCGTCTTCTCCAGTGAATCACTCTCTTGTTGCTCAGCTGCAGCAGCAAACATCAGGAGCTGCACTGCTGCAACGTGCTTCGCTGAAAAGTTCCTGTGTGTCAGTGTTTCAACCTGTCAATTTATGTAATGCGCCGTTTATTGCTTTTTCTATGTAACTACAGCGTTATCAGATTAGCCACGATGCACCGTTTTTCACAGTGAATGTTCTGCTACATTGCGATCTATCTTCTCATTCCCCATCATGCCTTCAGCACTCTGTGTGAAATCAAATAGCCTAAAGATTCACTAAAACATGCCCAGACTCAAGTATGCCTAAGGTGCGTGTGGGTGTTTTTTCTTGTGTATGTGTGTCTGTGTGTGTTCAATGTGTTTTTGGTTTGTGTGTGTGTTTTTGTGTGTGTGTATTGTGTGTGTGTGTGTGTGTGTGTGTGTGTGTGTGTGTGTGTATGTGTGTGTGTGTGTGTGTTGCAAGGGCGCGGGAAGCTAGGTGCGGAGGGCACGGCAGCACCCCCTGGTGGCAAGGGATGGAATTTTTGAAATTGTCTGATTGTCTGATTGTAGAGCCAATACGATAAGTTTTTATAACTTTTTTTTCTGAGAAAAGCTGGTCCACCCAATTTTGTACTGGCCCATCCAAAATATGATTTCTGCCTACGCGCCTGGTTTACTGTATAACATCAACAAAATGCATTAACACATTCACTGCCAGCTGTTTTTCAAAACTGTAGTTAGCTTCTGCCAGAGGGTTTTTTTGAGGATTCTGGCTCATCTTTCAAGAGCCGAGGATTCGTTTCTGTTAGGATTTTGTGAACACACAATATCTCAAAAGAACTAATAGAATGTGTGCTTTCTCTGTCTAAAAGAGTTAGTTTGTAGAGTTAGTAGTTATGTAAGCATTAGCAGTTGAATACAGCATGGTTTCAGCGTCTGTAAATTTATTCTGAGATAAACGGCTTTTTGTGAAATTCGATAGAACAGTCACTTTAACCATTCATTTTTGGCATCAGTAAGACGTCAGACATCTAAACAATAGTTTTGAACAGTAATTTCCTCCATAACAGCAGGAAACACCCCTTTCCTTCAAACTCCTCCCTCCATGTGTGTTCTTCTTGGCTGCAGCGAGCGTGTCACAAGCTCGTTGCTGCTGCTGCTGTAACCTCGCGTCACCAGGCTCACTGCTTTGCTGCTGCTGTGCCTGTCTGCCTGTCTGCCTGGCGGCCGCTGGGCAAGTCTGGATGGATGGGCTCGCTCGTTTCCTGGGGTTCTGAGAGCTTTGATGAAGCTTTTGCGATTCTGGTCTTATTTATGCTGCGTGTTTCAAAGTGTGTTCCACCCGTAATCTATTATGCAAATTTGCAAAACCCCACCGCCAGCTCCCAAGCGCGAAAGCGTTTTCGCCAATCCATTTTCATGAGAATGGCTTCCACACTGCTTTTTGCTTGCCTTCCTCTAGAATGGAGAGCACTGTCGCCACTTAGTGGGTCGGTGGAATGGGTTGTACACGTTCGGTCGCTCCAATATTTTTATAGGAGACGTGGGGGGCATTGATCCACGTAGCACCGTCAAATTTTTTTTTTTTTTTTTTTTGACGTCTCAACTCGTCATTGGCAGTGAACCGTTGGAATTTTTTTGACGAGTCAACTCGCCATTGGCAGTGAACGTGTTAAAAAACAGTTTGTGCTTCCCGGCTCTCATCTTATTTCATACGCTCTCTCTTCAAAAGTGTTTGATTTTCATCATAATCTGGTTTTCCATAATAATAATAAGTTCAGTGTTTATGCCTGTGTTGCTGTCTGTTGTAGTGTAAAACGACTAAAGGGAGAGCAGGTGCTTACATGAAAGTGAGTGAGAAAAGGAGAAGATACTGAATAATGACATCACAACAGTCTAATCCTAATGTTAATTTAAAATTAAATATTCCTCTAAATATGGCTAAAAGTCCAAAAAACGTAAAAATCTTCCCTAAATTACAGCACCCCCTACTTAATAATAGTTCCAGCGTGCCTGGTGTATTGTGTGTGTGTGTGTGTGTGTGTGTATGTATTATGTGTGTGTGTGTGTGTGTGTGTGTGTGTGTGTGTGTGTGTGTGTGTGTGTGTGTATGTATTATGTGTGTGTGTGTGTGTGTGTGTGTGTGTGTGTGTGTGTATGTATTATGTGTGTGCCTGACCATAAAATCCAGGCACTCTGCTCGATGAGGCTGAGGGCCACCCTGATCCGCACTTCCTTCACCCCGTCTTCCTCATCACAGGCTTCAGCTGCGCGCGGTGCTCGCTCTCCACACACACACACACGCGCACACACACACACATGCACGCACGTACACACACACAAACACACACACACACACACATGCACACACACACACACACACACACACACACACACACACACACACACACACACACACACACACACACACACACACTCCTCTCACTTTGTAGGGTTTGCTCAGATGCTGTTTAACCTGAATGGAATGCAGTTTGAGGTGTTAGTTTCCTACAGTTTGTATTCAGACTTGTCAGTCCCCAGATTAGATTCTCTTGTTCTTTAGATTAGATTGTCTGTCTCAGTTTAGCATCTCACAGAACGGCACGTCTCGTCATTTCCTTAAATTTGGCAGGTTCAGGCTTATAACTCCCTCGTCTGCCATTTAAATGGTCTTCAAACAGGTTGCTAGCCTTCCAAAGATCTGTTGTTGTTATTTTGTAGTTTTTGCTGAAGTATCTGTAGCCTAGTAGCCAAAGTCACTTTGTGTTGCTCTTTTGGCCTCTGTCAAACAGGTCCGATTGTAGCTGATATGTAAGGGATAATGTATAGTGAGGCGGTGATTACTGTGGAAATAATGACCGACAGGTGAATGATTGAGCCCGACGCGCAGCGGAGGGCTTAATCATTCACCTGAAGGTCATTATTTCCACAGTAATCACCGGCTCAGTATACATTATCCCGCTTAGAACACGGCCTACAACTAAATCATTCAATAATCTGACAAAAATAATTATTCAAATAGATTTTTTAATAGCGTTTTCAACACAAAGCGGTTTCATTCGTAATTGGCACACAAGACACCACAGCTGCAACTGGTTGGCCTAATTAGTAGCGTCTGCGGACAAAATGCTCTTACCAACTGATTAATCCAGGTGTGGCAGAGCAGCGGTCGGTTGTCGAGAAATAATGACCGGTGAATATTGTTGATTGACCAATCAGAATCGAGTATTCGAGAGAGCCGTGTTCTAAGAGTGTGATATGATATGATATTAGGGGTGGGAATCGCTGAGTAGCTCACGATACGATATCGTCACGATACTTGGCCCTCGATAACGATATTATCACGATACAGCGATACTGCGATAATCGATATATTGGAAGACGATACATCACGATACCTGTGTAACTGAAGAGAAAAAATACCCCTAAAAGGCAAGAAGCAGGTATTATGTATTTATTAGCAGAATTGACATGAACTCTCTCAGAATTCACTCACTCACTCATACCATTTTCGATACCACGGAGGAAAAGTTACACATTAAGTCTTTTTATTATTATTATTAAAACAAGAAAACCTATATAACCTACCTACCTATATAATTTCTAAAAGTAGATATTAATGATCAAACATTTCCATTCATGTAGCCTACAGTATTTATGTTTTTGTTTCAACTACAAACATAAATAAACGTCAACTTGAAACTATGTTTGAACTACCACACACAGCATAATATTTTAGCCTGTTTATTAAAAAAAAAAAAAAAATTTTTTTTTTTTTAAATAAACATATCGATACTTGGTGCCAGTGTATCGATAACGTATCGCAAGTGGAAATATCGCGATACCGTGAGTATCGATATTTTGTCCCACCCCTATATGATATCCAGTTGCATCATTGTTGTTTCAAACCAGTGATACAGATTTGAGAACATGCGTGTGATGTCTCATCCAATCAGATCTGAGGATCGGGGGCCATCTATTTTCTAATGAGTCGATTACCGGCTCGTTCCACCAACTGCCAGTTTGACACCGAGCTTAAAGTGCTGTCAGTTCTACGTGGAGCAAATCGCAGTTTAACATAATGATCCGGTGAGTAAGTAAATCCATAGCCAGAAGAAGCCAGTGAAGCCCGGGCGGCGTTGGGCTTGTCGAGAGACAGTCGTTCAACCTGTATTGGACGACAGATCAGCCGTACGTAACTGGGGGGCAAGAGCTAACAGGAAATCAATGTATTCAACCACCTATCCTACATCGATACAGTGTCTCACTTTCTCCCAATAAGCCTCCTCCTCTCCCTCCTCTCCCTCCCTCCCTCCCTCCCTCCCTCCCTCCCTCTCCCCCTCCCTCCCTCTCCCTCCTCTCTCTCCCTCCCTCCCTCCCTCCCTCTCCCCCTCCCTCCCTCTCCCTCCTCTCCCTCCCTCCCTCCCTCCCTCCCTCCCTCCCTCTCCCTCTTTCCTTTCCTCTCTCTGGTCCCTGCTCCTTCTCTGCAGTGAGCATCTCTATTTTAAGCACCTCTCTGTTTCTCTGCTTTAGATTCTAATGATCAGGTGTACAGGCAGGACCATTAGGGCTGGGTATCGCAACTGACTTCCCGATACGATACGATTCCGATACACAAGGTCCCAAGTCGATACGATTCCCGATACGATATCGATATTTTAGTTACATTACCAGTTTTGCTTTGATAATGGAAGAGATTCTCAAAGAACTAATGCTGTAAATTGTACAAGGAACCCTCTAACCTGGTGCATTATTAAAAATTATGATCTACATTAAGAATTGACCATAAAGCAAGCAGTTACATCATGTCATTCTTTTTTATTTCAACATGACCAACATAGTCATTCAACATCTTATCTTTCTTTACAGTCTTCTGTCTCTTTCTTTACAGTCTTCTGTGAGAAGCCAAACAAATTTTGATTTCCACTATACTAACAGAATCATTGAACAGCAGCATGTTGTAAACAGTGTTTCATAAAGTATGAATGCTTTGTAAATGAAATAAAATAAAATAAAATACAGCTCAGGAACATTTCCAGTTCACAAACATTATAGTGCAAACAGATTTGAGGTCTGCACATCTGGCTCATGGTGCATGCACAATGCACATGTAGCCTACAGTATTTATGTTTTTGTTTCAACTACAAACATCAATAAACGTCAACTTGAAGCTATGTTTTAACTACCACACACAGCCTATAATGCCTATGTTTATTTAAAAAAATAATAATTGTATAATGCATTTTAAAAGATCGATACTGGGATTTATGTATCGATACTTGTTCCATCACATGAATATCGATTCAATATCGATATATTGATTATTTATATTGATTGTTTAACCCAGTCCTAAGGACCATGCTTTATATTCTAATGATCAGGTGTACAGGTGAACAGGTGTACAGGTGTACAGGTGTTCAGGCACATCAGGCAGGACGATCCTCTTTCACCCATTTCTCTCCCATTTTCTCCCCAATTGTACGTGGCCAGTTCCCCCTGCTGTCCCGGGCCATTGCTCCACCCCTTTCTGCCCGATCTGGGGAGAGCGCATGCTTCCTCGGATACATGTGCCACCAGCCACTTCTTTCACCTCCAAAGCAAGGAGTTTCACCAGCAGGACGTACATAGCGCGTGGGAGGATCACGCCACTCCCCCCAGTTCCCCTCCCCCCAACCAGGACAGATACCCTTCATCCGGCTTCCCACCTGCAGAGGCCAAAACGGGGTAGCTTAGCGTTAGCTTGTTAGCTAAACTAAAAGTGGTCGTCCCATTTTGCCCACATTAATCCCACCACGTGCCCCGACTTTACAGCCAATCAAATGCCTCTACCCGAGCCATTTCTGAAGGCGAGCCATTTCTGCACCGACACCTGTATAGACGCCCGATCAAGCCGGAGGTAACACAGGGGCTCGAATCTGCGACCCTCGTCTTGGTAGTAGGGCTGTCACTTTTTATTCGAATTTCGAATTTAACTTCGAATGTGGGGGAGGAGTGGCATGTTCGAATGTAATTGACCTGTTCGAATTATTATTATTATTATTATTATTTTTTAATTCACCAAAATTAACCAACTGCTGCTTGCTGGTAATGTTAATCCCATGTCAGAAAAAGTCTCCAGATTTGTCGCGTTAGTCTCTTCTGAGAAAGATTGTCTCCAGGGTCTGAAAAGTTGTCTCGAGTTGGATGCAGCCAAGTTTGTGAGGCAGTGTTGTGACTGTGAGCGTCCAAGCTAACACAGCAGTGGAGAGGAGCTGACTGACTGGACCATGAGGACAGCTGAGGATTTTTTTTTATATTCTTTTAATATTTTATATTATATTATATATATTTATACGATGTAACCGGCAGGCGCGGACTGCATAATCGGGCACGTCGGGCCGATGCCCGGTGGCCTGGCCTGGCCTGCAATTATTATTATTATTATTATTATTATTATTTTTTTTATTAACCAAAAAACTTCGAATATATTCGAACATTTTGTGGGCAATAAGTTCGTTCGAACTTTATTTTGGGAAAAAGTGACAGCCCTAGTTGGTAGGCAGGGAATCTACTGCTGCACTAGCCGGACGACACCCGGAGGAGGATCGTTTTGACGATGGTTAGATTGGTGGAGGGGAGGGAGGGAGGGAGAGAGAGAGGGAAGCGGCGGCGAGTCGACTGTGGAGTCAAGTTTCTCCTAACCAGATCTTTATGAGGCGATGACAGCTGGAGGAATGCACCGATAATTCCCCTAACACGGGTCACATGACCACGGGCTCAGTTACCTCTGAGAGCGTTGCCAGTGGTGGCCGGGTGGTCACGGGAGAGATGAGCGCGTGCGTCCGCATGCATGTAATGTGTCATACAGGTTTACTGCATCATCATACTATGGTGCGTGTAATGTGCAGTGTTTCCCATACATAGGGGAATTTATGGCACACCGCCACAACGGGATTTTGACCAAATTTATTTTTTCTTTTTTTTTACAGTGCACCTGAACGCAACATGCAAGATACCCGCTGAATAAGTGTCCAAATGTTCATGTCATTCTGGCCAATACTCCACTTCTGTTATAGCATTTCAGTCTGGAATATGGAATATCTTTCAATCATCTATGATTTAGCTGCTAAATTGTCAAATACCGCCATCTGCTCGCTACCCAGGCACTTATGTATGTACTTAACCTAACTTAACCTAACTAACTATCCGGTGTGCACAACATTGTCAGCCTAAACTCCGACTGACACCCCAAAAACCTACAATCTGCTACAGAAAAATGTATATTGATTAGGGGTGTCACAATATATCGTCCCACGAAATTTCGCGATAGTAAAACGTCACGATATGTATCGTTGAGATGAAATCTCATATCGCAAAAAAAAAAATTTTTTTTTTTTTTTTTTTTTTTTTTTTTTCAAAAAATAGACTAAGAAACGTCTTTGTTTGTTAAAGTTCAATGTGTGGAAAGTAGTTCAGTTGAACAAGTCTCTGAAGAGACACATGAGAAGTTATACAGGAGAGAAACCATTCAATTGAGTTTCTGGCAAAACTGTTTACTTGACAGGAAAAACTGAAGATGCATAAAAAATAGATTAAGAAAAGTCTTGTTGTTTGAGTTTGAAGAAAAACTGAAGATGCATAATGAGAATTTATACTGCTGAGAAACCTTTTAGTTCAAAGTAAATCTAAGTGACGGTGTAACTCATTCTATTTCAAGATAAGCCTTATCTCCAATCTCATGTTTTTTCTAGTTGTTATTGTAATAACAATTTCCCACAACAGCATGTTTTGTATTTGTGCATTTCAAATAAAATACTACTTTTCCAGTCATATATGTCATTATTCAAGTTTAAAAAAATATTGTTAAAATCGTATCGTATCGTATCGTTATCGTGAACCCAGTATCGTGATACGTATCGTATCGTGAACTGAGTGTATCGTGACACCCCTAATATTGATTGTTTATTAACTGGCCCCTGGCCTTCTATCATTTCACGAAAGTGGCCCCCAGGCAAAGCAAGTTGAGTATCCCTGACCTATAGGGGGAAATTTAGTTTGTCATTGTAAACCCACACAGCACAGTAATGATGACATGTTTTGCTCTTAACACATTCACTGCCAGCCGTTTTTTTTTTACTGTAGGTAGGTTCTGCCAGAGGGTTTTTTTGAGGATTCTGGCTCATCTTTCAAGACCCGAGGATTCTTTTCTGCTAAGATTTTGTGAACACACAATATCTCAAAAGAACTAATAGAATGTGTGCTTTCTCTGTCTAAAAGAGTTAGTTTGTAGAGTTAGTAGTTATGTAAGCATTAGCAGTTGAATACAGCATGGTTTCAGCGTCAGAAAAATTATTCAGAGATAAACGGCTTTTTGTGAAATTCGATAGAACAGTCACTTTAACCATTCATTTTTGGCATCAGTAAGACGTCAGACATCTAAACAATAGTTTTGAACAGTAATTTCCTCCATAACAGCAGGAAACCCCCCTCTGCTTCCAACTCCTCCCTCCGTGTGTGTCTTCTTGGCTGCAGCGGCCGTGTCACAAGCTCGTTGCTGCTGCTGTAACCTCGCGTCACCAGTCTCATTGCTTTGCTGCTGCTGTGCCTGTCTGCGCGGCCGCTCTTTGAGGAAGTCTGGATGGACTCGCTCGCTTCTTGGAGTTTTGGTTGAGAGCTTTGATGAAGCTTTTGCGATTCTGGTCATATTTATGCTGTGTGTTTCAAAGTGTGTTCCACCCGTAATCTATTATGCAAAGTTGCAATCCCGCACCGCCAGCAATCAGCGCGAAAACGAAAGCGTTTTCGCCAATCCATTTTCATGAGAATGGCTTCAGTCACACTGCTTTTTGCTTGCCTTCCTCTAGTCTGGGAGAGCACTGTCGCCACTTAGTGGGTCATTGGAATGGGTTGTACACGTTGTACACGTCCAATACTTATATAAGAGATGTAAAAGGGTTAGATGCACATCCCACGGTCAAAAAAAAAAAATTCATTTTTTTGACGTATTAATACATCATTGGCAGTCAACCGTTGGATTTTTTTTGACGGATTAATACGTCATTGGCAGTGAACGTGTTAACACATTCACTGCCAGCCGTTTTTTTTTACTGTAGGTAGGTTCTGCCAAGGTTTTTTTTTGAGGATTCTGGCTCATCTTTCAAGAGCCGAGGATTCTTTTCTGCTAAGATTTTGTGAACACAAATGATCTCAAAAGAACTAATAGAATGTGTGCTTTCTCTGTCTAAAAGAGTTAGTTTGTAGAGTTAGTAGTTATGTAGGCATTAGCAGTAGAATACAGCATGGTTTCAGCGTCTGAAAATTTATTCTGAGATAAATGGCTTTTTGTGAAATTCGATAAAACAGTCACTTTAACCATTTATTTTTGGCGTAAGACGTCAGACATCTAAACAATAGTTTTGAACAGTAGTTTCCTCCATAGCAGCAGGAAACCCCCCTCTCATTCAAACTCCTCCCTCCGTGGGTGTGTCTCTAGTGGCTTTGCAGCGTTTGTCACAAGCGAGGCTCTGCCTGTCTGTGCTGCCTGCCTGGCTGCTGGCGGCTGCTCTTTGGGCGAGTCTGCATGAGTCGTTTCGGTTGCAGCTCAGCTGGAATGAAGCTGCGTGCGATTGTGGGCTTTCTGCGGGTGTTTCAAAGTGTGTTGCACGCATAATCTATTATGCAAATTTGCAATCCCCCACCGTCAGCTCCCAGCGCGATAATGCGCGAAAGCGTTTTCGCCAATCCCTTTTACAGTATGAGAGAATGGTTTCCTCGCGCGTTCCCCTGCAGTTTTGGCTCTGCTTTTTCTAGTGTGGAGAGCACTGTCGCCACTTAGTGGGTCGGTGGAATGGGTTGTACACGTTCGGTGGCTCCAATATTTTTATAGGAGACGCGGGGGGCGTTGATCCACGTCCCACCGTCAAAATTTTTATTTTATTTTTTAAGACGAGATATCTCGTCATTGGCAGTCAACCGTTGGATTTTTTAAGACGAGATATCTCGTCAATGGCAGTGAACGTCTTAAGTGCTTTCTCAAAGTACACCAAATTCATGCATTTTACTTTAAAATGTAAAAAAAAAACTCTCGTGGGGGGCATGCCCCCGCAACCCCCTAGGGGGTCTGTGGTCCCCCACCACAACAACTCAAAATCCTGTGGGAAACACTGAATTGTGTCATACAGGTTTACTGCATCATCATACTATGGTTGTATCTCAATCAGCAAATGTGTGTATTGGAAGGAATGTGGGGTTGTTCCTGTAGCCTGCAGCCAGACGCTGTGGCTGTGTGTGGCCTTCCCTCCCTAGTGGCCAAACAAGTCCACTACACCTCCCAGCAGCAGCGAGTGCAGCCAGTGACACCTTTCTGTCTGTCACGTTACATAAAGTGGGCCAGTTGGTTTGCAGTAGACTAGGCCGTTTTTCTTTTTTTTAGCAATTTAAATTTTTTAGAACACAGAAAAACTAAAAAACGAACAAACTCAGATACAGGAAAAGAAAAGAAAAGAAAGAAAAAACATACATACACTAGTGCCACCAGTTACATACAGCTTATACATATATATAAAATGTGCTTGTAAATATATATATACATATATAAATCAGTGGGATCCCACATGAGGGAGAAAGACCGGCCGGGGGGCGAATCACCCCTCACCCCTAACCTCGTCAAGGTAGGCCAGAAACGCGTCCCAAATAGTTTGAAATCTCCCAGGTGAGTTGGTCCTCATAGAACCTGAGTCTCTCCATTCGTATAACAGAGATCATGTCCGCCAACCACAACTGAAAACAGGGTGGAGAGGGGGACTTCCATTTCTGCAGAATGAGTTTCTTGGCAACAATTTGTCCACCTGTGTCAGAGATTGTTGCACAGCTGTAGGGAAGTCCAGAGAGGACTTCCGAGCAGCCGAAGATGGTGAGTTCTGCCTCCGGCTGAAGGGTTATTTTGTAGGCCTCAGAGTACCAATCAAATATTTTGGCCCAAAATCCAGTCAGTAAAGGGCAGAAGAACCAGAAGGCATGAGACAGAGTGCCCCCTGACACCTGTAGACTAGACCATGTTTGACTGAACACACACGGACACACAGACGCTATTATCGCCTGATTCTTCTCATCTTGCAAGAGGCCACCTTTGAAGATTAGCTGTTTGCGCAGCGAGTTTGTTACCTTTGGAATTGGATGCGTGTGTGTGTTTGCTTGTTTCTGACGCTGTGTTGCTAAGCAGCGTGCGGGTGTTGACAGTCGTCTTGACGTGTTAATCCTTGTCGGCCTTGTGTGTACAGTGCTGTAATGCTCTTGTTTCTTCAGCTCCGTGTTGTTGACAACCTGCGTTGTAAGGCCGATTATTATTATTACGATTATTTCAGCACTAGTGCCAAAGTCACGCCCTCTTTCGTCTTCAGCATAGGAACCAAGGGATTTCATCTGCCATTCATTTTTCCATCTACATCTTCTTCCCTGACCTGACAGAGCCGGATTTTCTAATTAGGTGATTGCCCTAATTACCTAATGATTTGATGTCATCAGTGATGTCATCGGGGGGGGGGGCATGGTGGTGCAGTGGTAAGCGCTGTCTCGCCTCACAGCTAGAAGGTCCTGGGTTCGATTCCCACCTGGGACGCTGTGAGCGCTGAAGGAATGCGTGCCCATCGCCCGGGTGGGGTCATCAAAAGGGCCTTTCTGTGTGGAGTTTGCATGTTCTCCCCGTGCCTCCCGGGGGTTTCCTTCATATAGGAACCCCCTTCACCAAAACATGCAATATCCTGGTCGCTAATGTGGTGCCTCCTCTGGTCGTTAGGGGCGCCTGTTCGGAGGGAGGGGAACTCGTTGGAATAGCGTGATCCTCCCACGTGCTATGTCCTACCAGTGAAGCTTCCCCTGTCAGGTGAAAAGAAGCGGCTGGCTAACTGCCCATGTCTCGGAGGAAGCATGGAGCCAGTTTTCGGCTCTCCCCAGATCGGCAGAGGGTGGAGCAGCAACCAGGAGAAACAAATACATTAGCACTAATGGGGGATAAAAATGGGATACAAAAAATTGGGGGGGGGGGGGGGGGGGGGAGTGATGTCATCCTTCCTGGCTGATGTTCAGTGGCTATGTTCAGTGATGATGTCATCCGTGATGAGGTCATCAGTGATGACAGAGCAGGTGAGGCCGCAAGCTGCGTGCATGACGCGCAGTGGGCGAGCTGCAGGGCGGGCGAGGCCATGCAGCGGACGAGCCTAGGAATCGAGCGTGTGTAGTGGCCGAGATTGCTAGTTTAATAAAATTCTTATAAAAATAGTTTTACTATTCATTAAGTGAATAAGCTTTATGTCAGGAGAGACCATACAACATTTCACTCTGTTTCTTCCCCCCCTTTTATCAATTAAAAAAACAAAACAAAAAAAACATTTCACTCTGACCAAAAGTAAAACGATTTTTTTTTTTTAAATCAATGTTTAAATTTTGTAGAGCAACATGAACACTTTCACACAGAACAAAACAGGGGCAGTGGTGGCCCCTGTTTTGAGAAGCGAGCTTGTGACCGGAAGGTCGTCGGTTCAATCCCCAACTGGCAGGATAAATCTGGGTGGAGAAAGTGAGAAGCAGCACTTGGCCCCTCCCTCATTACCATTACTGAGGTGCCCTTGAGCAAGGCCCCTAACCCCAACCGGGAGCTTGTGTATAAGCAACCTTTTATGCCATTAATGATAGGCATTTATTCATGCATTTTGTCGATTCAGCACAGCCGCACACACACACACGCACAGACACACGCACGCACGCACGTGCACACACACAAACACACACACACACACACACACACACACACACACACACACACACACACACACACACACACACACACACACACACACACAAACACAGATTTACTAGGGGACTGTTTTAGCTGAGCTTGATTGTCGTGTGTGATTGATGAGCTGTCTTGCTCAGCCCCGGGGCTGCAGTCCCAAGATATAGAGGCTGCACACTGCACACATCTGATCTGATCACTGCCCACATCTGATCTGATCACTGCACACATCGGATCTGATCACTGCCCACATCTGATCTGATCACTGCACACATCTGATCTGATCACTGCACACATCTGATCTGATCACTGCACACATCTGATCTGATCACTGCACAGTGCACACATCTGAACTGATCACTGAACACATCTGATCTGATCACTGCACACATCTGATCTGATCACTGCACAGTGCACACATCTGAACTGATCACTGAACACATCTGATCTGATCACTGCACACATCGATGATCACTGCACACATCTGATCTGATCTGATCACTGCACACATCTGTCTGATCTGATCACTGCACACATCTGATCTGATCACTGCACACATCTGATCTGATCACTGCACAGTGCACACATCTGAACTGATCACTGAACACATCTGATCTGATCACTGCACACATCTGATCTGATCACTGCACAGTGCACACATCTGAACTGATCACTGAACACATCTGATCTGATCACTGCACACATCGATGATCACTGCACACATCTGATCTGATCTGATCACTGCACACATCTGATCTGATCACTGCACACATCTGATCTGATCACTGCACACATCTGTCTGATCTGATCACTGCACACATCTAATCTGATCACTGCACACATCTGTCTGATCTGATCACTGCACACATCTGATCTGATCACTGCACACATCTGTCTGATCTGATCACTGCACACATCTGATCTGATCACTGCACACATCTGATCTGATCACTGCACACATCTGATCTGATCACTGCACACATCTGATCTGATCACTGCACACATCTGATCTGATCACTGCACACATCTGATCTGATCACTGCACACATCTGATCTGATCACTGCACACATCTAATCTGATCACTGCACACATCTGTCTGATCTGATCACTGCACACATTTGATCTGATCACTGCACACATCTGATCTGATAGGCTTTATACCATTATTTCTCTCAGATGGCAGATATAATGTAAAACATAGGAGTCACTATACTATAGTCAGTACATGCCTTGAAATAACCACATGCTTAAGAGCTCTCTCTCTCTCTTTATCTCAATCAATCAATCAATCAATCAATCAATTTTATATTTATATAGCGCCAAATCACAGCGGGGAAACGGCGGAGACAAAAGAAAATATGGGAGGATTTAGAGTGGACTCACTCGTGCCGAGGACAGAGAGAGGTGGAGAGAGCTTGTTGACAGATCGTCTGTGGTGCCAACGACCCTCCGGGTTATGGGATAGGTGAAGGTGAAACTGAATAGCCTATAGACCAAATCAGCGGGGATGTTTACATTTACATGTACTTCCAGTTACCCCTGGTTCTGGTTACCTCCACACATCATAATGGCGAGAACGGCACAAACTGACGTGTTGAAGACAAAAATGGTTTGTTCGTGTTGTGGTGTTGGTGTCCAGTGACCATAAAGAGCGGGTCAAGATTTGGATTATTCAGAATTCCCTCTGCAAAGGGCAAACATGAGCAAAGAGAACTCTGGATTCGGCGTCACAGGCTTACTACAGCTACAACATCCGGGTTCCGAGCTGTATCCGAGCGGCGTCAGTAGCTCTGTCTGTAACGTAACGTTAACGAGTCTGGAAAAAAAACGGAGAGTTTGACAGTTGTAAACAAACGTTATTAGCTAGCTAACATGCAATCAGATTGTATTTTATCACTTCAGACTGATTCCATTTACAGTACACCTGGCGTTAACATGCGTTTTCTGTGATCAGATTGCAATCAGATTGTGTTTTATCACTTGAAATGCCAGGTGTAAACACCCCCAAAATGCATTGAAGAAGGATTGCAACCTGATCGGCCAAACCACCTCCGGAGGTGGTCAGGGATGCATTGTGTACACATTGAACACAAGTGTAAATGCAATGTGTCCTCTCAATCTGGATACAGCAACTTTATGCTGATTGAGAGGACAACCATTTCTGCAATCTGATTGCAATCAGATTGCAGAAAATGCATGTTAAGCCTGGAATCAGTCTGAAGTGATAAAATACAATCTGATTGCAATCTGATCACAGAAAACACATGTTAACGCCAGGTGTAAATGGCCTCAATATTGTTAAAATATCGTATCGTATCGTTATCGTGAACCCAATGTCGTGTATCATATCGTATCGTGAACTGAGTGTATCGTGACACCCCTAGTAAAAACACAAGCCTTGTGTATCTGTCAGCAAATACACACACACACACATACACACACACATACACACACACACACACCGGGACAAACCAACACACAAACAGATGGGGGCGAGGGCGCATGATGACCGTGTGCATTTTGGTTTGAAGGCCGGCTGGCTGACGAGCGGTTGACGCGCCCAGTAAGAGTCTGTGTGTTGACAAGGCGTTAATGCAGGCAGGCTGTGTGGCGCTGGGCCGGACTGCCTGCCCTGCACACACACACACACACACACACACACACACACACACACACGCACACACACACACACACACACACACACACACACACACACACACCGCGGACGGCGCGGAGGAGGAGGAGGCAGAGTCAACTTGTGGATCCACGCCTCGCTCTGTGAATGGAGCTGTTTGTCACTGTGGGGAGTAATTACTGGTCCTGAGGGCTGAAGCCAGGCGCTGATCAGAAGGATGCCCACCTCTGCCAGGCGGGCCGGGGGGGGGGGGGAACAGGGGGGGAAGTCAGTGGTGTTGATACATTCTGCGGGCTGGTGTCCGCCTGTTTGAACACACTCAGGCTGAGCTGCCACCTGTTGACTCTTCCCCTGAGCCTGTGTTTGTGCAAGCCAGCGCTAAAAGCACCGGCAGCTCCCAACTGAACAGCTCCAATTAACATCGTCACAGGTTCCAGAGATGTGTTGGATAAGAGGCATGGCGCCCGGGTCATACGCAGTGTTACTACAGCTATGCTGCTTGTGCATGGTAAATGGTCTGGTAAATGGTCTGCATTTATATAGCGCTTTTATCCAAAGCGCTTTACAATGAGTAGATAGTCTACATTCACCCATTCATACACCGATGGCGGCAGGCTGCCACGCAGGGTGCCTACACACCATTGGGAGCAAGGAGGGTTAAGTGTCTTGCCCAAGGACACAACGACAGCAGCTGGGAGGGAGCGGGGATCGAACCGCCAACCCTTGCGTCATTGGCCGACCCGCTCTACCTCCTGAGCTAAAGCCGCCCCTTGTGCATAGTAGCAGCTTCACACTTCAATGAGCTATCGGGTTGTCACGATATACTAGGGGTGGGAATCACCAGATGCCCACGATACGATACTAAAACGATACTTGAGTCACGATGTGGGATGTTAATTTCAAAAAAATTCCAAAATCGAAAATCGGGAAAATGAACGATCAATTATCGATTATCGATAGCGTAATAATAATAATAATAATAATAATAATTATATATATATATATATATATATATATATATATATATATTTTTTTTTTTTACTCTGGTCTGGTAATAACGTTGCGCGTTCTCGGCCAGCTATAATGGCGATGCCGCTGTGTAGTAAGAATATCAGACACTAGCGCTGCGGCCAGGTAAACAAACATGTTACATGTCAGGTTACATGATGTAAGGCAATCGGCGTCTTCCAGCTTAGCTGACAGCACAAGAGTCAAATCAATAGGCCTGAGCCTCACTGAGGTCCGCAGACTGCTGGGTGCGTTTGTTTGTGTCCCCGGCGCATGCCGGTGTTAATTCCCCATGTTTAAAACAGTTTTGTTGGCACAAAGGCCCGTGCCCAGCCAGAAAACTAGAGACTATATGAAGCTCCACCTCACGTTAGTCGGCTGTGCAATGGAGTGGAGCGAGGAGGAACGAATTCCACCCAAACCTAGTCCAAAAATAAATAAATAATAATAATAAAAAAAAAATAATAATAATAATAACTATAATCGATCCAAATTCCACATGATTGATTCAATTCCTTAACGATCAATTATCGATTTTCGATAATTGATGAACATCCCTAGTCACGATACAATAGTATTGCGATATTGCGATATCGCCGATATTGCGATATATTGAATATTGTAATATATTGAATATTGCGATATTTCGATATATTGCGATTTCTTACTTTTTCAACTGCAAATGATGTCCCCAAAGGAAAACTTTGTCAACATCTGGTTTATATAAGAACAATCTTCCAGTCTGTACATCTGACTTCAACCATTTTATTGCAGCAACATTGTCAAGTAGACAGACCAACAACTTTCATAAAGTCATGTCATAGTTGCATGCACCTGACAAACTGAACTGTTTGTTACAGTCTACTTACAGTCCACCTTAACTGGATGTGTGTGTGGACTACTGTACTTAGGTAGTTTTTGAACAATGCAACTTCACTTGCACAAAACATCTTGTGCAGCCCATTCAGTAACTGGGGAATTTGTAAATTACTGTTATGACAAAACTGTTACTGTTAAAACAAAATGAAAATATGCTACCGTTTGTTTACTGCTGGCCTTGGAACTAAAGTTTATAGTAGCCTGGTGGCCTGGCATGGCCTGCATTTTTTTTTGCAATATCGATACTTGGTGTCCAAATATCGATACAATATTGTCAGGCAAAATATCGCGATACTATGGTGTATCGATTTTCCCCCCCACCCCTACGATATACTAGAATTTCTAACCTCGAAACCGATACCCAGGAAAAGGTGCTCGATACCATTTTTGATTCCACAGCGGGGAATTTTACACAGCAGATTAGCCCTGCTCTAGTCAGCAGCCTATCAGAACACAGCAGATTAGCCCTGCTCTAGTCATCAGCCTATCAGAACACATTTAGCGTGTTGAAGCAACAGATACCCACCAATGAGAGGGAGAGGAAAATCAGTTTGATTTTTCATGACGAGAAAGCACTGCTGGTATCGATACTGCTGCAAGTGGGTATTGTATCCGTTTCAACTTTTTTTAGTATCGATACTTCGATACGATACGATCGATTGTATCTGTATAGAAAGAATTGTAGCGATACTTTAGTGATAGTATCAATACTTTTGACAAGCTTACTTGGGGCAGGATTCATGTGGGGTGACGTATAAGAGTTCGATTGTAACTCAATTCGGAAAAAAACTGAAATAACTGTTCCAGTTTGATTGCTGCTCCTACATGAAAGCCGACCACAGGTGGCTTTTGAACGAAAACACGTTTGGACTCCAAAATCCACACAGTTGTCATTGAGCAGCTTGTAGGGAGAGCTTGATCTCAGAAAATGCTTTAGTGGTTAGGCAATCGCAAGATGACTTTCCAACCTCAACCTACCAAAACAGGTTGGAAAACCCAGCTCTACTATAGCAAGCAGAGCTGCTGTTAAAAAAGCCTGGTAGATATGTGAATTAAAGCAGCTACGAGCAAGATTTTCTATTGTTACGGCCGTAGCAACAGACCCAAAACAGCTGCCCTCGCTACTTTCTGCTCTCGTGAACATCTCTCGTTATATTCCAACAGTTTGTTTGAAAGTCATTTTGTAATTTTGTGGTTATGGCCGAAGTGGCTGCCGTAAACTGTTTAATTTCCTTTTTTCCCCCTTTTACTACAAGGCAGACGTTGGTTAGGTTAGGTTAGACCACCAAAACCTGTCTTTTTATTTTACTGTACAACCCAGAACATGGTGCTAATGGCGTTAGCATTGTCCATCCACACATATATCCTGTTTAACGTTAGCATTTGAGCTAACGCTATTGTAACAAACTATCCAGGATGCACATTGCACATGCAACATTACTAATCTGATTAATATGACATATTTGGGTGATGTACTCCATCAGAAATGCTGTAGCGGGCTGTTTTAAAGCTAGAGAAAAGTTTCTGGTGTCTGAATGAAAGAATCGTCATCATCAAAGTTGTCCATCCCTGGCCTAAACCCAATCCTTGTGACTTCCAGCATGTTTGAGAGCAAGTCTCAAGCAGCAGATAGTGAAAGACAGACACGCTAAGCAGCTGTGTCAAAATTGATGTTGACTTAAAACTGGATAGCCAGATTAAGGCAGTGGTTAAATCCATCTTTTTTCAATTAAGACAGCTTGCCAAAATAAAACCCATATGCTCCAGAGGCAGCATTGTGAGGCTGTCATCCATGCCTTTGTCACCACCCGGCTGGATTACTGTAACGCACTTTATGTTGGGGTTAGTGGATCTTCCGTGGCTCGCCTCCAGCTTGTACAGAACGCCGCTGCGCGTCTTTTAACTGGCACACGGAAGCACGAGCACATTTCCCCCATTTTAGCATCACTCCACTGGCTGCCCGTGCATTTTAGAATTAATTTTAAAGTTCTTTTATTTGCTTTTAAAGCCCTAAACGGCCTCGCCCCCCCCCCCTACCTCTCTGAGCTGCTGCACGTTCAGGTTCAGGTCAGCTGACCAGCTGCTCCTGGCAGTACCTAAAACCAGGCGTAAACTCAGAGGGGATCGCGCCTTCTCTGCAGTGGCTCCTAAACTATGGAACGGCCTACCGCTGCAGATTAGGCAGGCCTCCTCACTGTCCCACTTTAAAGGCCTCCTCAAAACGCACCATTTCTCCTTGGCCTTGGCTGCCATGTAGGATGCTGATTTTATGACCCATGAGTTGCTTTTATGTTTTTATGTTTTTATGCATTCTATTGTTTTATACTTTTTATTTTGTTTTTGTTTTTTACGCATTTGATTGATTTTGCTTTTATATATTTTACGTAACGTCTTTTATTATGTTTATTCATTTTATCTGATTTTATTGGGGGGCTTTAGCTCAGGAGGTAGAGCGGGTCGGCCAATGACGCAAGGGTTGGTGGTTCGATCCCCGCTCCCTCGTTGTGTCCTTGGGCAAGACACTTAACCTTCCTTGCTCCCGATGGTGTGGAGGCACCCTGCGTGGTAGCCTGCTGCCATTGGTGTATGAATGGGTGAATGTAGACTATCTACTGATTGAAAAGCGCTATATAAATGCAGGCCATTTACCATATTGATTTATTGTTTTTAGCTGATTGCTCTTCAGTACCCTGTACAGCACTTTGGTCCTCCTCTGGTTGTTTTAAAGCGCTTTATAAATAAAGTTGGATTGGATTGGACGGTGTGAGAGGAGTTTGTGCACTGTGCTCTTCTTGACATCCACACGACATCAGCGTAAACCTGCGGGTGTAGTAGGGAGGACGGCACTTCCTCTTTCTATATTTATCCTCTCATGCTTTGTCACTCTTTCGCTTCATTTGCGTAGCACCCTCCCTGTCTGCACCCGTGTTGTTGATGTGGAGCTATCCAGTAGGGATGGGCATCGAATTTCGAATTTTCGAATAATCGTTGTTATTATCAAGGTCGACTTTTATTATTGAAAGTCGAAATTCGTTTATTGAATTTTTTTTTTTTTTTTTTTGTGTGAGTGAAATGTTACATTGTCTCCCCTGATTCTAAGTATAGTCGAATCGCTTGGTTTGATCAAGTACAATTTTTTTTATAAGCAACCTCTCCCTCTTCATGGGATTTCATCCGCCATTCATTTTTCCATAAACCTTGCTTAAAATGCTTATAAAAATTGTTTTACTTGCTCAAACCAAGCGATTCGACTATACTTAGAATCAGGGGAGACAATGCAACATTTCACTCACATTTTTTACATTTTTTTTTTTTTTTACATTTTTTTTTTTCTTTTCGAATTTCGATTAAAAGTCGACTTGGCCAGCGAATTTCGAATAGTGTTTTTGCTAGAAATGCCCATCCCTACTATCCAGAGGCATCTTGTGTGTGACTCTGACAGACATGCTGTATTACTGTATCTGTTTCACTGCAGTCTGTCTGTTCACTGCTGCTGCTGCCTGCTGTCTCTATGTATCGCTGTCGTCATGTTACCAGATCATTTTTGCCTTTGTGGTCATGACTCAAACCCCTTTTCTTTTCACATGTAAGACTCCCAGGAAATACTATTAATGTATCAAGATTTTTATTGTCACTCCGTAGTACAAGTATCACGTGTGAAATTCTTGTGCTGTAGACTCCGTTCCAACATAGTGCAAAATAACAGGGCATATAGGTGCAGGAAAACAAGAGAAACAACAAGCAATAAGGCAGTAAAGCAATAAAAACAAGCCAGAAACAGTGACATTCACTGCACATAGGTGCAAATAGCATAGACATAATTTAAACATAATTAAACATTCTGTTTGCACAGGTGCAAATAACATAGACATAATTAAACATAATGGTAGCAGCTGCAGTACAGCTACTACATGAGGTGAGATGAGATGAGATTAACTTTATTGTCCCCGAGGGGAAATTAGTTTCAGGCACAAAAGTTGGTACAACTGCTTAACATATAATGTCAGTAACACAGATACACAAACAACAACAATGGACAATACACAGAGTTTGGTTCCAACAGCACAGAGAAACAAACTCCTGTCCCCAGAGGCGTGTGGGGGGAACTAAAGTTTAATTTATACTTATTAGAAAGTGTCGCTCAGCACATGGTCGCAGACGAAAAAGAAAGTGTCGCTCATGGTGTTGCATTTATACTTCAGAGGACGTTTGCCTCGGTTCAACGGTCACGTGACACTCGAACACTATAAGCAGCTGCAGAGGGAACGAAATGCACAGTGAAACCACCTCGGAGGCAAGATGTAACGTACTTGGCTGCAGCCGCATATAAACGACACACAACCACACAACTCACCTCCTCTCTCTCTGGGAAGTTGGTCACGATGTTCTTTGTGATTTTCACGAAGTCATACATCAAGGACAGGCTGATAAAAATAGCGGGGACATGTTCATTCATTTCAATCGAGCGAAAACTAGCGGGTGGACCCCAACCAAAACAAGGAAGTCAAGCACGTGCCGTCTATATAGCCAATCAGACTTGCGCGATACTATGACGTAGTCAGCGACACTAGACATTTCACCAGGTAGCAGACACTGCTCGCCCACACTTGAAAGTGTCGACTCAAGTCCTCATTTCTGTCGACGACCGTTTCAAAAGTGTCGGCAGACGAAGTATAAATTGGGCTTAAAGGAACACTCCGCCCATTTTCAACCAGCTTTTTATCATTAGAACATCAGTAGTATATCAGAAAACTGTAAACGGTTTTGAAGTCTGTCATTTAATTTGACAGTTATTGAGTGTTAAAGTGTGGACCAGTGACATCACTGGTCCACACTAACTCAAATGAATAACTCATTAACTCTAATCAACTCTCAATAACTGTCAAACTATTCATCATTCATCTAGTGTGACAGTTATTGAGAGTTGATTTGAGTTAATGAGTTATTCATTTGAGTTAGTGTGGACCAGTGATGTCACTGGTCCACACTTTAACACTCAATAACTGTCAAATTAAATGACAGACTTCAAAACCGTTTACAGTTTTCTGATATACTACACTGTAAATTTTGATAAGTTAACGTTACTTAAAAAAAGTAAGGTAACCGATTGCCTCAAAATTTCCAAGTAAAGTAGATCAATAATTCTAAGTTTATAAAACTGAAAGGAACTGAGTATCGTTAACTCATTAATTAGGGTCAATATAAAATGTTAAGTAACCCATACTCATTAAAAAAAAGTTTAGTGAACTCAAAATCATTAGTAAGTAGTAAATCATTAGTAACGTTTACGCAAATTATTAATTAGAATGCCTATAAAATGTTAAGTAACCCATACTCATTAAAAAAGTTAACCTAAAATGTTAAGTAACCCATACTCATTAAAAAAAGTTAACCTTACAGTAAACTGGAGTATAGTTAACTCAAAATCATTAGTAAGTAGTAAATAATTAGTAACGTTTACGCAAATTATTAATTAGAATGCCTATAAAATGTTAAGTAACCCATACTCATTAAAAAAGTTAACCTAAAAATGTTAAGTAACCCATACTCATAAAAAAAGGTTAACCTTACAGTAAACTGGAGTATAGTTAACTCAAAATCATGCATTACGTTTGCTGAGTTATGAACACTCCAGCAATTTTCAACCAGCTTTGTATCATTACAACATCAGTAGTTTGTCAGAAAACTGTAAACAGTTTTGCAGGCATTCATTTAGTTTGACATTTATTGAGAGTTGATTTGAGTTAAGTTGTGGACCAGTGATTTCATTCATTTTTGCATGAATGACATTACTGGTCCACAACTTACGGTAACTCAAATCAACTCTCAATAAATGTCAAACTAAATGAATGCCTGCAAAACTGTTTACAGTTTTCTGACAAACTACTGATGTTGTAATGATACAAAGCTGGTTGAAAATTGCTGGAGTGTTTACGTAAGCAGTACTCATAAAAAAGGTTATCCTTACATGCCTAAGCATTCACATCACTAGAATACGAGGAAACAGATTGCATTGACATTGTCAACTAAGCTGAAAAGCGTAAGTGCTTGAGTTAAAAGAAAGACAACAGTTTGAAGGGAAAACTGAACAAGTTTATTTGTTCTTTTAAACAAGTGTCTGTGGTACTCTTTTCAGGCAGTCATTTCAGTCTTTAAACATGTAAATCAAAATGCATTTTGTTGTCAAAGACAGTATTGAAATACACAGGGTTTAAATGAGGGCTTCAATGAGGGCTTGACATGCATACAATTTCACCATGAGCAATCTCCCTGCCTTCCTTCTTAAAAGGAATACAATTCTCCTGTGGGAATCAAAATTAAAGAGAAAAAAAAATCTTCTAAATCTATTTTGAGCTATACTGTCTAGAGATGAAGCGATAACCGGTTTAATGATAAACCGCATGAAAAATTCCTGACAATTACCATACCGTTTAAAATTTCAATTATCATTAAAACCATGTTACTGTGATTACAGCACTTTAGTTTTCAATATAAAACGTAGTAAAATTATTTCAGTGAGTATTTTTTTTCTTCTAATCAGCACATTTGAACAATACAGTGATAATACTGATAACCCGATAATTTGTCACTATAATTGTGATATGAAAGGGTCATAACGTTTCATCTCTAGACTGATAAGACACAATACCAGGTACCAAACTGATCAGACAAAGAACAGCTGACATTCACAGATGCAAACCACTAACGTGACATTTTGTTGATGCCTATTTCAATAATGATGAACATACACAATTGTGTAACAGTTAAAAGAAAAAAATTATTGAAGTTATCAAATGATAGTACAAAAGATCAGAATGGTCAGTCTTAATATGTAAACAATTTAAATGAAAATGCACTTTGTTGGGATGTAGACTATTTCAAGAATGATGACCATATGGCATATACTAGTTTTTTTTGTAACAATATTGTGTAAAGGGGCTGACACACCAAGCTGATGGTGGGCTGTCGCGTTGGTGAGCATCTGTAGCCTTAGTTTTTGCTGTGTGTCCCGCACGGTTGGCACTAGTCAGCGGCTTTTCCGGCTGATTCAGAATGCGTTGGTGAGAGAAATCTCTGATTGTCAGCTTGTGACTGACTGCCACTGTAATGCCATGGTAACATATTTCCAATATAACGGTATTTTAGGCCGAAATTGTCTCACTTGGTGAGAGCGCATGCGAAGCACAGCCACGCAAATAGCCTACCATTTCTTCAGTAATTTATATAATTGCAGACAGCAAACACATCTGCTGTACAAACGTAGTAATTGCTACTCAGGGTTCCTACACATCTTTCACCACAGTAGCCTACTGTGCTTACAGTGTTTCTATATTAACTCAGTCCCATAGCAACTGCAATAGTGTTTTCCCCGGAGCATGTAATATACAATTATTGGGTTAACACTAGATATAGACATAGCCGCGACACGCAACTATAAAGGACTTTCCTTTATAGTTTCGCTCCTGCTGTAATCAGGGAATCCGGCACAATCGCCGCCCGGTATTCATTCTACACAAGTGGAAAGCACACTAGACTTGTGTAGAATGGTTTTGATCTTGTAAATCCGACCGTATGTCATATTGCTGTCTCGCTAGCAGAAGCTGGCTAGGTAGTCAAAATGGCTGCTACTGTATCTGCCAGTCAGGGGAGACAAAGAAACCTCATATTCATAAACTATGGACAATTTCAGAACAAATAGACCGCGGATGGAGAGACAACACCCGTGGCAACAAGGTGTATTCTTTTTATTTCAGATTGGTGCAAGTTATGAAGATTTCCGGCGGCGAGTGTGCAGGATTCCCTGATTACAGGGGGGGCGAATGCAACTATGAAGGAAAGTCCTATATAAACGGCTATATCAACACCCAGCTTGCTGGCCTACTAGCAAGGAGTTATTTCACACAAGCACAGAATGTATGTACAAATTGACCATCGGCTGTCATCTTTGCAGTGTTTTAAAGTGAAACATTTTAAGTTGCGCCGATACAGGTATGATGCAACAGTTTGCCTTTGTTTCTGCTATTCCTTTGACAATGGGTTGTGTGTTCCAACCTTAACAGTTTGACAAATCAAATAAATAAAAAAACAAAAAAAACATATTGCTCCCTGCAATTTCTTAATCTTGACATGAACTAACAATTTCTCCGAAATCATCACACTGATGAAAAATGCTGAGCATACCACTAATGTGCTCAATGTATCTAATGACTATGGTGTGACACAAACTATTGGTAAACTCGGTCAATTGAGCTACATGACCAAAGGGGGGGTGGGCTACTTCTCCAATCCAAGTAAATACATTGGCAAATTACATTGGAGATAGAAGGGTAAAGGTCTCAGCGTGACCCAACGTGTGTCACATCCCATTCACATTGTGAAGACATTCACTCACTGCATCAGAAGAGTTTTGAGTGATTGGATTTTTGGTTTGAGGGATTTCTCATCAATTGAGAGAAGCACTCTTTGAATAAAATCAAAGGTGTTCTTCAGTTGTTTAGGGTACTGCAAATCCAGGGCGTACATCAGTCCAAAGAGTAGGCACATGGCATGTGGAAGATTTTCAAGCTCATCCATCACTATTGTCCCTTCCAAAATGATTGCAGTACCTCTAGCCTCTAGGTACAGCGAGTGAGGAGTAGGCGGAGTTTCTTCAGCAATCACTGTCAGGATCCCAATGGAGGTGTGGCTCATGTCCTCGGGAGGGTCATCACGGTCCTACAACAATAGCAGCATTACAACCACAATTACATATCAAATGTCACCTTGCATTTATGTGGTAGAAAGCGCAAGACGACACAGGGTCCAAATATCAAATCTGATAAACACATATTTTGCATAACACTGCGTGTGTGTGTGTGTGTGTGTGTGTGTGTGTGTGTGTGTGTGTGTGTGTGTGTGTCTGTGTGTGTGTGTCTGTGTGTGTGTGTGTGTCTGTGTGTTTGTGTGTTAGGGCTGTCAAAGAATATTCTATATTCTAATATATATTCTAATATAAAAAGTAAAATAATATTTGAATATGAAAATTAATATTTGAATTTATTATTATTATTATATATATATTCTTTTATAACATTTAACCAAGGTAAAAAACCTGGCCAAGAGGGCAACATCAAAACATACATCGTTGGCCTGGTTATTTAAAAACATTACAAAAGTGTCGGCTACTGTATTAGTACTGACTGAATAAATCTGGGGGGGAAACAGTTTATGTTGAAAAAAGAAAGTTCAAATAAATATACCAAGTAGATATAAGCTCTCTTGTATTGGTTTGCCTTGCCATGCATGCAAAATAAATAAATAAATAAATCAGAATATATTCAAACGGATATGTTTTGTTTATAGGGAATATTCGAATATGATTTTGTGGCAATTTTGACAGCCTAGTGTGCGTGTGTGAGAGATACCATCCATAAGTAACACAATAACAGAATGTATGACTGTTCTGGCCATGGGTTTCATACACTTTCTGTAATTAAACATCTAAAAGCAAAAATCTTATCAGATGAGGGACCCTGGAAGAAAATCTTATCAAATAGGGATTTGTCGTCTAATTTGTGTCAGTTTAGGGTCCTTGATGTGGAAAAGTTGGAGAACCACTGCTATAGCCTATAGGCACCTGTGTGGAGTAATTAGGTGGCAAAAAACAAACCGAATAATAAATAGTGATTTGATTGCTGCAACCAATCACCCACAATAAAGAAATCGGCTCGCACAGGGCTCCAGTTTGACTTATTCACTGCCAAAGTCAAGTCAAAGTGACATTTCGAGCACCACTGCTCTTCAGACTGAAGTGACAAAGCATGATGCCATCTTAAAGGATAATTTCTTTTTTTTTTCAACTGGGAGCCTATTTTCCACACTATATGTGTCTAAGGGACTCATTGTAACATAATTTTTTCAAATTGTTTGAGTACTCACCGAGATACAATTGTTTACAGCTCGTCAAACAACTACCAGTGTAACCCAGTCGGGCAATTGCGCACCGTCATTCCATGTTCAGTAAAACTGCTTGTTTTTCCGCTGGGAGACTCAAACTGTCATTATAGTGTCTGGCAACATGGAACGACTCTATACATGAATATTATTCTCTGGGGTTTACTGTCGGACAGAGAAAATGGGTGTGAACAGGCGAGGAGAGAGAGAGAGAGGAGCAGAATTGTCTCCAGCACAGCGCTGTTAGAGAGAGGGAAAATCCTCTGTGTTGACAGCACGAGCTTCCCTGTATTGCTGGTTGCCCCTCTGCCTTGCCTGTTCATACGCCAATTTTCTCAGTAAACCCCGGAGAATAATATTCATGTATAGAGTCGTTTCCATGTTGCCAGAGACTATAATGACAGTGTGAGTCTCCCAGCGGCAAAACAAGCAGCTTTAGCTAACGTGGAATGACGGTGCGCAATTGCCCGACTGGGTTACACTGGTAGTTGTTTGACGATATTGCTTGAGCTGTAAACAAGGCCAACTTGGTGGAGAGTACTCAACCAATTTGAACAAATCATGTCACGCTGAGTCCCTTAGACACATACAGTGTGGAAAATAGATTGAAACAAAAACCAGGTCGAAAAAATATATATATCCTTTAAATAGACACATGATACTGTGATGTGCTTTGTCCGTTTGTCTGAGCAGTGGCGCTCGAAACGTCACTTTGACTTTAGTGCAATAAATAAGTGAAACTGGAGCCCTGCAGTGTACAAGCTGTTTTGTAAACCTGTATTTCATATTTGTTCAAAAAGGGCCCACTGACAGTCGCAGCTCCTGATGTCACCCCATGCAAAACCCAAATGCTTTCAATAATGAAAAAGGATAGACGGGCAAAGTGACCGCCTACTTCCTGTTTCAGCACTGTGCCAGAGATTTTTATCCACCATTCATTTTCCCATAAACATTTCGTAAAATGCTTATAAAAAATAGTTTCACTTCGTCAAACCAAATGGACCAGCTATATTTAGAATCGGTAGAGACCATAGAACATTTCACTCGGAGCAAAACTTTAAAAAACTACATTGAAAAAATATTTTCTTTAAATCCGCAATTTATTTTATGTTTTAGTCCGAGTGAAATGTTATGTGGTCTCTCCTGTTTCTAAATATATCTGAACCATTTGGTTTGAACGAGTAAAACTATTTTTATAAGCATTTTTACGAAATGTCTATGGAAAAATAAATGGCAGATGAAAATCTCTGGTACAGTGCTGAAGCAGGAAGTAGGCGGTCACTTTGCCTCTCTATACCCACCCAAACAGTTATCTGTACACCTTCACCCGTCTGTTTGAAAGTAGAGGGGTTCCACTAATATCTACTATGACCAAATAAAGTGTAAAACATTGTTAAACACAACCATATTCTGAACTATATGCTTGTCAAGGTTGTACTATTTTAATGCCGGCATTGCTTCCCTACTGTGTTTACAGCCATAGTACAGAATTCACTAGAGGAGGGCATACATTTATCATATACCACAAGTCTATCAGTCTCTTGGGCAATGAGCCTGCTCTGTAAAGATAGCAGGCTGTTGTCACCAGCCACCAAGGCCCTTGCCTGTAGCTACCGCTGCCGCAACCCATTTACCATCACAGCTGGAGTTGAAGGCGAATTCATGACCTGCCCTCCTCTGCCTCTGATTGGCTAGACTCATTCCTTTCATCTGTTGAATTGGTCAGGTTATCGCCACAGGATGAAGTAGGATTCACAACACACGATATATTTGGATATTGCATGTGCACCATTTAATTCACAGGCATCAATGGGTTTTTGCAATGACAATGCAAATCGTGCCAGTGTACTTTGATGTCAAAATGTGTGCCTGCTATGAAAAATAAATGCAGGTTGGCAGGTCTGCAGTATACTTATCAACCTCCTGTGGCAGTATAGTAAACACATTGCCCAAGAGCATCAACGACAAAGAAGTGCTGATGTTGACCAGGGAAGGTTCAGCACATTGTTGTGTTTAACTACAGGTTGCACTTTATTTGGTCATTGGTGATATTAGTGGAACCACTCTACTTTCAAGCAGATAAGTGAAGGTGTACAGATGACTGCTTATGTAAGTGAAATTCATTGTATATATATTTTTGTCCTTGAAGGCATTTGGGTTTCACATGGGCCGACTATAGGGAGCTGTGAAGGGAGCCTTTAGAAGGGTCCTGGATCAGGGATAGATGATCAGTGCATCAAAATAAGTACAGCAGCACTGATTCAGGCAGAGTGGAAGAAAAGTATGCCGATTTATTTTGCACATAATCTTACACATATCCGAAAACTGTAAACTTTTGCAAGCATTAATATAGTTTGACAGTTATCACGAGTTGATTTGAGTTAAGTTATGGACCAGTGGTTTCATTCACGCACAATTGACATCACTGGTCCACAACTTAACTCAAATCATCTCTCTCTGTAACATTCAAACTAAATTAATGCCTGCAAAACTGTTAACAGTTTTCGGATATGTGTGAGATTATGTGCAAAATAATAAATCTGCATTGAAAATTGAAAATACACTGTATCATGTGGGGTGGAATTAAATAATGAGGACTAAAGACTACTTACAAAGCATGTCTTGAAGAAGTCTGTGTTCTCATCTCCAAGGAAGACAGGAAGGCCACGGAGGACTGCTGTTCGCTTCCCAGTAACATCTGCAGTCTGACAAAAATATTTCAAACACACCTAAGTGGTCAAAGACAATCAATTACTAGCTTTGCAGCACAATGCAGTTGCACTATTTTGTTCCTTGCATAATATGAAGTAATGAATTACTTTGTGTATGAGAAACTTACCCCTGGTGGAACTTGTTGCAGATACTCCTGAAGTTTTGTGCCGGCATTTCCCCCCTTGGACTTGAAAATCTCAAAGAAGCGAGGAGTGTATTTGTCAAGTTCTTTGAAGAACTCTATCTTCAGGCTTTTGTGTGATAAGCGAGCGAACTCCACCAGAAGCTAAAGGATAGGTAAAGAAAGAACAAAAAAAGACAAAGTCTTATTGGCCTGAAAATGTGTGTTGCACTGGCCTCCAGATTGAACATAGGTTAGCCTACGGCAATTGCAGTATCCAATTAGTTCTGAGTGCCAGGTGACGTACTGTGAGGTGCTTTACAAAGAATCTCCCTTTTTTGTGTCTAAACGGCAGGATGTAAGACAGGTGCAAGCAAAACATTAATGAGGGCCCCAGCACTGGAACACCTAAAGGGATTGGAAGTTGGAAACACTAATAACTAACAAACATTAATGTTCTGCTGGCACCTGTGTTACTTCCTGCCTTTCAGACACAAAATGACTGCTGTGAAAAAGGTCAATAGTAGGTAACTTCACTGGGCACAAGGTTGAGCCAATCAGATACAGCAATGGTAGGAATGTGTATTCAATATTTGGAGGCCAGTGCAACATTTGTTTTCTGCCCAGTGTGATTTGGTGTTTTGTTACAGTTTGATTAGATTGATTATATTTTGGACTGGGATTTACAATGATCTGTACATTTACCATACATTCAATTCATAACATTTTATAGATAACCAAGCATAAATAATGACATTATAGAAAAAAAAAAAAAAGTTAAGAATTTTCGATTACCTGATTCTCCGTGAAGAGTGCTGGCCACCTTTCTAGTGTGTCTTTCACTGGAGGCACCATGGTCACCAACTCCTGTCTTCTCAAGGCAAACGTCCAGTCCATGTTCTTGGATATCAGAACAGAAGTTGGGCGACGTTTCTTCATTTCCTCTACGATCTCCTTTCGTTTGGACTCCAAACTGTCCTCATCTTGACCACCAGGAAATGGCGGTAGAAAATTTATTTCTGACCTTTTGGGTCTTTTGACACGTCTCTGAGGTGCTTGGTCCTCCCTGCGAGGTCCTGGACCGGGTCCTCTTGTTGTCCCTCGATTTACGGCCACATCTGGCATCCCAGCTCGAGTCATTTTACGGCGGAAGTTGGCCATTTTATACTTGAGCCTATTTTTCCAGCCACGAAATCCATCAGGGGAGCCTGGTTCACTGAGGCATGGGTGTTTTTGAATCAGTGCAGCTGCAACAGCAGTGAAGTCTTCATCTTTGGGATATGCTTTGAAGCGGTAGATTGTCTCGGCAAGTTTTTCCAGTATCGTGTGCCTTATCTCCCAGGCCAAGGAGAGGTTTAGATATTTCTGATGTCTCACGTAGTCGAGATGTGCCTGGCATAATCTGTACTCGATGTCCACAGAAAAGTTTGGGATTTCAAAGGGGTCCGGCCATGGACACCGAATATGAGATAGAGAGGATGATGACGCTAACCGACTACTCAGAGATGGCCGACTTTCAGGGGAGGAAAAAGAGATGCTCTCTGTGCCAGCTGTGCTTGTTGAAGGTGTTGGGTCAGAAGGGCTTGCTGGAGGTCTTGGGTTGGATGTGCTTGCTGAAGGTCTGGGGTCAGATGTGCTTGTTGAAGGTGTTGGGTCAGATCTGCTTGTTGAAGGTGTTGGCCCCTGGGCAATTATCTTTAGGGTGGGTTTGTCAAGCGGCATGTCAGCAATGTCGTCAAGGTTACAGAGAGCATTGTTATATGCGGGATCCTCAAACTGAAGGGAGAACTTGTACTGAAGACTCAGCTTCTCCTCAAGCTGTTTGATAAGTGAGTCAAGTGTCTGTGGTCTCCCATGGAGTGTAATTCTCCTGATGTCACCTTCATGTACAATGATCCTTAGTGTGGTCCTCTCCGTGCTTTGTAGTGGGTCTACAAAGGTTTAAAAAGAAGTTATGTTACTTCATAGCACTTGACATCCAAATCTTCAGCATTCAATCAGCACAAAATATAATGTTTAAGGGTAACACATGTTCTGCCCCTAATTCTGTAGGCTGCCAGAGGAAACGGGTCATTCAGATCAGAGAGCATGTTGACTGACAGTGATGACGCATCACTGATGTCACTGATCATAAGCTCATAAGAACGCAGATGCTCATTATACCATGATGTCAGATGTTTGCACACAAACAAAACATCGCTGTTAATGACAAGGATTTTGTGAATTTGACTAAAATCAGGGAGACATGAACAAGTCCCAACAGACACAATCATATCTGGACTGTATTTGATGCTATCGATGCTCACGGAAGATGCGACAAGGACAGTGTTCTGAGCAGCATTCCTCTGTTTCAGAAAATTCTGAATATTCTCAGGGAAAGATGAAACCAAAGTAACTGTAACCCTGTCCATTTCGATGGATGGCTTGAAAAATGATGAGGAGTCTACATGGTAAGCCATCATTTTTTGATGCCGGACAGCCAGACTTTGTGGGACATTTTTGAAGTTTTTTGTGTTGCGAATTGTTTGTTTGAAGAATTTATGCTTTCCTTCAAACCGCATTGTCCACATATCTCTGAGTGGCCCATACACCCTGATCAGCTGCGGATAATGTTCAATGAAGTGGTGCTTGGGGCGCAATGTGAAATGTGGAAATACTGTTAAAAGTAAACCTCTGTGGTCTGAGATCTTGGCTTCAAGAAAATCAAGAGAATCTTCAGTGAATCTAAATGACACTGACAGTTCCAGGATGTCCTTCAAAAGCATTAAAATTCCCCATGTGTGATCATTCTCGGGGACATCAAAACCAATTATGAGTGGGAGAAGTCTTAGCAGTGCCCAGTTTTCATGGGCGTTACCGCCAATGGTATTTCTAGAGGCAAATGTGGCTGGGATGGTCTGAGGCTTATCAGTTTTGTCTGTGAATTTGTAGGGAAAATGTTTGATGGCTTTGTTCAAGGAATCAAGGGAGATGTACTTCTTGGAGATAAAATCTTTAATGCACAAGGCCATCTCAACGGGGATGATACCCTCCAGGAGGTCGTGCATTATGTCAGGTGGAAACCCAGTAACAGTGTGGAAATGTTCCAAAGTGTCTCTTAAAACACAAGGAGCTTTCACACCGTACTCTTTCACCAAACTTGGATCCTGTAAAACTTCCGAAACTTGCCTGTCATGAGTCTGGCGGTTTCTGCTCTCAAATGCTCCTGACCGGACTTCTTTCTTCTGAATGTCACTCTTCTGTGCCATGCAATGTCGACATGGGTGCTGCACCGTGAAGCACTCCTGGAACCCAGCCAAAGAATGAGCACCTAGGTTATCAGCTGACACATAGAGCACAGTTCCTTTCACACACTCGCCTAGCTGCTCAACATAGACACCGTGTTTTTCAAGAGTTACCAGGTCTTGAAGAAGTGGGCGAAGGACAGCTGCATAGCCATACTGTTTGATTGCACTTGATTTGCATAAAATTACTAGCTGAATAGAGTGAAGTGTGGAGCGATGTTTTGAGGGAAGATTGGCAAGCACCCAATAAACACCGGTCAGTTTGTGCTTCTTCCTTGAAGTCCCCAGAGGATTTGCCAGTTCATATTCATCGATCCCCAAGCCAATCAAAATCTTGAAGGTGTCGGTCTTTAAAAAAGCATTCTCACGATAGTGAGTTCCATCTCTGTAAGAGTTGAACCCATCAACGCTGTCATCATCATGAGTGAGAATTTTATCTAGAACATCAGCTCTGTTTAACAGTTTTTGTAACATTCCCAGAATTGGCACATAAGTGAGTGATTGCGATTCATTGTCAAGCTTGTATTCAACTGGCATTGGTATTGGAAATTCCTTCTGAAAATATGATGCTCTTCTACAGGCTGTAGAGAGTGGCTTGCCAGCATCAGTCATTTTCAAGAAAAGGTTATTCTCTTTGACAGCATTCACAATCTCGCTCACAACTGAATCATTGTCACTGACACCATGCTGATTGAGAATTTGCTGAATGGCATTACACAAAAGGGGCTCTGAGAGAAGAACAATTTGATTCAGTTGCCGTATTAGCTCCTGTACTGCCATGTCAGATATATGCAAGATTGCCTGCAGCTTAAGAAAGAGTGAGGCTAAATTATGCTCCAGTTGATGCTGTAAATGATCCAAATTTTCAGTATGAGCATCTTGCCCTTCCTCATTTTCCTCTTGGAAAAAATCTGTGGGATCATCTTGAGCCTCATCTTGGTGTACATCTTGTGGCACATCTAGATTTTCATTACGAGGTGCAATGTGCACGGCAATGTCAGGCTTCAAATGGTTCTGACTGTGAAGCCCATGCTCTTTAGATTTATGAGCATTAAATGTTGAGTAGACATTGCTCTCAAAAGCACAGTTTTCATATGGACACTTCACCGTTTCCTGTTTTTTAAGATGTCGGCGCAAATGGGAGAAAAAGATGAGTTCTGTGCAGGGTTCTTCAAAATTGCAAAGAGGACAATGAAATATTGTAGGGATTTCTTCCGCTCCACTTATCTGCCTGTCATGGGCTTCATGTGGGTGGTTTCTTGATAAATGCACTTTGAGGGCATTAAATGACTTGAATGAACACAGGCAATCTGTGTGGAGGCATGGAATTGGAGTAGTTCTGGCATAGCTTCCATGTTTGATGCGGTAGTGCTTGAATAGTTGAGCCCTCTTTTCAGAAGAGAACAAGCAGTACTTACACTTCCAATCCATAGGTGTCTGTTTTCAAAGCTCTAACCCTACAAAACAAACAACAAAAGCAATCAGTTAAACAGTAATTAACTCAGTCAAGATGCTTGTGTAAAGCTAGAATCTATCCATCAGTTTGATGGAACAGAGTCACTACAGTCTACTACAAGATAGGGCTGCTGGATGATGATTTGGTATTATTGTGACTAGTGCAGTGCCCGTTCCCCCATGCACCACCCCGTGGGCGCTCCCCCACACACACACACTGCGCTCTGTCAGGTCCCCCTAAGCGCAAGTTTGAAGTTGATCCAACAAACGGTTCTCGAGATATGCGAAGAAAATACCTACAGACAGTCCTGGAATAAGTCCAAATTGCATGAAATGCGGCACCGCACCCCATTGGGGTCCGAGCAGCGCACTTACCAAGTTTGAAGTCAATCGGACAAATGTTTCTGGAGATAAATCGCTTTTTGTGTTGCCAGTAGGTGGCGCTATGCCAAATTGCACGGAATTCAGCTCCCTGCACTCCCTGTAGTCCCCCTAAGCGCACTCCCCAAAGTTGAAGTCGATCGGACGAACGGTTATTGAGATAAACATAATTTTTGATGTTGCCAGTAGGTGGCGCTATGCCGAATTGCACGGAAACACGGCACTGCAGTGCACAATAGGGCACACTCCCAAAGTTTGAAGTCGATCCGACCAACCCATCCTGCAGCTCGCATTCGCAGCTCGGCCGCTCCGTGGCCTTGCCTTGCCGCAACTCGGCTGCTGTGATGTCTGATGATGTCCGATTTATGACATCACTGATGATGTCATCAGGATTTATGATATCACTGATGATGTCATCAGGATTTATGATATCACTGATGATGTCACAGTGGGATTTATGACATCACTGATGATGTCACAGTGGGATGGATTTATGACATCACAGATGATGTCACAGTGGGATTTATGACATCACAGCGGGACAAGCACAGTGGGACAGAGAAACAAACAGAGCACCAGCTCCCATTTATATACTGATGATGATGATGATGGTTAAGAAAATCAATTCTCCGATTTTTTATCAATTTTTATTTTAATCCTTTGATATCGATTCATACGTCACACATTTTTTTGTGGTCTCCGGTTAAATATTTGGGAGCAGCTGCCAGTGTGCGGACTAGGGCTGAACGATTAATCAAATTTAAATCGAAACCGAGATTTGAAAGAACACAATTAGATTAATCGCAAAGGCTTCGATTTGACGATTTAACATTCTACATGTGACATGCCTGCATGTAGGTACACGTGACGTGACGTCGTTACGCAGCAGCAGCACGCCGTAGACGTGACGTATGTTTATGCTGCAGCACGCAGTACTATCAAACGTGCCTGGATGGATGGAGGAGGAGAAAGCATTAGCTGCAGTCTGCAGAATAGCTAGCTAGTAGCTAGCGAGCCGATTAGCAAACTTTACAAAAGTTGACACATTATTCACTCTGACTTGATTTTTAATAGATTATCTACAATGGAAGGGCAGCTATCTAACAAGACTCTGAAATGTAATGTAACAAGAACAAGAAGCGGCCGCCGGATGATTTAGCACCAAAGAAAGGCTGGAACTACTTTGGATTTAGAGCATTGTTTAGTGACCAAAAGACAGTGTTATGCAAGCGCGGTGCCGACAACGCTTCAAACGTCATAAAAGCTATGGAAATCAACAGATGGACCAGACTCCAGTGCTTCACCACAGACTACACCTCACCATCGGTACGTTATTTAGCCTAGCAGCTAGGGCTAGGAACGTAGCAAGTTAACTTTACTAACGCTAGCTCTCTCCCTAAGGAGATAGCTCATTTAGCTAGTAAAGTTAGCTTGCTAGCCCTAACTGGCTAGCTCACGTTACATGTTCTGGTTATCTTTCTTCTTCTTCCCCTCTCACTTAACATTCTCAGTCTGACTCTGCCTGAATGCAGTAGGCTACTTGTATTGTAACGTTAGCTTGGTAAGCCTACAGTAATGTCTAAATGCCCCTCTTCACCTCCCCCAATATATTATATAGCCAATATATTGTCAGTCTGGGAAATGGAATGATTCTGTAGTAGCTAATGTCCTCTCTCCCAGCGTTCTGCTCTCTCCCTCCCCAATCCCCATCTCTCCTTCCTACTTTCTCTCCCTCCTACATCATTATTAGTATAATTAGTTCCAATCTTAAAAATGCAATACAGCTATGTACCGTACTGTAGTACTTATAGAATAATTTGGTTAATTATTTTGTTTTTCAGAAAAGTTGCGAACAAGCTACATAAGTGGAGAGAATGTCCCACAAATCAAGGCCCGGGTGAAGACAGAGATGGAACAAGTGCAGGTAGCACTAAAGGTAACCTGCATTAATTCTCTCCTCTCTCCTCATCCTCCCTCTCTCCCCTTCCTTTCCTTGCAAAATAGGGCTTCACTGAAACACTGCTTGTGTATATAGCCTGCCCTGTGCCCCGTCATTGATGTGTGAATGAATGTGTGTGCTGTGAATTGCATTAATGTGAAACTTAACAGTTGTGTCTGTGTTTTGCAGGAGAAGAGGGCTGCCATCACCCTCAGATGCTGCTGCTGTGCCTCAAAGTGCAGCACAGGAAGGAGCCGGGCCATCGGCTGCAAAAAAGGCCAAGCGATCCTTGGGCAGTTACTTCAAGAGCTGTGGCGATGCTGGTGCTTTTTGTTTTGTTTTTATTGTTAAAGACTTAAGACTTGAGTTGTGTCTCAGACTGAGACACAGAGAGAATTGCAGCTGTTGTTTAAAAGCAAATAAATGTTGCTGGAAAAAATTCTTATCCAAGTTCTCATCCTTGCATTATAATATAGAGCAGTTTGTTGATTGTGATGTTTGAATGTGGTAGGCAAATGCTTCATTGTGTTTTACATTTATTACAGTTAATATTGCACTGAAACTTGAATTTTAAAAAAATCGAAATTAAATCGAAATCGCAATATCGGTCAGAAAAATCGCAATTACGGTAGATTTTTTACCCAAATCGTTCAGCCCTAGTGCGGACTCTATTTTTTTATTACTTATGTAGTTGAAACAAAAACATAAATAGTGTAGGCTACATAAATGGAAATGTTTGATCATTAATATCTACTATTAGAAATTATATAGGCTGGAATCAAATCACTGTGCATAATTGTGAAAGTGTCTTTATTGACAGATGAAAAGGCTGTTATTTACCCTTTGTCACCACTTGGTGAGTAAATATATTGGATGTGTAACTAAAACATTATCAAAGACACCAGCCACCAGCCACCCCGCTCATACCCTGTTCTCACTCCTCCCTTCCAAAAAACGCTACCGGAGCATCAAATCACACACCACCCGTCTCAGTAACAGCTTTTTCCCTTAGGCAGTCAGGCTGCTGAACAATTGACTCACACACACTGCAATGCACTGTCACTTTGTTGTCACAATATTGGCCAGCCAGAACCTTGAGTGCCATGCAGAAACGCGGAGACACAATTTGCAGAAAAAACATTATAAACTTTGATTATCAATCTGCTTCTTTAAATGATAGAGTGAAGTGACGATAAATTACTTTGTTTGAGACACACGCGCACACACACACGCACCTCACTGATTGCTGTTGACTGACTGGCATTTTATGGAGGCGGCGTTCTGGTTCACCGTGGATTTATTTAACGCTACCGTAGTTTGACTGTCAAAATCCCTTTACCTCGTCTTTTGTTGAAACGTCCAAACTTGTCTATTTCGTTGCTGTGGTAAAGGGACGCTAACGTTCTCATTCGCTATAAAGTATGAAGAAGACTCAGTGGCGGTGACGGCAGCGATTTTGTTTCTGTGAGCATCTTCCATCAACTCAAGTTTCTATTTTTGTAATGGACAGTTTCTTGTTATGAAAATGAAAAAAAAAACATACCTTTGGGGGCCTGGGGCTTTTGGGCTTAGTGATGGCTTAGTGCAGGGGGTTTTCAAAGTGTGAGGCTCGCCTTCCCAGGGGTGCTCCAATCACTTTCAGGGGAGGCTCAGTGACTGGAAGTAAAAACAATATTGCATTAGTTATTACATTAGGAGATCATATAGAATAGCCTAAAAAATGTGTGATTAGGTTGGATAGTTCAGAGATGCAATAGTTTTGGTGAATGGTACTGTTGTTTTTTCCCAGGTTCAGAAACAAATAATTGACTTCAGACACACCTTTTCTACGTAGGCCTATTTGGTGTAGTCTGAAGATGTGTCAAATAGCAATATCAGGCCAGTGTTTCCCCTACAATTGTACAGGCACTGCGAGGGACCCCCGCCAGGCCAGAAAAAATTAGGGGGATGATGTGTTTGCAAATTTCAATAGAAACCTTTATGGCATAATACCATACAACAAAACCTATATTGGTGTTGACAATAATATATACAAGAGCACTAAATAATAGAGATGCTGCGATCGAGATTTTTCAATTCCGATCCGATTCCTATATTTTAGCCTCAAAACCGATTCGATACCGATTTCGATCCGATACCGATACAGCACATATTTAAGCCTCTCTATGCTGTCGATAGCTAGCAGGCAACAAACATTTTTAGGGTTAGGTATGTATGTGTGTGCTTTGGTAATATAGTATGTAAACGATTTAGTTCATCTAATTAATTTGATGTAAAACTAAAACATAACAATCAAATACACACTTATTTTGTAATGGGTGAACACTGGACACAAATAATTATTGTTTCCTCACACATACACCCCCACTCTGTCTCACACAGGACACATACAGCTCTCTCTCTCTCTCTCTCTCTCTCTCTCTCTCTCTCTCTCTCTCTCTCTCTCTCTCTCTCTCTCTCTCTCTCTCTCTCTCTCTCTCTCTCTCTCTCTCTCACAGCCCTGTCCCTCACACACACACACACAAAGTTTGTGAATACATTTCCACTGCCAGATTGGAGGAGTCTTTTGTCATTTTCTAATGTTACTTCTCTTCAGTGCAATACGTTTTGATAACGACCTGCTGTACAGCGCCGTTCGCTCAGTCAACTACGTGTCGTTAACGTTAGGTTAGAGGAGAAAGATAGCTGGTGTTAGCTAGCTAATTAGCCATGTTAGCTGCCTCAGTGGGTAACGTTAGCCTATAGAGAGTATTTATCTGACGTGTATGTTAGCTACTCCTCAAACCTGCGGGTGGAAATGGTTTATGCGATGCGATGTATGTTGAAGCAAGACAACGTTTTAATGTACCTTGAATTGGACAAATTACGACGGGTCGTGCTCACGCAGATCTAAGCCCTGGCCATCCTAGGCTCAACGCGAGACTCATCAGTCATTCGGTTGAGTCTCGCAAAGTTAAAAACGAGTATTCTACAATTCGAAATGCATTGTCCATCCCTACTCCACACATCATGGAGCTTTTGGAGGGTGATATGGCTTACATTAGCGCAGCTGAAGACACTCAGGCCAAACTCAATGTAAAAACTTAGTCACTGACTCGGAGGCCAAAAAAATCATTTTCTGTTTAACCAAGAGCTGAGAACAAAATAGCATGCTTCCCGAATTGAAGACTAGTCATGGACAATCCAACACAATTGTTTTTTGCGGCCATTAACGTTAATAAGCACACTGCATTTGCTGGAACTAAAGTTTATTCTAACGTACTTTCAAATGCATGCTACGTCAGCAGATAACGTTAGCTTTATAGCAGCTAGGCTAATGCCACACATGAACTCGCCTCTGCGGCAAAAGGGTGCTTTTTGGCGGCTAATGGTAGCGCAAAAATAAAACTCAAAGTTACTCTCCAAACCCTGACCAGTTAAGTTTGCTGAGGTAGATAGGCAGTACAAGTTAATATTTGACTAGCTGAAACTTACCTTCTCCTAAATTCCAATGGATGAAATTGCTGTGAGTGTGAATAAGTCTGGTGTGGTATGCCTCCTGTCTGGTGTGTTTTCCTCCTGTCTTCCGTGTGGAAATGAGCCGCCTGAAAGTGGGGAACTGCGCATGTGTAGTCTCCGAGTGCTGCCGAGGTCTCCCGAGTTTTGCCGATGGTCCACGCTGCTGAAACCGGAACCAGATCTGTCTCGTGCAAATGCGCATGCGCATTCAATAAGGCTCTGCTTGATTACTTCTGGTTGAAGTGTATGTAATGTGATTGAAACAGTTCATCAAGAGATGATCAAAAGTCTTTCAGGTGAATCTAATCAGTTTAAGCTTAATTTCAAACTTGCCAATGAGATTGAAACAGTTCAGCACATAGTGATCAAATGGGTTCCAGGTGAATCTAATCAGCTTGACCTTAATTTTTTACTGCCAAGTTTATGTTGAAAGAGATTCAAACATTTTATCAAAAGATGATCAAATTGCTTGCAAAGGAAATAAATTAGCTTAACGGGCAGGGTATGTTTTACCGGTTTGATTTTTTGTTTAAATTGACAAAGGGAAAAACCAGAAAACGGTCGTAGTTTAGTTTTTTTTTTTCAGTCAGTGACAGACAGACATCAGTCAGTCAGTCAGGTAGACAGACAGTGAAACACACAGTCAGTTCAGACACTGACAGACAGTCAGGTAGACAGGCAGACAGTGAGACAGACAGACGGTAGGTCAGGTAGACAGTCAGTCAGTCTGAAAGACAGACAGACAGTGAGACAGTCAGGCAGACAGTGAGACAGACAGACGGTCGGTCAGTCAGTCAGGTAGACAGTCAGTCTGACAGAGAGTCAGTCAGTCAGTCAGTGACAGACAGACATCAGTCAGTCAGGTAGACAGACAGTGAAACACACAGTCAGTTCAGACACTGACAGACAGTCAGGTAGACAGGCAGACAGTGAGACAGACAGACAGACGGTAGGTCAGGTAGACAGTCAGGTAGACAGGCAGTCAGTCTGAACGACAGACAGACAGTGAGAGAGGGATACTGTAGCCTACTTACGATCAGATTTTTTTTTTCACAAACCTTTGGCAGGTGCAAGCCCAGAAGAGGTCAACATTCAAACCGGTAAAACGTACCTTGGTCCCCCTCCTTCCCCTGGTGACAGACAGCTGAGAGAGAGCCTGCATGGCCCTGCTGGGGATAGTCACCCTGGCAGAGTTTAAAGAGCTCAGCCAGGCTCAGCTCTCCAGCACCAGGTGGAAAATAAGAATGTGCACACACAGATGTCTCAGATGAACAGGTCTGGCTGTCCTCTGTCCATACAGAATAGTTAATTGATGTTCAGATGTTTAGACAGACTGGCAGACAAGACAGGCAGACAGAAAGACAGACAGATGTCTATTTAGAATATTCATATGTTTACAATATACAATAGTTCACTTTTTGTTGTTCTTCTGTTGTATCAGTAATTGAAGCTAGCCCTTTCAAAGTTGCTGGACACGTAGGAGACAGTCTAAAGCCTACTCTCAGCAAAGGGTAGGCTAATCGGAGCTACGCTGAGCAAGCTGTGGTCCCGCAGAGTTGAAAAAAATCAGAAAACGCACGAAATTACGAAATCCAGCAAAATGTACATCTCTTTTTGGGCCAGGGACACAGTTCCACTCAACCTGGAGCCGTAATTTTGGCTACAGTGTATGTTGAGAACCCCTAGTACATGCTCAAACCGTCATTTTGGTTGTAGCTTCAATTACTGAATTTTAGTGAATATAAAGATACGACACTTTTTTTTTTTTTTTGGTAAAGAAAAAAACTTCCGTTTTGACCTCCCATTTTTTGTGGGCTGAAAGAGGAGTGTGAGAGGAGTTCCCACAAAAAAAATTAGGCCTTGAAATTACTTCCCCTAGGAGTTATTCAGGTTTGATTTTTTTTTTTTTTTTTTTTGTATTTTTTTTTATTTTTTTTATAACCATGTAGGTACTCTAAGGACTCCATTTTTGGCGAGGAGCCCGAAAAACGACTTCATTTTGGCCAAAAAGCAAGGGAAATGGCCCAAACGCGACTTCCGGTTTTTAGGGGGCGTTTTGACCTCCCATTTTTTGTGGGCGGGAAGAGGGGTGTGAGAGGAGTTCCCCCAAGAAAGGACAGCCTTCTAGTCCATTTACTTTAGGAGTTAAACGCACCCCTAGTTTCAACATTTTTAAACGATTGGACCTCCCCCCTGCCTAGGGGGAGGGGACTTCGGCTAACCTTTTCTCAGGGTCTACTCTCCTATAGGAGGGCTACATGCTCCAATTGAAATTATAGCTCCAGGTGGTCCAGGGGAGTTAATTGACAACCCTAGCTGAAATTTGCACTAGGTTCTGCCGCTTGTGTACCGTTCACCCATGTTGAAGGGCTAAGTTGGAACTAGGGTTAGGAAGTTAGACATGTAGTCTTATGTAGTTTTATGCGCTGGTCCCGAATATGGGCGGGGCTTCCGCCGGAAGTGACCGGAAGTGGGTGTAAATAGGCTTTGAACATGGCATTTTGGCCAACCCTAGGCTGTTTTGCATATGGGTTGTTGGGGGGGTGTCATATGAGCATGAATTAGGCCAATTGGAGTCGTTTGGTGAAACGGCTAAGAGATTTTTTTTTTTTTTTTGTATGGGAAAAGTACTTAGGTTTTTTTTTAACCCTAGGAAATTGTATTTTAGCATAGCACAAATACTGACATAGTATTCCCCCGGACATGGTGCACATCATTCCCAACAATTTCTAGTTCCGATACGCTCCGTATATAATTCATATCAGTTAAATATCAAAGTCAAAATATCACTATATCTGGCACAAATATCACCTATATCCGTGAGAGGCAAGTTCCCGTTTTTTCAGTGTACATGTACTCTTAAGCAAACGTTACTCATCATGATGAGTACCGTATACGGTAGTTACTTTACTCACCAGAAAGTAACCTCTACTCAGTAAAATGAGCAGAGTATACACAAACAGTAGAAAATTGTAAAGGTTACTTTTTTCTTAAAGTAAGGGTAGCAATTACCATTTGAAAGTAACCTCTACTCAGTAAAATGAGCAGAGTATACACAAACAGTAGCAAATTGTAAAGGTTACTTTTTTCTTAAAGTAAGGGTAGCAATTACCATTTACAGTGTACTGATGTTCTAATGATACAAAGCTGGTTGAAAATGGACGGAGTGTTCCTTTAAGTCCCCACCAAGTGAGACAACTTGGCTTTGG
>NC_139641.1:16739301-16758926 GCF_964638095.1 Poromitra crassiceps
CAGCTGCAGCTACTACCTAGCAGCTCTAGCTAGCTAGCTACTACCAAAGTAGCTTCCGCCTGCCGTAAGTGTGTGATGTTTACGACAGCGCTGTTTCCGTTCATTGCGTCTGTGCAACAGTAATGTTTTGAAACTTAAAACTAAGCCGTTGTTTTTCTCTTTCAACCTCTGGATGACTGAAATGTGAGAATTGCCATATTTTGTTTTGTGACGTTTTTATACGCATAAAAATCCGATCTCCCCCTCCCGATTCCGGATCAGTTGAAAATCACGTGATCGGCCCCGATTTCCCATCACGTAGTCGGATCGGGACATCCCTACTTTTTTTTGTTACTCACAGCCAATTCCATTTGTGTAATTTCATAATTGTAATGTCTTCACTATCATTTGCAAAATGTGAAAAATAGTTCAATAATGAGAGACGAGTAGAAAGTTTTAACAAGCTTTGATGATACAACAAACAAATTCATTTTGGCGTATGACTCCTGGATAGCCTCTTTATTGTTTTATTGTGCATGCAAATAATAAAACATACTGACATTCATTAATACACAGAACAAGATGTTACTATCCCTTGTGCCAAAATCCGAGGTAAAACACATTTAGAAGCCCAGGATTATTAGCCCACATACGGCACTACAGTTGATGTGCAGTGTACTAAAGTAGACTTAACACAATGAAATGACTCAATACACCTTGGCAGAGTTCTGCTAAATAAATAGAAAAGGAGAAAATGTGCTCAGTAGAGTACTGGGCTCAAAGAGGTTATGGGTTGTATAACCCAGGTCATATCACTGTGATTATGACCTGAACTGGGCATTGGCTACTAAGTAGTCTTCATTATTGAAATGAGTCTAAACACCACTAAATAAATAAAAATAAAAGTGCATGTATCCAAACTTTTGACTAGTGGTGTATATGACCCCAGGGTGGTGAGGTTACATTTTATGTCACACCATAAAATGAATGTAAGTTTTATAGAGAGCCGCAGGGATGAAGTCCCGGACTTCCTGGTTCTTCACTGTTTCTGTCTATGGGATTTTTGAATGGGTTTTTGCCACGATGCTTCAAATAAGGTCTCTGGGCAACGCAAGCTTAATCAAACGCGAACCAGTGTTCAGCCGGATAATCTTCACACATGAGGACCACTTTCATGAGTTTTGAAGCGTAAATGCGAGCCCTAGAAGTAAAAAGCTCGTGCTAAGCTAATCCAGATCTACAAACAGTGTCGCATAGGCTTCCACGTCACGTCAGCACTCAACCTGGACTGTTGTTGATGTGTGCGCTGCTGTGCACTGATTACCCCGGGCTGAACCAGGTGAGGGAAAGATCATTTCCGTGTTCGTCCTTTGAAGTGATGACGTTATTGACGTATAATATCCCCGTCGACTCAACAGTGTAGTCTCATTTAGCCGTTTGCTAGCTAGCCGCCCTTTTAACGGCACGTAAAAGCTCAAAAACTCATAAAAGTGGTCCTCATGTGTGAAGATGATATTACTAAACACTGGTTCGCATTTGATTAAGCTTGCGTTGCCCAGAGACCTTATTAGAAGCATCGCGCCAAAAACCCATTCAAAAATCCCATAGGCGAAAACAGTGAAGAACCAGGAGTGTTAGCATCGATGATTTCCGGACTCGTTCCTGCGGCTCTCTATAGAGGGTGAAAATGAGGTGATGATTGTATTGTAGCTGGCGTTTGCCCATTGTAATGAGTGGACTTGGTTGGTTTGACAGCCAAATCCCCTTCCCAGTAGACCCCCTCAGGCAGGGACCTTCAGCCTGCTTGTGAGGGGGGGTGTCTCCTCCCCCCCCCCAGTTCCCCTCTTTCTGAACAAACACAAACAGGTAGAGCCATGCTGAACCACAGTGGTTTCCTCCACTAGGTGGGCGCTCCCTCTTTAATTGGATCTTGTTTCTATCAAAACACCACAGTCGTATGGACTGAGGTGGGGGGATGCGGTTTTACTGGAAGACCACACGTCTGAAATAGCCCTCAGAGAAGAGAAACCCCTCTTAGAATACTCCCATATTTGCCCATTTTACTCTCTGCGTCTGCAGTTTATGGGACGAAAGTCCAAAAATATGTCATACTGGACGGTTGTCTGTAAATTCACACAACGGTCATTTAGTCTAAATTATAGTCTGTGGCTGCACCAAAACAACATGCATTTTCTTGTAAAGCACCATGTTTGCATTTTAGGTGTTGCTTACCTCTGCATTATATTTATATTTTGTCATGTATGTGAAATTGCCTCATGTGACCATAGAGAGTAGACGCTGCATGAAATAGGCCACGCCCATCACGGGGGAAAAGCTCCGTTCATTTCCACACACCAGCGTCATTTCCCTTGAATTAAACATTCAAGCTACAGCTAAAAGCTGTTGTGTGGTGGGCTGCGCAGACAACAAATGTAAAAAATCGCCAGTTAAAGTTTTCTTGTACTCCCGAGGAAAACAAGGAAGCCATTGAGAATTGACGAGAAGAAAAATGTGGATGTTGCTGTCAATGAAGTAAGTTGGAGTGTTCATCTTCCGTATCTACGATCTTTTTGTGCAACACCCATAGGACACCCATAGCACGTGACATAGGAGAACGCCAGGATTGGACGGGAGTTTGAGAACACTTTTGCTACAAAGTGAGCTTGACATGCCTGGGCGGGGGGCTGGGGCAGTGGGACCTATGGATGGGATATACAGTAGTCTACAGATGATTGTGCGTGGTGAGGACTGTGCGTGGTGAGGACTGTGCATGGTGCGGACTGTGCGTGGTGAGGACTGTGCGTGGTGAGGACTGTGCGTGGTGAGGACTGTGCATGGTGAGGACTGTGCGTGGTGAGGACTGTGCGTGGTGAGGACTGTGCGTGGTGAGGACTTGCTTTCAGGCCCTTTCATGATCTTCATCCTCCCGGTGAAAATTCCATTTTCATCCCAGTTCCACAAATTATAATCTACTCTCTGGGACTGCCAGCGTGCGGCGCTGTTCCAAAACGTGTCAACGTGTGTCGTTGCCTGGGAAACGCACATCCCATAATACAACTGTTCGCATCGCATCCCATAATAGTATGATGATACTTGGGGATGCCATTGCGAACATAGATGTGAACAGGTTAGCTAAAAGTTTAGCGTCGCCAGTGAGGGCCCCCACCGTTGCGGTCGGGGTACGTTTCGAAATCCCTCCAGGCCTGAAAATGTTTCTAGGGGAAACACTGGAGCTGCTCCCCATCATGTCTGTGTAGAGCTGCTCCCCGGTCCATCATCACCACAGAGGCCGTTTTGTCCTCCCCCCCCCCGTCCCCCGTCCTCCCCGTCCCCCCCGGCTGAGGGACAGAGGACAAAGGGATGACAAATGGGTGAAGGTTCCCTCACAGGGAAGTACAGTATAGAAGGTGCGTGCAGCAATCTGCAACAATGAGGACATTCAGACAGACATGATGCAGCGAAAACCAGCTTAACCCAGCATCAGACCAGTACAGTCCCTCTACATCAGTCAGCATCAGACCAGTACAGTCCCCCTACAGCAGTCAGCATCAAACCAGTCCAGTCCTCCTACGTCAGTCAGCATCAGACCAGTACAGTCCCCCTACAGCAGTCAGCATCAGACCAGTACAGTCCTCCTACAGCAGTCACCATCAGACCAGTACAGTCCTCCTACAGCAGTCACCATCAGACCAGTACAGTCCTCCTACAGCAGTCAGCATCAGACCAGTACAGTCCCCCTACATCAGTCAGCATCAGACCAGTACAGTCCTCCTACATCAGTCAGCATCAGACCAGTACAGTCCTCCTACATCAGTCAGCATCAGACCAGTACAGTCCCTCTACATCAGTCAGCATCAGACCAGTAACAGTCCTCCTACAGCAGTCACCATCAGACCAGTACAGTCCCCCTACAGCAGTCAGCATCAGACCAGTACAGTCCCTCCTACATCAGTCACCATCAGACCAGTACAGTCCCCCCAGAGCCATGTAGATAGAAGAGTCCCGATATCTCCATTCACTCCAATGGACCAGTTTTTTTGCTCTCAAGAGTTCCAGGAAGTAAGGCCCTGGATTAAGCGGCACTGTCGAGTTGCAGCAAAATAGACAGTTTGTGTTGTACTCTGAAAGGTTCCCCCCCCCTCTTGAATCATATTGTACATTATCAGCTTTATTTTAGCATGCAAAAGTAGCGCGAGACACATTCCTGGCTGTTCATTGGCTAATGAGTCTCGCATTTTGGTCCTCCGCTGACGCCACTCTCTCTCTAGAGGACACTAGCTAGGGCCATATTATGATTTCTGCAATGTAGAAAATGCGGACGAAATCACAGAATTTGGTCATGAAAATGGAATCAACTGTAAAACATGTTGAATGTTGTGGAATTTTCCATTTTGGCTGAAATTGTAAAAAGAAAAAAGCCTAATATTATTGTAGTAACTTACTTCATAATTGTAAAATAGGCCTGGAGAGAAATCATTCTGTTTTGAGAAGGGGGGTCTGTCTTGTGTGGGACCCTTAACGTCACCTCACAAATTGGTTGTCACTTTGAGAAATATCAGAATCAGAAAGACTTTAACTCATTGAGTGCCAGCCACTTTTGGAGAACGGACGCTCCCAGTGCCAGAGTTTCAGAGCGTTTTCAGTGATTTCTCGAGGCCCACAGAATATTGTGTGATATTACTATGTAAACACCGAACACGCACAAAGAACGAGGAGACTCTATTGTATCATCAGCAAAAAAAAGTTTATTGATACCATTTTCCGTTCTTTAGTTATGAGCCGGAGAAGATAGGTTGTTTTCAGCAAAAACAGACGTTTCAAATTAGAAGCTGAGATATTCAGCCTTTTGTGAAATGAAGCATTTCAAGCACATTCACTGACTCTGAAGCTAATATTTTCTGATGTAGTGACGTGGTGTAGTTGTGTGGTGCCCTGCGTGCCCCACCCCCCTCCCCCCCCCCCTCAGCTGCAAACTCCTCCCCACACTAACACACAGCCTCACGCACCCAGCGTCTATTTTCGGAGCGCTCCGTTTTTGTCCGCCGGCTCCCAGCGCGACACCGAAAAGCCAAACCGGACTGCTGAGAATGGTTTGGCCCTTCGGCGTCGGGTGCTGCTTTTCTGGCGGCTAATCGTGTGGAGAAACTATGCAGCAGAGACAGAGGGGCTCAGTTTTGGGCGCGGATTGACTGCTGTTCGCAGCTATCGTTAGGTCCAGCCAGAGCAATCTATATGGCTCTGGCTGCAGCATGCATCGGTTTCTCTTTCATCACGGCTTTTTCCTGCTGTTTTCCTGACCTTTCTCTAATCTGGAGAGCACTGTCGCCACCTAATGGGTCCGTAAAATTACACACCTTCAATAGCTACAATATTTGTACAGGAGATGCATGAGGCTTTGATCCACGTCCCACCGTCAAAAAACGCATTTGACGCCGATTGACGTCATTGGCACTCAATGAGTTAATGATCCCCGGGGGGAAATTGGGACAAGTTACAGTTGCTCGCACTCACGCATGAAATATCCACGTAACACAACATAGCATAACACAGTATCGCACAGTATCTCCCTACACGTAAAAAACAGTCAATAAAATACAATACAATAAAATAAAATAGAATAGAATCAAATAAAAAAGGTGCTTACTGGAATTAAATTAAATCAAATTGCACATTAAGTGTGACGTAACTAAGGCACAGCTAGACTGAGTGTCTCCGAGGTGCTCTTCTTAGTGAGGCGTTAAAGAGTCCAATGGCCACAGGCAGGAATGATTTCCTGTGCCTCTCTGTGGTGCATCTGGGTGGGATCAGCCTCTCACTGTGTGTGAGACATATGTCGGAGAGGCTGTCTGAGACGGCCAAGCCATAAAAATGACCCTAACCCCTAAATTAAAATTAAAATGGAAAAAACTCAATTTGAATTTGAATTTGAAAGGGGGAAATGAAACTAAAACTGATTTCATATGGCCCTCGAGAAACAACAAGCAAAGTGAGTGGAGAAATAGAGCGAGGGAAGGGAAGAGTGACCCATCCCCTCCTTTGACTCATCCCCTCATCCGGCTGTGTTGTCCCACCAGGCCTCCACATGTTGCTGGCCGGGGAAGGGCCCGCGTTCGCTCTGCCTGCCTTCTGATCTGCCATCCGCTCGCTCTGCCTGCCTTCTGTTCTGATCAGCCATCCGTTGTGTTCTCTGCCTGTGGGCCGGCTCGCCTCGTCACTGTGTGTGCTGCCTGCCTGGGACTGTGTTTATTTTAGAGCCTGACTCACACTTCCTGTAAGCTGCCAGCAAGGCAAGCTCTATGGAACACTAGGACCTGCTCTTTCATTCTCAACTCTCTCTCTCTCTCTCTCTCTCTCTGTCTTGCTTTGTCTCTCTCTCTCTCTCTCTCTCTCTCTCTTGCTTTGTCTCTATCTCTCTCTCTCATATTGCACTATGTGTATACGCATAGCCTGAATTCTGCGTAATGCAGGGGTTTGAATGGATGTGACTCTGGAATTCATTTCTGTCATTTTCAGATGAGCAGTGTTGGGCAAGTTACTTTCAAAATGTAATATACTACATATTACTAGTTACTCTCATTTGAAAGTAATGAGTTACTTTACAATATTACTGTCTGTGTAGAGAGTAACTCGTTACTTATTACACTACTTTTGCATTACTTTTACCAAAACAACAGCAGCAGCAGAATGACATCGCCGCCCCGGAACCATCCCGAAAAATAATGTCAACCGCCTTGAAGTCAGTGTAAACCGTCCAAAATTCTAAAATGTTATTCTTTTCCTTTGTTATTGTCATCTGTAGTGGTTATTTGCATAAAAACAGACAATTTGATTAGGAAATGATTGTATCTTTATTTAAATATGTGCCTTGATAAAACATTTTTCAACTCAATTTGTAACTTGAGTTACTTGACAAAGTAACTGGTATAATATTACCGAAATCCCATAAGTAATAAGTTATATTACTGAGTTACTGCTAAAAGTAATATATTACATGTAATATATTACTTTTGTAATCCCCAACACAACAGGGTTAAATATGTGCCTTGATAAAAAAAAAATTAACTTAATTTGTAGCTTGAGTTACTTGACAAAGTAACTGGTATAATAATATTACTGAAATCCTATAAGTAATAAGTGATATTACTGAGTTACTGCTAAAAGTAATATATTACATGTAATCTGTTACTTTTGTAATGAGTTACCCCCAACACTGCACGCATGGCACTGTGCTTCCTCATGACTTCCTCACCCCCGAACTACAATTGGCTAAGTTTGTCGTTAAGGAGGTGCTAATTGTCAGGCTCCTCTGTACCAGGATCCGCCTCCAGGGTCCTGCCTCTCGGGGGAAAGCCCCGTGTCAGACCTGTTTGTAATCCTATCTGTCGGCACGCTGCCACCACCGCTCCACCGCTGAATGTGTGAGTTAAAGAAACAGAGCGGCAAACAGCAAATGTCCTGAGAGTGAACGGTTGCATTTTGTAAGTCTGCTGCGCTGTTGTTGTCCTGGGTGTTGTGATTTATAGCAGCAAATCATGAGGCAACCATGAGGATTTATGATGATGATTATGATGGTGTTGGTGATTTTTGATTGTGATTCGCTCCAATTCTTTTCCCTAGAATTCCTCCTCCCTGTATGTTTGTACAGTGGAATCATTCATTGAGTTTAGTGTCTCTCTCTCTCTCTCTCTCTCCCTCTCCATCACTCTTGTTTTCGCCTCACCCTCCCACCCTCTCTCTCTCTCTCTCTCGCTCGGCAGCAACACACCCACTCAAACAGTCATATCCGCTCTGCCTCTCTCTCTGGCTCTCTCTCCCTCCCTGCGCTCGTCTCGCAGTGCCTGTGTGTGCTGTGTGTCTCTGAGGGGGGAGACCAGACTTCTGTCAGGTAATCAACACTCTCTCTCTCTCTCTCTCTCTCTCTCTCTCTCTAACTCTCCCTCTCTCTCTATAACCATCTCCCTGCCTCGATCCACCCTTTTCGCCCTTCTCTCTCTCCCCACAACTTTACTTGTTGTCAGTCGCGGTGTGAATGAATGATTTGGATTTGGCTCAGAGTGTATCATATCGTTAGCTCTGGCATCTGTTTCAGCAGTGTGTGACTTGTGTCAGCATTTGAGCATTTTGCTGTTGTACCTTCTTTGTAGTTTTTTTTACTTTGTTAGTAGTCCATCTCAGTGCTCTCTCAATATATTATATGTGTTGTCATGGTTTCAGTTTGTTCGTTACAGGATTGAACCTCATCTACTGTATGATCTAGATCAGGGGTGGGCAACTATTTTTCATGGGGGGCCCACATGAGAAACCCAGATTGTTCCGAACAAACATTGTCATGCCGTAACCCACGGATGGGCAACTTTGATGATAGAGAGGGCCACAAAAAAAAATCCTCAGTCGTTACCAGATTTTGCTGAGGGCCGAACGGCGCCAGCGCGAAAAATTTGGTGCATTTGAAGGCAGGTTTAGAGGAATAACTCATTTTTAATGAACAGTTGTGATGTCATTATTCAGTCTTAACCACCAATATTTGATCCTTTTCTCACTCACTCCTATGTCACCACCTGCTCTCAGGGCTTGAAATTAGCTTTTTTGACCACCTGCCAATATGGCTGCTAGATTTTCAAGTTACCAGCCAATTAGAATTTCCACTAGCCGAAATGTTTTTCTTGAAATAAACCAGAATATGAGTGGGTTAATTTAAGCATAAGTATCAGTAAGTGGCCCGGGATTCTCAAAGCCTGTGTTGAGGGTCACACAAGAACAAAAATGCACTCTTGAAGCTAAATAAATCCAAAACCAATGAGTTAATTATTTAAATGTCTACTTCAATGTAGAACAGTAATTTCTTACACATGAGATTACTTTTAGCCTTTTAGTCATAAATATTATTGAAAGATATTCCATATTCCAGACTGAAATGTTATAACAGAGGTGGAGTGGCACTTTGCCAGGGGGTCCGCGAAAAGTTTTCAAGTAATTTTTTTTTTTTTTTTTTTTTTTTTTATAAAATGCTACATGTTACTTATTCCTTCTCAAACTACTTCCTACATGGTGCTAGTCTATCAAAATATCTTGGTTGTCATTGATTGTGTTGCATAGTGGTTTTCTGTACTTTAAGTCGCTTTGGATAAAACAAAAGTGTCTGCTAAATGACGTAATGTAAATGTAATGTAATAAAAAAAAATATATATATTTTTTTTGCAAAATCTTCATAGTTCAACGAAAATAGTTTATGCTTTACATCTAAAATGGTTCATGGATTACATTCTAATAACAAACCTATCAAATTAAAAGTCAAGCACGTTACCGTGGAAACAATTAAGCTTAGCCCAAAATCACAAATCAGAATGAGGGGGTCCCCGGTATATTTTCTATCTTGTAAGGGGTCCTTGGCTGAAAAACATTTGAGAACCTCTGATCTAGAATAGATGTTGGAGACTCTTTCATTGATATAAAGGCACCACATCTGATGTGTTGTATAGGTTGAGGCCACGTCTCGTCATAGACATGTCTGGGAACGCCCACAAAATGTTAAACGGCTGGCGCGCGAGTGGGGTAAAACCGCCCATATATCTCATGGGCTGACTCACCAAAAGACGGTGCTGCGGCTCTAAACTACAGGTTTGGGGGTTCTAGAGCAGAAGACAAGACGTCTGCTCAGATGTGCGTTTACTGCGGTGGTTAAATCCCCGATCGTGTCTGCCTGGGCTGGGCTATCAGCTCAATTCTAACTTTGCTGAATGGATAGAACGGGGGAATTGACCCCACCCTGACCCCGCCCCCAGGCTAACCCAGCATCTATTGTGGCCGTTCCTAGAGCCTGTATGGGCGTTCAGACATGGGGACTGTCTCTATAGGGCCTGACTGGACAACTATACAAGGCTTCTAATTCACAGATGTCATTAAAGTTTCGTTCTCCTTGCTGAATAAATAGATGATTGTCATGCGTGAAGGGCCTTGCTGCCCTGACTACAGTGATGGAATTACCACCAGCGACCTGTCATTTAGTTGAAGTTTTTTTGGTCAGTTTGTTATTATTACGGTTGATTATGTTACCATAGCAACAGATGTCCCACTGTCGGGGGTATTATTATTCAAATTGATTGAAAGGCGGGTATTGACCCGCAGTTCAGCGGCTCGTGTTTAATCGAAGTGAACACTGCGAAGGTTGTGAACCACCTGCTTTTATCAAAGCCCTGTGAAATTCTCCTCGGCTTCTCGACCTCAGAGGTGCAGCGATCCCCGTGTGTGTGTGTGTGTGTGTGTGTGTGTGTGTGTGTGTGTGTGTGTGTGTGTGTGTGTGTGTGTGTGTGTGTGTGTGTGTGTGGGGTGAGAGAGAGCTGTGGTACTGTATGTAGCTAGTCTCTTCCAGACAGCGTCCTCAGTGCGCGGGCGGCTCTGACCCACAGCGGCGATATCCCCGTCTGAGTCTTGAGTCTTGGTGCCTTATAGGTTTCTGTGCTCTATCTGCCCTCTGGTTCTGTCCTCTCTGGGTTTTCTTTTATAGTCCGTTACAACAACCGAGCCAAACAGTCCTTTACCTCGGCTGGGCAGTCTGGTTAGCATTACTGTCTGAGATGACCAGAGCGCATCTGTTAGCCTTTTAGGTGGAGGTTGTGTTTACATCTCTGAGAAGCTCCTTCTCACCTTATATTGACCCTTTTCACAGCAATCATTTTGAGGTGGTAAAGCAGGAAGTAAAGCAGGTGTAATCAAAACCAGTTGAGGGTGAGGGTGCCATTCCATTTAGGTGTCACAGTGCCAGGGCCCCCTCATTAATGCTGCTTTACCAACCTCATCATTTTCCATATTGCAACTGTTTTGAGGTGGTAAAGCAGGTGTAACCAATACCATTAATCATGGTTCCATTCTATTTAGGTCAGAGGTGGCCAAACTTTTTTGGTTGTGGGCCGAATACAGAAAAATATAAGGAGTCAGGAGGTTAGACAGACACAGACTCTATAAGCATCAAGAGAGCAATCTCCGATTCACACGGCTTTGGTCTCAGCTACTATTATAGGTAAGATGTGATGCATCAATATTGTAATTATACTGTTTAATAACAATCGAAAATCTTGCTCGTAGCTGCTTTAATGTTATTTATTACACCTGCTTTAATTCCTGCTTTACCACCTCAAACCAGTTGCTGTGAAAAGAGCCTATATTGCTCCATTGAGATTGTGATTTTTGAGCGTAAGCTGAGCCAACAGCAGGACTGCTGCAACTTCAACCTGTCGCCGCGCTTAGAGGTCAGAGGTCGTGCCAGCTTTCTTTGCCCCCTACTTCCTGCTGCCAGCGTGCGTCTGTACTCAGAGAGGATTCTGGGAGATAAATTTAGACCTCCAGCTCCCTCTCCATCTGCTGTTGCTCAGAGTAAGGCTGGTTTCCATGGGAACCTGCACCAGACTACCGCCAGTAAGAAAGAGTGTGTGTGTGTGTGTGTGTGGGGGGGGGGTAACAGCAGATTTTTTTAAGCACTTAAAGAGGGTTTATCTCCTCTCGGGGCACAAACGTAATTTAATGTTTAGCCCATATTTTGATCCATCATTACCAGCGGCGCGTGCATATGGCGGCGTATTGATGAGGAAATGAACACAAACTCTGCCTGGCTGTCCTCTCCTGTGTATGTTAATGAACGTTTGGACTATGGAACCGCTGCAAAGCCTCTTTTACCAGTAGAGCACCACTTACTGAGCAGGAATTGAGCTAATGTTTACTTTATTGACATTACCGTTTTAACCCATTGATACCTGATGCAGCATTTGTGTGTGTATCCCTTTAAGACGGTCTTAAAGGGATACACACACAAATGCTGCATCAGGTACAGTATCAATGGGTTAAATGTACAGCGACTGGACTCAGCAGACACAGTAGAAATGGTGGAAAGCGTGTGTGTGTGTGTGTGTGTTTGTGTGTGTGTGTGTGTGTGTGTGTGTGTGCGTGTGTGTGTGTGTGTGTGTGTGTGTGTGTGTGTGTGTGTGTGCTGGGCTGCACGTTAAATCGGCTTTTCATCGTCATGGCGATATGAACATGGGTAATAATAACCACATCGCACATTGCAATGAATAACTAAAAATCTTTGTATTTGACACTAGGGGTGGCAAGATGCATCGATCTGCATCGATATCAATATTAATCGCTATGACCCACCATAAAAGAAATAAACATTATGCTTTTATTCAAAAGAATAGATTGTTTTTCATTTAAAGGTCCCATACTGGGACATAATCGGTTTTGATTGGGTTTAGTGGTTTGTATAAACGTGGAGGTAACCTCGCGTCACCAGGCTCTTCTCGGCGAGAAAGAGCCTGGCCTCCGTTCACAAGTGATTTTGTCACCCTGCCTGCTTCCGGCCGCGAGCCCGCCCTAGACAGGAAGTAACAGCGGAAATAGCTCGGTAACTTGACAATTAGACACAACGAATCAGAAAATAAAACGGCAAACAACAAAACAAAAGATGGACGTACCGAACGAGGTTTTTGAAGAAGTTCTTGTAGAAACATTGCGGATTCACAATCTCACATATTTTAAGCCAATACAGAAGCTTTACTTTTCAAACAAATGGCCAGTTGATGGAATAGTTATAACTAGGGGTGTCACAATATATCGTCCCACGAAATTTCGCGATAGTAAAACGTCACGATATGTATCGTTGAGATGAAATCTCACATCGTGGAGAGAAAAAAAAAACTTTTTTTTTTTTTTTTCTCCAAAAAATAGACTAAGAAACGTCTTTGTTTGTTGAAGTTCAATGTGTGGAAAGTAGTTCAGTTGAACAAGTCTCTGAAGAGACACATGAGAAGTTATACAGGAGAGAAACCATTCAATTGAGTTTCTGGCAAAACTGTTTACTTGACAGGAAAAACTGAAGATGCATAAAAAATAGATTAAGAAAAGTCTTGTTGTTTGAGTTTGAAGAAAAACTGAAGATGCATGAGAATTTATACTGCTGAGAAACCTTTTAGTTCAAAGTAAATCTAAGTGACGGTGTAACTCATTCTATTTCAAGATAAGCCTTATCTCCAATCTCATGTTTTTTCTAGTTGTTATTGTAATAACAATTTCCCACAACAGCATGTTTTGTATTTGTGCATTTCAAATAAAATACTACTTTTCCAGTCATATATTGTCATTATTCAAGTTTAAAAAAATATTGTTAAAATCGTATCGTATCGTATCGTTATCGTGAACCCAGTATCGTGATACGTATCGTATCGTGAACTGAGTGTATCGTGACACCCCTAGTTATAACGCTAGTTGTCTGTCCGCTGTTATCGATAATGGAGGATTGAGTACAACAGGCCTTATTTTAAAGACCCCTGACAAATGTTTAAAACAGCCGAAAACCACACAATATAGGGCCCTTTAAATGTCTAAGAGCTCAACAATAAAACTGTCAAATGATATTTTAGTTGCTCTTTTTTTACTGATTGTTTAACTGATTGAGGCCATTTACACCTGGCGCTAACATGCGTTTTCTGTGATCAGATTGCAATCAGATTGTGTTTTATCACTTGAAATGCCAGGTGTAAACACCCCCAAAACGCTTTGAAAAAGGATTGCAATCTGATCGGCCAAACCACCTCCGGAGGTGGTCAGGGATGCATTGTGTACACATTGAACACAAGTGTAAAATGCAATGTGTCCTCTCAATCTGGATACACCAACTTTATGCGGATTGAGAGGACAACCATTTCTGCAATCTGATTTCAATCAGATTGCAGAAAATGCATGTTAACGCCATGTGTAAATGGAATCAGGCTGAAGTGATAAAATACAATCTGATTGCAATCTGATGGCAGAAACCACATGTTAACGCCAGGTGTAAATGGCCTCATTGTGGGCATATCGTGCGGCGTATCGTCTAATATACTGTCTGTGACTATTATTAGCTTTGTGGTTTTACTCTGACACCTCATATCAAAGGAACATAACGCTATAGAACAGCTGCATCAAAGGCTTTCCAGTAACTGTAAGCTTGCACCTCGCAGTCTATAAATAGACAGAGAACAGAGTGAGGAACAACCTTGCCCCACCCTCATCGATCATCATGCTAGACAAATTTACATAACCCGTGTGTTGTGCATGAGGTACCTGTGCACATTCTGCAACATAGGGCTGGGTATCGGTTAGGGGCGTCAACGGTTACAACAACTTCTAAACGTGTACACTGGACCAGAGGTTCACAAATGTTTTTCAGCCAAGGACCCCAATACAAGATAGAAAATATACCGGGGACCCCCTCATTCTGATTTGTGATTTTGGGCTAAGCTTAATTGTTTCCACGGTAACGTGCTTGACTTTTAATTTGATAGGTTTGTTAGATTAGAATGTAATCCATGAATCATTTTAGATTTAAAGCATGAACTATTTTCGTTGAACTATGAAGATTTTGCACATTTTTTTTTTTTTTTTTTACATTACGTCATTTAGCAGACGCTTTTGTTTTGTCCAAAGCGACTTACAATATCACAATTTGTCAACAGTACAGAAAACCACTATGCAACACAATCAATGTCAGCCAAGATATTTTGATAGACTAGCACCATGTAGGAAGTAGTTTGAGAAGGAATAAGTAACATGTAGCATTTATTTATTTATTTTAATTATTATTATTTATTTATTTTTACCTGAAAACTTTTCACGGACCTCCTGGCAAAGTGCCACGGACCCCTGGCGGTCCGCGGACCCCCATTTGAGAACCACTGCACTGGACCTTCTGGCAGCGTGTAACTGGTTAACCAGTCCCTCCACGAGTTTTTTTGTGATTATTGCGATCATGAATGCTTGATTTTGCGGCGGCTTTTCTCAAAATTTGCGATGCAATTTGCGACATTTTATGTGATTTTTTGCGTTCAGTTGTGGAAAAAATTGCGATTTCATTTTTTTATTTTTAATTAGCTCTCTTAGCTACACCGCAGCATTGTAAACATTTATAGTGCATCAAGGAAAGGAAAACAACTGTAAACATTGTTTCTTGTTTAGAACCTAGCTAGCTGCAGCACACATCTCCTGAAAAACCATTTATAATGCATCTTTCTTGATTAGCTACATCACAGCGCCATCTCCTGAAAAACATTAATATTGCACCTTTCTTGTGGCTACATCACAGCATCTCCTGAAAAACATTTATAGTGGATCTGACTTGTTTAGCTCACTTTAGCTAGATCACATCTGGAAACCAACCAGTCGGGTGTAATAAGTAAATGAGGTTTAATTGTAAAAAAATACAAATAAATAGAACTCTGGTCTGACTTGAATGGCGGGCCGGACGCGGCCCGCGGGCCACCAGTTGAATAGCCCTGTCGTAGCCAATCACCGCAAGTGTTCTTTGATGTAATGCAACATGTGATTGGCCCGCTACTGCAGCAGCTACAACCCAAAGTGATGTAGTCAGACAGTGGCGGCGACAACGGAGGTCCAAAATCCAGGAAGGGTGAATGCATAAAATAAAGCTGATAATGTGATTCTTTAAACGTCTGACCCTTTCAAAGTACATCAGAAACGGTCCATTCTGCTGCAACTCGACAGCGCTGCTTAATCCAGAAGCTTACTTCCCAGAAGTTCCTTTTTGCCAAAAGTTCCTTTTGCAATGTAAAAAACTGCTCCATTGGAGTCAATGGAGATGTCGCAACTCTTCTATTATAGGACTCTACTATTATACGACTCTACAATCCATACAGTCTGTGGTGTTATTTTACAGATCCCTTGTCGAATCAGTTTGAACCTTTTCATTAGGATCCTGGTATGGCAATCTAAATGTCCAAAGCAAAAAAAGCCTGGATAACATTGTTAAAACGGCCAGCAAGATCATCGGCAAGCAGCGGCTCTCCTTGTCACATATCTTTGATTGCCAGGTCCTAAGGAAAACAAAGTCGATTTTAAAGAAACAAAACCATCCTCGTTTTGAGGCATTTGACCCCCAGGACAGAGGTACAGAGTCCCCAGAGTAAAGTGCAATAGATTTAAATTTTCCTTTGTTCCAAATACGTATACTCAACTCGCAGAATAGGTAATTGTACCGCGCACTTTTGCACTTCCAGCCTAATACTGACGCCGCTACACTTGATCCTATTCTATTTTTTTATCTTACCTTTTATCTTTATCCATCCAACTTGTTATTGTATCAGTGTACTGTCTTGTGTTGTTGTGTTGCACTGTTGTTGTATGTCTTCCTTGTGCTTTGTGGCAAGATGAATTTCCCCCAGTGGGACAATAAAGTACTGCACTGAACTGAACTGTGGTGAAGTTGAGCGTGGTGTACAACAGTGTGTGATGGAGTTGGCAGTTTAGCGTGCCAAGATGCCAGCAAAATGTTCAAAGTCTTACAAAAATAGAAGTAGTATCGAATGAATATCACTTTAAGGGGTAGTGGTATTGGTACTGGTAGGGCGGCTGTAGCTCAGGAGGTAGAGCGGGTCGTCCACTAATCGCTTTGGATGAAAGGGGTCGGTGGTTCGATTCCCAGCTCCTCCAGTCTGCATGTCGATCGAAGTGTCCTTGGGCAAGATACTGAACCCCAAATTGCTCCTGATGGTGTGCCAGCAGCACCCTGCGTGGCAGCTTGCCACCATCGGTGTATGAATGGGTGAATACCTACTGATTGTAAAGCGCTTTGGATAAAAGCGCTATATAAAATGCAGGCCATAGGCCATTTACTGGTATTGTAAATTCTTAAATGATACCCAGCCCTATGTGCAACTGATCACGTAGATGTTCCTATTTGCGTGTAGGGTGTATGTAATGCTATCGGACATGAAAGTGCTGTGCTTAATGGGACCTCTGGATTATAGATCATCTTTGTGGAATGAGGAAAACCCCTTGTGAAAGAGCAGAAGGTTACCTCAGGCCAGGCGCGCTGGAACTATTACGTCTGGAACTATTACTGGAACTATTTGTTTTTTGGACTTTTGAAGTTTTTTGGACTTTTAGCCATATTTAGAGGAATATTTAATTTTAAATTAACATTAGGATCAGACTGTTGTGATGTCATTATTCAGTATCTTCTCATCTTCTCACTCACCTTCATGTAAGCACCTGCTCTCCCTTTAGATCGTTTAAAGGTCTCATTATGCTTTCCGCATCAGCGAGGAACGCGAGTGTCTGCGCGGAAAAGTGACGTCAAATCAGCAGACACGCCCCTCCGCAAGGCTCCGTGCGGACGGTTTTCGAGCGGCCGTGCGCACGCCGAAATTTGTAACTACGCGGACGCGGACGGGCGGACAAAGTGGAGTTTTCAAGACTCGCGCTCAATTCCGCCTGCAGAAACCCACAGAGTATACAAGCTCCACACGTTTCCTCGTCGGATTCCGTGTCTCTCATTTCCGTGCGGCCAGCCAAAGCGTCAAGCATAATCCAGGCTTTACACTACAACAGACAGCAACACGGGCATAAACACTGAACTTATTATTATTATTATGGAAAACCAGATTATGATGAAAATCAAACGCTTTTGAAGAGAGAGCGTATGAAATAAGATGATAAGATCCAACAATTTCGAAAATTCCATCTCTTGCCACCAGGGGGTGCTGCCGCGCCCTCCGCACCTAGCTTCGCGCGCCCCTTGCCTCAGGCCAGGGCTCAGCCTCTGATTGGCCGGTCACATACCTCAGGCCAGGGGCTCAGCCTCTGATTGGCCGGTCACATACCTCAGGCCAGGGCTCAGCCTCTGATTGGCGGGTCACATCTGTCAGAATACATTTAGCACGGCTGTGCGTTAGCGGGCATCGCTTTGAGGGGGGAGTAGTTAGTACTGTAGACTGTATGTAGGGTGTGTGTGTGTGTGTGTGTGTGTGTGTGTGTGTGCACCAGTGTTGGGGGTAACTCATTACAAAAGTAACATATTACATGTAATATATTACTTTTAGCAGTAACTCAGTAATATAACTTATTACTTATAGGATTTCAGTAATATTATACCAGTTACTTTGTCAAGTAACTCAAGTTACAAATTGAGTTACATTTGATTAAATAAAAGCACATATTTAAAAAAGATGCAATCATTTCCTAATCAAACTGTGTTTTTATGCAAATATAGAAATATAGATGACGATAACATAACAAAGGAAAAGAATAACATTTAGAATTTTGAATTGTTTACACTGACTTCAAGGCAGTTGAAATTATTTTTCGGGATGGTTCCAGGGCGGCGATGGCATGCTGCTGCTGTTGTTTTGGTGAAAGTAATGCAAAAGTAGTGTAATAAGTAACGAGTTACTCTACACAGAAAGTAATATTGTAAAGGTTCAAATATACATACTTCAGCATGCGCTGGGACGCGTCATCAGTGATGTTGACTGGGGTCGCAAGGTGTTTCGGGTCATTCCAACATCATACACCCTCGCCCAGTAGACCCAGCCGAGGCCGATTAAGACCCCGACCCGCATCCCGGAAGCAGCCGCTACGGATCAGCCTTCCTACTCTGTTTGCAACGTTGCCCGCGGAAGGGTTGATCACTCCCAATCCGCTGCAATAGAGCCAGTGCTACGTCGCAGCATTGAAAGACCCTTCGGTGCATGGAGGCTAAGGCATTGTGGGTTGTCTCCCAGCCGCTCTCCTCCTTCATCTTACCGGGCCCTCTCCCAACAACACAGGCAGCTAGTCTGTACCTGGTTGTCAGGCATCCAATGGAAAAATAGATGCCTCAAGAAGGCCTGTGCGCTCCACGTCATCCGGCTTTCGGGAGACTAATCCGTAGCGTTTGTGGATTTCTCCCTCACGAGAGAGCCAGTCTGGGTTGCTAACCCATCCCGTACCGGGTTGCCGTCTCTCCGACCGTCAACTGTCTCTCCAGTTTGTCACCAATCTATTCCTTGGTTGTCACCTAGTCTATTCCTAAGTGTCACTGGCCAGGGAAACCAGGGTTCTACGTTCAAATATACATACTTCAGCATGCGCTGGGACGCGTCATCAGTGATGTTGACTGGGGTCGCAAGGTGTTTCGGGTCATTCCAACATCATACACCCTCGCCCAGTAGACCCAGCCGAGGCCGATTAAGACCCCGACCCGCGTCCCGTAACTTATTACTTTCAAATGAAAGTAACTAGTAATATGTAGTATATTACATTTTGCCCAACACTGGTGTGCACGTGTGTGTGTGTGTGCGGGTGTGTGTGTGTGTATGTGTGTGTGTGTGTGTGTGTGTGTGTGTGTGTGTATGTGTGTGTATTGGCATGTAGACTAGATTAGATAGACGCTGGCAGTCCTCCCCCTGGTCTTCCTGGCAGGGTCCTGACAGTGTGTTTCCCCCGTCAGAGAGCTGGCAGTCTAGACTGCCTGCATGAATCATGTAAGCGCTGTTCTCCCCCCAACCTTAAAGCCTTCTAATGGGCCTGTTTAAGAGCTGCATCAATAGCTATGCCAGAGAGCATTAAGCTTTACACTGTGATGGCCAACTAACTACAGTACAGTGCAGACATCTATTACAAGGAGCCTGGAGGAGGACACACTGGCTTGCTCTTTAGCTGCGTTCACACCGACCTATTCAAGTTTTTCGCTGGCATCGAGTTTCATACAAAGTCAATGCAAACGAGCGATTGAGTGTATATTCGCCCCGGGAGAGAAAAATCGCCGGGCGTCCGAGCGACAGAGACAGAGCGATAGGGAGAAAATACGCTCGTCGCCCGAGATGAAATATCCCAACTCGAGC